>NC_080418.1:77499543-77836555 GCF_029873635.1 Malania oleifera | reverse complement strand
AGGAAGAAGAGGGAGAAAAGAAAAGAGGGAGAAGAAAGAAAAGAGGGGGAAGGGAAAGGAAAGGACGTCGACCACTCGGGAAATTTAGGGAAGGTGCATAAGGGCAATTGTAGCAAGTGTGTGAGGGATCAGAGCAGATGGCACACACCTTTGCACACATCATAAGCTAAGGTTGTTGTCCCAAGGACAAGAATTGATCTAGTTTCTTTACAATGATGTGCAGCGTGGGTGCAAGGTCATAGCCCACGGCTAACTCTTAAACTCCTTAGGATGGGACAAGGAAGGTTGGGATGGTCTACAAGTAGCAATAGTATGACGCTCAGAAATCTTGATGAGGGTCTCAAAGGGAGTCTAAGTCTCATTCTCATGCTTTGTGAGGAAAGTACCACCACAAGATGCATCTACTATGGCTCTATCAATGTTCATCTAACCCTTCATAAAAGGTCAAAACTAATTGCCACCTAGGGACTTGGTGATGTGGGCATTTGAGTAAAAAGTCCCTAAAGTGCTCCCATGTCTCAAAAAATTGTTCCCCATCCAATTGGGAAAAACTAGCGATTACCTTCCTGAGCTAATTAGTCTTTCCTATGGGAAAGTACTTTTTCAAGAATTTGTGTTGCATGGTGGCCCAATTGGTCATCGAGTTCAGCTCTAAGGAATTAAACCAATATTTGGCTTTCTCTTTTAGGGAGAACGAAAATGGCCCCAGACAGAGAGCATCATCACCAAAGTGAGGTATACGGATGGTGGAACAAATTTCAATCAAATTCCCAAAGAAATTGGGAAGCATCTAGATGGTGGAGGTCTTGATTTCAAACTGTGTGACCTCAACATCTAAGAACCGAATGCAAGAAGAGGACGTGTATGCATTCGGTGTGAAATAGTCCCTCAAAGGCCAAAAAGGTTGCTCCTCCACCACAGGTTGATGGAGAGCAAGAGGTTTTGGATTTTGGTAAGCGGGGACCGGTTGGGGTTCAGCCATGAGTTTAGTTTAGGTATAGAGGACTCGGCTAACTCAAGACTAGAGGTAGATTTCCTAATTAACCTATGGGATCTCACAATCTTAGGGTCTATAGGCACTAATTCGGGATCGAAAGAGCGCAAACTCAGCATATACAAGTTTAAAACACAATCAAGACTTCAAATATCAAGCAAAAATGAAAAACAAAAGAAAATGAAGAAAAAAAAAATGCATTGAACACTACACTAGAAATTGGCTTTCAACCGTAATTTAGTCCCCAACAACGGTGCCAAAATTTAGTAGGCTTGTCAAGGCTTGGGTCCTTAACTACCAAAAATAACATTTATAATCTAACTAAGCCTAAGTTCAGTAGAACAAGGAGTGAGTCAGGTGTTCATCTTTAGGGACTCAGTGCAGTTGTAATGACTTGCTGATTTTACCAATTTTTTCCTATAATATTCAATATAATAATTCTGGAAAATCATAATCAACTTGGACCCATGAGTACCAGGGAAATACCTAAAACACAACACAGATTCCTCAATAGCAGGAAACATAAAATCATATACATATCAAATTGTCTAACTAACACAATACCAGAGTCTTACTACAAATGTCATATACATACACATATCCCAAAACATCCAAAAGTGGCATAGGGTCACCACCCAAAATCTGTCAGACTCTAGCAACAAGACTTACCCTTCAGACAGGGTAAAACAGCTTAACTCTAACATTGTGATGATTTATCCACTCTTCTATCTGGGCTCCTAAAATGTTTAGATAACTAGGGTGAGACACCTCTCAGTAAGAGAAATAAACTAATATCAATGTGTGGCAACATAAGTAATTCCGTGATATACATATAATAGTATAAAGATCATACTTAGTAAATCTACCCGTATTATATCTGTGGAAAACATATTTTATCATATCATGGTATAACATACAAGATTTCTATACATATAAATTATCTCATATAACTATACATAGAAAACACCCTAGATGGATAGCTGGCTGGTGTGATGTCTTACCCCTATATTACTGGGTTGTGCAGCTCGAAGGAGGGACTTAGCAATGGCTAGCCGACCACGCTAGATCAAACAAAAGTCTATAAGCACTATGGGTCTACCCCTCCTGGTCCGGACACCAAAGGGATGCTTGCACTACAATAAACCACATTGACAGCCAATCTCCCACTACCCCATACAGCAAGTGGTAGCACTAACATAATCATGATCGTGATGATATAGCTACGGTATCGTGCTTAATGAAAGCCTAAACCAAGTCAACCAGGTTCTGATAACATATAATATATTTCCAAATATTGATGCATGGCTATTTCATAATAATAACTGTCAAGTTAATATCCTCATATAATTTTGCATAATATATCATAAAAATTTTTGGCCCTTATGTCAGTATTTCATATAAAATCTTTCGCCCGTAGGCCAACATATCATATAAAAACCTCAATCCATACGCTGATATATCAGATAAAAACATTGGCCCGTACGCCGACATACCATATAAAAACCTTGGCTCGTACGCCGACATATCATATAAAATCCCCAATTTGAAAAGGCCCTGTATCATTTAACATTTTCCTGGAAGCAGTAAAAACATGCTTATTTTGTAAATATAATATTCCATCATCATAATTTTCCATGGTAAATTTTACTCCTGCCACACAAAAGAGGTATTAATCATATTTCTAATCAACGACATTATTTCCAACATAATTCTATAGCATACATATTTATCTGAAATTAAATGTTGTGAAATAATATGTACATTTCCACAAAATCGTGACTTAGTTTATCCCCTTCGCTAACTTTTGGAAAGCCCCTACAATGTCTATTCTTATACCCACAGGGTTCCCCGTTCAACACCCTAAAAACAACATCTCCCTGAAAAAAACTTCAGTATTTTTTTTACTACTAAATTTTCAACAATTATAGGAAAGTCAAATACTCATAAAAAGCCTTACCCTAAATTTGGGATGAAGTTCAAGATAGCCCCACTAACAATCCACTCCAGCAGACTTGAAGAGAACTTTCCCAAGAGTGTAGTGGTGGCCTCGAATTGTCGAACCGGCAAGAAACCAACCCAAAATCTTCGAAAGAAGGGAGAGGGGACGAACAAGAGAGAGAGAGGGAAATTTTGCATGAAATTTCTGCGCTGAAAAACTAAGTTTGAGCTATTTATACACATGCACTCGTTGACGAGTCACATCACTTCATCGATGAGGCCATAAAGAAAGTTCATTGACGAATGCTTATTCCTTGTTAACGAAAGTTAGAGCTAAAAATAGCCTCTCGATAACTTCTCATCGACGAGACACGTGTCCCCGTCGACAATCCCAATTAAGCCACTTTGTCGATGAGGACTTGCTGTGACCCCCTTTACAATTTTCCTTTTCTCCCTCTTTTATTATTTAAATACCATAATTCTTTGGATCTCTACATTCTCTCCTCCTTATAAAAATTTCGTCCTCAAAATTTTCTATCCATACGATTCATCATCCCCTAAAGAAAACAATCTACTTATTTTACTACTTACCCTCACTTATGGTGGAGGAATACCATCATTACATTCAAAGTTTTGGGAGATTACATATATAAAATAAAATTCTCTCAAAACTAAAATACTACTTACTAACTAAACTATTACATAATTACTTCCACTTTTCTGATTACAACTGAGCTCAACTAAATAAATGTGGATATACCTATTCCTTGAGCTCTCAAGATACTTCTTCTATTACGTGATTTCTTCACAGAACTTTCACTAATAGAATCTTCTTATTACATAATTCCTGCTCTTTTCTGTCAAGAATCTATATTGGTACCTCCTCATAAACTTGTGAATCACTGAACTCTAATTCACCATAACTGATTACATGAGAAGGTTCTGGGATGTATTTTCTCAACATGGAGACATGGAATACATCGTGTATCCTAGACAAAATTGGTGGTAAAGCTAGCCTGTAGGCAACCGGCCACACTTTCTCTAGAATCTCGAACAGGCCAATGAACCTAGGGCTAAGTTTACCTTTCTTCCCAAATCTCATAACCCTTTTTAATAGAACTATTTTCAAAAACATATGGTCACCGATATCAAACTCTAACTTCCTACGGCGGTTAACTACGTAACTCTTCTGTCAACTTTGAGCTGCACTGATTCTGTCTCTGATGGGCTGAACCTTATCATATACTTGTTGTACTAACTCTGGCCCCATAACTCGCTGCTTACCCATTTCATCCCAATATAAAGGAGAATGATATCTCCTGCCATAGAGCGCCTTAAATGATGCCATACTGGCTTGATAACTGTTATTGCACATAAACTTTACTAGTCACATAAACTGAGTCCAACTGCCCCCAAAGTCCAGCACGCATGCTCGAAGCATATCTTCTAATATCGGAATCATCCTCTTAGTCTGCCCGTCTGACTGAGGATGGAATGTCATGCTAAAAGATAACTGAGACCCTAGAACTTCCTGCAAGCTTCTCCAAAATTGTGATGTGAAATGCAGGCCCTGATCTGACACTATAGACACAGGCACACCGTGAGAATGGACTATCTCCTGTATATAAATCTTTGCTAGTTTGTTAATGGAGTAGCTAATCTTGATGGGAAGAAAATGGGTGGTCTTAGTTAAACGATCTATAATCACCCATATTGCATTCTGGCCATGCAATGCCGACAGCAGCCCTGAAACAAAATCCATATATATATATATATGATCCCATTTCCACTTTGGGATAAAAAGTAGCTGCAAATGACATATCGGCCTCTGGTGCTCAGCCTTTATTTGCTAGCACGTCAAACATTGTGCTGCATACTCGACAATCTCCTTCTTTATACCACTCCACCAATAAGACTCTCGTAGATCCCTATACATTTTCATGCTACTAGGATGAACTAAATATAAAGATTTGTAAGCCTCTTCTAGGATGGTCTTTCTGATATCAGCATCAGTAGGAACATATAATCTAGAACGAAACCGCAAAGCTCCGTCATTTGAAATACAAAATTCCTTTCCCTAATCACTCTATACTCTGACCATTACCTCTGCTAATTCTGGATCCTTTTTCTGAGCACCTTTAATCATTTCCTGCAGAGTAGGTTGCACCACTAAACTGGAATTACATGCCTATGGATCACTCTCGACCAACTCTATGTCGAGTCTCTCTAGATCCATCATTATCGGATACTGATTCTTTATAGTTGCCAGCACTGGTCCCATAGACTTCCTGCTCAATGCATCAGCTACCACGTTAGCTTTTCCTGGGTGGTAACTAATAGTACCTCCAACCACTTCTGCCTCATGTTGAGTTCCTTCTGAGTGAAAAGTACTTTAGACTCTTATCATTGGAAAAGATTTTGCATTACTCACCATACAGGTAATGCCTTCAAATCTTCAATTCATATACTACTACAGCCAATTCAAGATTATGGGTAGGGTAGTTCTTTTCATACTCTTTCAACTACGTGGAAGCATACGCTACCACCCTACCATGCTGCATCAATACATAGCCAAGTCCCTTCAAAGACACATCACTATAGATAACATAACCCTCATCCCCTAATGGGATAATCAACACTGGTGTCGTGACAAGTCTTTGCTTCAATTCCTAAAAGCTCTGCTCACAACTACTGTCCCATTCAAACCTGATGTTCTTCCTAGTCAATCGTGTTAGAGGCCCTAATAATGCTGAGAATCCCTCAACAAAATGATGGTAATATCCAGCCAACCTCAAGAAACTCCTGATCTCCTGGACATTCCTCAGTCTAGCCCAATTCACTACAGCATCAATTTTACTAGGATCCATAGAAATTCCCTTCCTTGAGATGACGTGCCATAAAAACACAACCTTCACGAGCTAGAATTCACATTTGCTGAACTTGGCGTATAGCTTCTTTTCCCTGAGCATCTATAAAACCTGCCTCAAATGCCTCTCATGCTCCTCATAACACCTTGAATAGACTAGTACATCATCAATAAAAATAACAACAAACTGGTCTAAATATTGGTAAAAGACTCTATTCATCAAGTCCATAAATACAATAGGAGCATTCGTTAGATCAAATGGCATAACGAGGAATTCATAATGCTCATATCTTGTCCTGAAAGCTATCTTCATGATGTCTTCTGCTTTCACTTTCACCTAATGATAGTCTGATCTGAGGTCAATCTTAGAATACACTTGTGTACCCTGGAGCTAGTCAAATAAATCATCTATACGGGGTAGAGGATACTTGTTCTTGATCATCACCTTATTAATTTCCCCATAATCTATACACATCCTCATGGACCCATCTTTCTTCTTCACAAATAATACTAGAGCTCCCCATGGAGATACACTGGGCTGGATAAATCCCTTATCAAGCAAATCTTGTAACAAATTCTTTAATTCTTCTAATTTTGCTGGCGTCATTCGGTAAGGTGGCAAGCCCGGTAACTCATCTGGAAAAACATTTGTAAAATCCTTTACTACTAGCGTACTAGTGAGCTTTAATTCATTTCCTATCATTTCTTTCACAAAGGCCACAAATCCCTAACAACCACTCAGGAGCAGTCTCCTCGCCTGAATAGCTGAAACTAACTAAGGCAAGGACTGCACTCGCGACCCTATAAACCTAAATTTTGGTCTTCCCAGAGGTCTGAATATTACTTCTTTCAAACGACATTCTATCCTGGCGTAATTGGTTGCCAGCCAGTCCATGCCAAAAATTACATCGAACTTGCGCATGTCTAATAATATCAAATAAGCTGGCAAAATTTTTCCCTGAATTTCAACTAGACATTCTATGAGCACTTTACTACACCTCACTACTGACCTTGTCAGTGTAGTTACTAACAGTTTGGTGTCTAACAATTGTGTTTTTAGCCCACATAATCTAATACACTCCATAGACATAAACGAATGTGTGGCTCCTAAATCAAACAATACAATAACCTTAAATGAAAACATGTTAATCATACCTGTCACCACATCGCCGGCTGTCTCAGCATCCCCAAGCGTCAAAGCATAGACCCTCGTTGGAGCTACATTCCTCTGCTGGCCTCCATAGGGTGCCTAATAGCCTCGCTAATACGGTTTGGGAGCAGGAGCGATATCTGGTGGTGTAGGTCAATCTCACACCAGATGTCCCTGTCTACCATAGTGATAGCAGATAACTTGACACTCTCTCCAGTGTCTCTTCCAACAAGTCTAATATATAGGAAAATTTTGCACCGTTTGAACCTCACGACCTCTAGTCTCCTGCCTCTGTCCTCTGCCATAGTTTCCTCTCCTCCACTGACCCTGCCTAGATCCCTACTGAAAACTTGAAGGTGCAGATCTTCTTCTGTCCCTACTCCTCTGTGTCCATACGCTCACTAACCTCAGCCAAGGCTGCTCTGTCGACTAACTCAACAAAGTCCTGTATCTTTAGCACTACCACCTTCTTGTATATGCCTCACCTCAATCCTCTTTCAAACTGTCTCACCTTCTTTACTTTATCAGAAACAATATACAGAGCATATCGAGATAGCTCTATAAATTACGCCGCATACTACTGGATTGACTGCTATCCCTACTTCTGATTTAAAAACTCTTCCACTTAGCTTCCCTAACAGTAGCGGGGAAATATCTGTTAAAGAATAATTCTTTAAATTGGTCCCATCTCATAGCTATCGGCGTTATCCTCTGCTGCTCCAGAAGTCTCACAACAATCCACAACCTTTTGGCCTCCTCTGTTAGTTTATAGGTGGCGAAGAGGACCCTCTATTCCTCCGTACACTATACTAAGGCCAAGACTTTCTCGATCTCCTGCATCCAATTCTTGACAGCTGCAGGATCAACTCCTCCTGAAAATGCTGGAGGATCAGTCTCGGTAAACTTCTCTATCGTACACCCATAACCTGCAGACAAGCCTCCCTACTCTCTGGAGCTCCTAGGGATCTCAGCCATAACTTGTTGAGCGATACTATGTAATACCGCATCAGAATTAGCCCTGCCTACACTCAAGGGCCCTGCTCTATCACTACCGCTAGTATAGGCACTACCTCCTCCTGGGTCCATCCTGTTGAAGCATAAATGACTAGTTTGATCAAAGGTGTGAAGAGAACCCACCATTGAAAATGGAGATCCAGAAAAAGGGTCTTATTGACTTTCTATACCCATCAAACTTATAAATTTTTTTGTGTCACCATCCATCAATCTAGGATCTTTGAGATGTATGTAAGTCATGTCTCCTTTGATCAAATCTAGGATGTGTTAGATGCACTTAAGTCCTATCCCTTTTCAATTAATCCAGGTTGTGCAAAACACACGTAAGTCCTATCCCCTTTCAATTAATCTATCCTATGCAAGATGAACATAAGTTCTGTCTCCTTTCAAGTTCCAAGCAATAATGCACATAAGTCTTGTCTCCTTTGATTAATCTAGGCTATGTAAAATGCACATAAGTCCCATCCTCTTTCAATCAATCTAGGGTGTGCAAGATGCCTATAAATCCTATCTCCATTCAAACATTCCAAGTGATGCAACATATGTAAATCCTACTTCCTTTCCATCAATCTAGGTGATGTAGTGCATGTAAATCCTATCTCCTTTCAATCAAGTCAAGGTTCACAATATGCATGTAAGTCTTGTTCATATTTTTAAAATGGTTCTTCACTCAAATTACCAATCCCTACAACAAATTTTCAATGTCTTGAAAATTAGGTGGTATTGAAAAATCCCCATGTTAAACACTTTTCTTCTAAAATGAGACTAATATGGGTAGTGTCCCTATGGAAATTTTTTCCATTTTATTGTCTGGACAATTAAGGGGTCTTAACAAATCCCCACGTCAAATACTTTTCTCCTTAAATTGATCTGAGATGGGTAGTGTTCCCGTGGATAGTTTTTCCTTTCCAATGTCTTGACAATTTAGGCATCTTAACAAATCCCCAAGCAAATACTTTTCTTCTCAATTTGATTCAAGATAGGTAGGGTCCCGTGGATAATTTTTCATTTCGAATGTATTAAGAATTAATGGGTTTTGACAAACCTCCATGTCAAACACTTGTCTCCTCAAATTAGTCTGAGATGGTTACTATCCCCATGGACAAGTTTTCCTTTCCAATGTATTGACAATTTAGGGGGTTGACAAATCCCCACATCAAACATTTTTCTCCTTAAAATAGTCCAAGATGGATAGGGTTCCTATGGACAATTTTTCCTTTATAATGAGGTTACAATTAAGGGGTCTAGACTATTAATTTAGGTGTATTCCCAAGAGGGGGTGAATTGGGTATTTAAAAATAATTTAAAATTATATTTTCACTTATACCCTATTTAAATTTTTAATAAAATACTCACAAGTTAGGGAATACTTAGGTTTCAATTTATTAAGCTATCTAATGAAATTAATTCAAATTAATAACTTAATAAATTCAGTGGTACCCAATTAACTCTCAAGTGCATGTAATATTGAGCAACATACATACATGAAAGATAGACAATTAGAAGCAAGTGCAAATTAAAAGAGTTGAGGGAAGAGAGATGCAAACACAGATTTTTACAAGGTTCAGCCTACCCTAGCCTATGTCATCGCCTTGATCAACCCACTCAAGGATTCCACTAATCCCACTCCTTTAACTTGGACGGAGCTTCCCATTACAATCCACTGCTTACAAGAGGCATAGCTTCCTCCTCACTCCGATTCACAGCCCGAATCGTTAGAAAAACAATATAATTACAATTTTCTTCAAAACTCAAATGCTCCTTAACAAGCTAATGAGTACAATTGAAATCCTAATACATACTTAGATGATATAACATGAAGCTTAGTTGAGTGTATGTAATGTGTTCAATAATATTTACATACTAACAAATGTATGATCTTCGTATAAAGATATATAATAGGTTTACTCAAAAGATCTAAGCTCTATTAATATTTCTTCAAAAAGGATTTCTCAAAAACTATGAACTTTGGAGATTTAACTATTTACTCTCAAATAGTTTTGCAATTGTAAAGTAAGATCAAATCTTTGAATGAAATATAATGTGAATGCTTTCAAAGATTTAAGCTTCAATAAACCTTTTTCCAAAAAGATATTTCACACAATGGATAAAAAGAATGTGGTTATTTCTCTCAATAAAGTTTTAGATATACGAAAATATGAGAGAGAATCAACTTTAACATCAAGATTGAATACCTAAAAATAAGAACTTTTTTACCAAACTTCAGAATCAATGATGTCTTCAAAATATGAGTGAGAACCCTTTGAAAAGCTAAGATGATTTTCCCAAGGATGAGTGAATGCAATAGAGTATTAGCAAATTCTCTGGAATGGATGCACACTTAGCACAAGATATGAAGATTGGTCTCTCTAAACTATTTCTTCTAGTGTTTCTAGGGTTTAGGGTTTTTTTTTTTTTTTTTTTAAGTATTTTTGGCATTTGATCAAATTTTGGCTATTGGATCATGTAATTAAAATTTAATCTGTCTGTCTTTGTGCTAAAACGTCGTTCTGTGTTGCGAGCTCATCAACGAGTGGATACATTTGTCAACGAGTGTTCCACACTCATTCATCGATGAGAACATGAGTTCATCGACGAGTGGATTGTCTGAGATTTTTGACCTCTTGGTATTTTCTTGTCGTCGAGTGCAAATCATTCGTCGCCGAGCGGCCTTAAGAATTTGTGACGAGGCCAAGATGTTCGTCAAAGAGGCCTCTATTTTTCAGACTTATTGTGCCTCTACAATGTCCATCCAACCTAGAACTAATGTAAATAGATTTTTCATGAAATGCCCATGTCTTAAGGTCAATCCAGGTCTTTTTGAGCTTCCAACTACATCATATGAGATATGTAAATACAAAAAATACTAAATACCCATTACAATTGAAGACTCGAAGTTTTTTCATCCTTTCGCTCTTCTAATTCCATGGAGTGTGCCAAGTTGTATATGCTTTAAGTTCCTCATGGCTTCCATGACTTCCTTACCTTCCGTGCATGCTAAGTAATGATCCTGTTCACAATGTCAATGCATAGATATTGTGTGATTTTTCATTATCAAAACAGGATTGGACTCATAAAGTCAACATAGACAAATTCCCACATTAAGTATTTTTCTCCTCAAAATAGTTCGAGATGGCCAATGTCCTTGTGGGTAGTTTTTCCTTTCCAAGTATCTTGACAATTAAGGGGTCTTGACAAATCCCCACATCAAGCACTTTTCTCTTTAAACTGATCCGAGATGGGTAGAGTCCTTATAGCAAAATTTTTCTTCCAAGTGACTTGAAAATTTAGGGGTCCTCACTAATCCCCATGTCAAACACTTTTCTTCTCAAATTGACTTGAGATGGGTAGGGTCCCCATTGATAGTTTCTTCTTTCTAATGCCTTGCCAATTATGGGGTCTTAAAAGATCCCCACATCAAGCACTTCTCCTCTTAAACTGGTCTAAGTTCGGCAAGATCCCTATGGACTGTTTTCTTCCCCTCTTTAAATAAGTTATTGTGAGTCGATAGTTCGGGGTCAACAATTTTTGAATTCAATCACTTCACTCATCCTTAGTCTTGTCTTTCTTGTTTTGTTTTCCTTAGCCTAACTTTCATTAACATTCAATCAAAATAGACATCTTTATCCTTGTTTGGCCCCTTTTTTAAAGGTGTCAATCGAAGAGGGGCAACTATCGATGGTCATTTGGACCAAATGACTAAAACAGAGATTGGAAAGTCCTTTTGCCTTCCTCTACTTTTTACTTTTTTTTTTCTAAATTTTTTGCTTCATTTTTTTTTTCTTTTTGTCATTTTTTATTGTATCAGGTGATTTGAGATAGTCTAAAATGGTAAGGTTGGGTTTGATAGTGTTTTTAGCCTTATGCAAGCAATTCAAGGCAAAATACTATCATTCTGAGCTTTTATGCTACCGTTTTTCTAGCTTTGACTGCACTAGGTAATTTAGGATAGTCTAAAATAGTAAGAAGAGGTCTAATAGTGATTGTATTTATACGTACAAATTGAGACAAACCCCCTCTTATTATGGGTTTTCTACTCTCTTTGTACCAATTTTGACTACATAAGGTGATTCAAGGCAATTTGAAATGGTAAAAAGAGGTCTGATTTTGACCTTGGTCATGTAATTTGAGGCAAAATCCTAGTCATTTGTTTGGTTGATTTTTTGTCTCCTTTTTGCCAATTTTGACCACACTAGGTGATTAAGAGCATTATGAAATCGTAAGGAGGAATCAGACTATAATTTTAATTGTTTACACAAAATCAAGACAAAAGCATCGATTTTTTTTATTTTTTTGCAATTTTGTGGTATTTTTGGACACTTCTAAAAATTTTAGTCATTTTTTGTGGATCCCACACACCTTTTTCTTTATTTTAATAAATTTTAAAAAAAAATATAATAATATAGTATTAATTATCAAACTTAAAAATTATAAATTAGTATATTTTTAAAAAATGATAAAAAAAAAAAAAAAAGGTTTGCGTGTGGCTGCATATGCATGTTTCCCTAAAATGATGTCGCTTGGGTTTAATTAACAAAATAATTAATTAATTTAAAATGGATGGGCGCATAGGCACATGTGCTTGCCATTTAATTAAAAGAACGCTATTTCAAAGGTTTTTGTTTTAAAATATATATATATATATATATATATATATATATATATATATGTGTGTGTGTGTGTGTATAGGGGACCAAAATAATGTCACTTGGCATAGGTCCCCTACACCTTTTTCCTCATGGTCTATTGCTCGTATATGATACCAAAATTGTCATTTTTCCTAGTGAAAAGACCTACCCGTATTTTGTCCTTATTTTTTTGTGTCAAATCCTCCCCTATAGGCTCACTTGTTTTTCCCTTACCATCTTCCATTTATTTATCTGCCAACCCCCCTGCACCTATCATATCCTCCCCTATGCTTCCATCTCTCCTACTCTTTTTTTTTTTTTCACCTATACAAGGTCTGGGGGGCTAGGCTCGTGGGGCACTTTTGAAGCTAGGGGCCTAGGAAAACTCTCTTTCTCTCTCTCCCATTATTTATTCTTTCTTTCTTTCTCTCCTCACTTCTCCCTCCTTTTCTTCCTCCCTTTTTTTCTTTCTTCTTTTTTCTTATCTTTGGTCTCCAGCCTAAAGGAATCCCCTTATCTCCTTCAAGAAACTCTTCTCTCTCTCTCTCTCTCTCTCTCTCTCTATCTCTCTCTCTCTCTCTCTCTCTCTCTCTCTGTTTGTTTTCCTTTATTTGCATTTTTATTTATTCTTGCATGAGTGTGTGAATAGGTGTGGGTGTGTGGGTGTGTGTGTGCATGGTGGTGTGGTGTGCGAGCAAGCATGGATGTAAGTGGATACATTCATGTGTGAGTGTGTGTGTGTGTGTGTGTGCTCGGGTGTGTGTGTGTGTGTGTGTGTGCGCGTGTGTGTGTGTGTGTGTGAATGGATGCATGTGTATATGTTCAAGTGATGCATGGTTGCATATATGAGTATGAATGTCTGTTGTGTGTATATCATGTGAGGGAATGCATATGTGTTGGGGATATATGTGTGGATATGTGTAAATGCATGTAGGCATGTAAGGATAATAATGTGTGATGAATATGTATGAGTACGCATAGATGCATGCATATGTATGTATGTATGCATGAATAAGATGCATAAATATGATGTATGCATATGAATGGATGATACATGGGATGCATATGCATGTGTACATAAGTGCATGTATTGTATGATGCATGTGTATGTATGCATATTCAACTGTTTTACCCCTTTTCGTCAAAACTCTTCTCGCTTGGGGACCACCATTTCCTTCGTTAACACCTTGGACAGAATTTGGCATTGACACTAGCAATAGATTTTTAATTAAAACAACTAAAAATCTTAAAACCCAATAATTTTTTTTTTTTTGCAAACAATTGAAAATCAATAATGGAAATAGAAAACAAGGAACATGAATAAGCACATTTTTATAATCTATTTCTTCACCTTGTAGAAATAGAAATAGAAAACGAAAACATAAACAATACTTAAAAAAAAAATCCCTAAATGACTAAACCAAACAACATATGCAACATCCATATAAGAGGCATAACAAACTCTTATTTCAAACTCACCTATAAAACACAAAAATCCTTTCAAGTCCAAACGTGTTATATAGGCACTTAGGACACCTATTTTCAATTGAAAGTGCAGTTTTCTATTAATAAGAGTTATCAAGGGATAATCTTGTGATGGTTGAAGGAAGGCTCTCTTTATTCTTATATACCTTTGTTTTTGTGTATTTCATTCAAAGGTCTATTGGAGATAGCTAATTAACAATCTCACAAATTTGCAACCACCACCATTTTCTTGCCTCTCACGAAGGCTTATTTTCTTAGTTATAAACTCCATCCATTTGAAAGGTGCATACCGTTATAGTTATTGCACTTCACTACCTATAAAACACAAACTCCTATTACAAACTCACCTATAAAACACAAAAATCATTTTCAAGTCCAAACACATTATATAGGCACTTAGGACACCTATTTTCAATTAAGAGTGTAGTTTTCTATTAATAAGAGTTATCAAGGGAGAATCTTATGATGGTTGAAGGAAGTCTCTCTCTCTCTCTCTCTCTCTCTCTCTCTCTCTCTCTCTCTCTCTCTCTCTCTCTCTCTCTCTCTCATATACCTTTTTTTTTTTGTGCATTTCATTCAAAGTTATATTGGAGATACCTAATTAGCAAGCTCACAAATTTCCAACCACCACCATTTTCTTGCTTCCCACAAAGCCTTATTTTCTTTGTTATAAACTCCATCCATTTGAAAGCTTCATATAGTTATAGTTATTCGACTTCACTACCTATGAAAAGAACACTATCATCATCATAAGTGCTTATTCATGAAGGAAGCCATGGGTTTAAAAAAAAAATCAAAAAGATAGATGGTATTGTATGTTGGAAAGTTGACAAAAACAATGCGAAAACAATGGTGCATGTTTTCTACAAGTAAAACAAACTTATGATTAATCAATAGGATGACCTCAAATCCAATCTTGCACGACATATATTCCACTGTTTTTTAAACTTTATTATTCTACCCCATTATTATAAAACCAACTATGTATTTTAGGAAGGCAAAAAAAAAATCATGAATCTTTCAACTACAAAGCCATAAAAACAATAACAATAATAACAACAAAAAAGGAAGAAATTGTTGAACCTATGAGTCACACCCTTGTTTTGATCATGACAAACACTCTGGTATTTAATGGTTGTCAAGTTTGTGTATAGGTTCTTATTGACAAGTTCATATGATGGCATGCGGCAACCTGAAGAGAAGCGAAGACCCAGCATATTTATTGTTATATTTTTTATCATTGGGTCTATAATAATTTCAGTTTAAATGAGTCTGTAATAATCTCTGCATGTCATGCATGTAGGAAGTAAGCTCAGCAAATGATCATACACAAACCATAGAAAGACCCTAGGGATCACCCTTCGGTCCACTAATACTAGATTTTTGGGGTTATCTCTCAAAACGACCTAGACTGACCTTAGGACCTCATGCAATGCAAAAAAAAAAAAGAGTGTCCTATTGAAATTAAGTTAATCATCATATGAATAGGGACAACATTTTAAAGATAAAAGGACCGAAAATGCCCAATTTGGCATGTTTGGTTAACCGAACCTTGATTCATAGGGGAGTTCGGTCGACCGAACCTCCTTCGGTCAACAAGTTGATCGCTCGGTCGACTAACCATAAAATGAACTGCAATGCTCTAGTCGACCGAACATCCTCGGGAGAAGCCCCAACCGCTCAGCTGACCAAACCTCCTAGTTCAAATTGATCCTGTCGACCAAATTGCGCAGATTTGAAAAATCGCCTTTGAAACCTTAAGTACATTCGACCATCTTTCTAGTTCAAAATTCTTCCAATCGACCGAACCCAAACACTCAGTTAACCAAACCTTAAGTACAGTCGACCAGTGCTCTTAGGTTGGCAAAAATTACCAAGGTTAAAAACATTGTCATTTTTATTAACCTCACTTAACCTTTTGCAAAAATGACTCATATGTCCCAAACGGTTATAATTTTAGGGAAGTCTATATATACTCCCTCATTTGCAAAAATTAGTGTGAGATTAGCAATTATAATTAGCAAATATCCTCTAATTTTCAAAAAGCCAAAATCTCATTCAAGCCGTATACTACTCCTCTTACACATTCATATTACAAAGACTTCTTTGTAAGAGTTTTCTTGTGGCTATCTCACCAAGCTTAAACTCTCTCTTGATTGTTCTAATTGAGATTCATTTTTCATAGAGCATAAGCTTCAATATCTCCTAGGAGGCTTTGTAAATAAGTCTTCTGTAGGAAAACTTCCTTGAGCCTCTTGAGTTTTGCACATTCATAGCAATACTTAAGAGTTCGTATTGCGTTTTTGTTTGTGAAATAATATTTTACAAACCATCTTCCAAATATCTCTTATGCTTGTTCTTTTTGAGAAATATATTTTGAGATATTTGCTTATGTGCAAAATATTTTACAAAACTTGATTTCAAACAACTCTTGTGCTTGATACAATTTGAGAAAATATTTTTGAGTTTGTTTGAATATTATTGCTAGCATCTTTGAAACTCTAATCTGATATTGAGATTTGATGTACTTTTATTTCAAAGATTATCTTATTTGAACACTCTTGCGCATCCTTGAGATTATCATTGTATTGAGTGTAGATTGCATATATACACCATTGAGCTTATCGTTCTTATATGTTTGGTGTGCATTGATTTGTGATTGTGCTTAGTGGTACATATTCTGCTTGTGTAAGAAGCACATTTCCTTGTACGTAAATTTACATTTGTTGTATTCCAGGCATGGACTTGAAAAGGGAGACTAGCCCTATTGAATAGTCTCGTATTGACTTAAACCCGGTTAGGAAAATTAGGTGCACCATCCTGGTAAGGTGTAGGTTGAGGTCAGCCCTACTAATTGACCTAGTTGTAACCGGTGCGGCTCCACCCATGAAGTGAGCTTATAGTGGAATTCTTGTGCTAGTGAGCCAAGGCAGGGATGTAGGCATAGTTGAACGAACCCCGATAACATATCATGTATGCACTATTTGTATTTCCACAATTTACATTCCTGTACATGTATGTTATTATGTGAATGCTGCGCATGATTTAATTTCTGCACATTTCATTTATCTACGCATTTGGGTTTATGAGTATATAGCAGACCCTAGGTTGAGTATTACTGCTGCTTATTTGAACATACCTAGGAAGAAATTATTAATACCCAATTCACCCCCTCCCCCTCTCGGGAATACACCAAAGCTAATATAAATGAAATTTTCATTTAACTCATTTTAGTTTCATTTTTTATTGCTCTTTATCATGCAAGCAAAGAAAGATAGTGAACGTGTATTTAATTCAACCAATAAAATAAAGAATGAAAGCGATAGTTAGTCAAACTATATGGCTTTCAATGAACCTTAATCCTAGTCATCATGAGATTTTTTTTTCTTAAAAAAAAAAAAAGATTGAGAGATATATATTGTGGATGTAATCACTTCCAACAAGTTTTGGTGATGTCACATTGGCAACATCTGAAAGATGTTGTCAAAATTTTAATGTTTAGCAACATCATATGGTAAATGTTACCATAAGTCATTTAATTCCCCCCGTTTTTTTCTTTTCCCCTTTCTTGTGCCCTTTCCCCTTTCTGAAAACCCAATTAACACTAGACAAGGACTCCACCCTATCAAACCTTACTACTATGCTACCTCCTCCTTCCCGTTGCATCGTGCGGCGTCAATGGCCACATTGATGCCATCATGCCATTTCACTGCCTTTATAGCCTCCTCTCCTAAATTAATGAGTGATACTAGCTAGTGATGTCCACCACTCCTAAGTTTTCCCCTCTATTTAATAAACTTAACTCAAGTAGAAATAGCTATCACTCTTCCCTCCCACTCTCTCAATTATTCTCTCTCTCTCTCTCTCTCTCTCTCTCTCTCTCTCTCTCTCTCTCTCTCCCCCCCCCCCCCCCCCAATTTTGTCTTTGTCTTTATATTAAGAATCTTTTATTGGGAAATTAAGAAAAAAGATATAATATAATGCAACAAGAAATGTCTTCTTTTGTACATTAATAAGATTGTTTTGCATTCTAGGTGAACTGATAAGAAGGTTGTTGAGACTCCTTTTCTCCCCCTTATGGTGTTCCTTTGGATTATTCTACCTTGCACCTCCTGTTTAGTAGAGTGAGATTTTCTTTCATCTTTGTGAATTTTATTTTGAGAACTAAAAAGGAAAATAAGATTTCCTTCCTAAAACCTAACAACTTAGCACAATGACATTTTTAGTATTTTATTTTCTCAGGCTTGCTTGCTTGTTTGATATGTTTGAATTCTTTATTCAACGCAACAAACCAAGTGTGATTCTAAATTTATATTGATGTTGCTATAGTGGTTTTTTCAAGGTTAAAATGTTTTTGAAAGGGCAACTGTGCTTTTCTTAGATGTTTGATATTTTCTAAACACTTATGCCATGGTTCGCTATACACTAAAAGTATGGATGATTTGTTTAGGAATAAGAGAAAATGAATTTATCTAAGGTTACTGGTGTGGACCCAAAGCAAATTAACAACTATTTATAAACTAGATGAAACAACATTGGAAACCATCTGAGGACATGAGATTTGTTGGTACCAAAAAAGAAATGGCACATGAGTATTGATCTTTAACCGTGACAACTTGAAAAGAGTCTAATAAAAATAGCTTGGAGGACTAAGGTGTATTATGAGAGATTACTCTGATGCTTAAGTCAGGGATCGAGGGTAGTTTAGATTGCCATAATAAGGAATAATGGATGAGAATGGTGAGAGAGAGATGTTGACCTCCTCCTGGGGTGCCCCTTTTATAATGTTGGTGGTATACCTCTATTAAATTCGACATTTATTCAGTCTTTATTTCAATGATGGAGGTTTCTCCTTGGTTCTTAATGGTTATAATTGGTGGTTGGTTACAAAACCTTGATTTTTTCCATTCTTTAATTTGTCTCTTATTTTTATGTCATACAAGTTGTCCATCACCTTCACTCTTGAGTTAAATAATTTTTAATTCGAAGACTCAAGAGTCTTCTCTGCATTGATGACTTTACTTAAATTGGTGCGGTCTTGTGTTTATTTGAGAAAATCAAGGGTCATAAATTTTCACCTAAACTGTGTGACTTATTTCGACCTAACCTTGAAGACCCCAGTTCAATCTAAGCTATGGAATTTTAATACACATTCATGTTAGTTAGAGGGTTAGTGGCTCACTTTGACTCAGTCTAAGCCATTTGGAATTTGATCCCAAGCCAAAGTGCCAAATCTCCAAGCCATTCAACAAGATTTTAGCTAAATCTAAACCGCAAACTGGCATATTGAGCCGCCGGCAGGGTTCCAGCTCAATCCAAGCCACTTGCGGGGGGAGATCTGCTTAATTTGCGCTGAAAGCTTTCCTTCCGAGCTGTACACAGGGTTCCAACTCAATATGAGCCACGTGAGGGGGAAATCGGCTTAATCCGCGCTTAGCGCTATCCCTTCGAGCCATATGCAAGGTTTTAGCTCAATCTAAGCCATTGGGGAGATAGCTGAGCCGCTTAATTCCCAACTGCCGAAGGAAATACCAAACTCTCTTGAGCTGAGTTCTCAAGCTCCGAGCCGCCTCCTCTCCCCCGAGTTCAAAATATTTAAATATTATCTGAATAATAAATATGTAAATAAATGTATTTTAAAATTAAAAAATTGAAAATTTATGTATTTTAAACAAATAATAAAATTCATTATTAAACTAAGCTTTTTGAATATTATATTCTACCTTCCAAATTTCTGAAAAACTACACACAAAAAAATAAAAAAAAGCTAAACTTTAATTTCATTGATTAAATGAACATTATTTTATTAAATCATTAAGTCTTTGAAAAAAAAAAAGAATTTTAACACTAAGAAAATGACATTTTCATTTTTTACTTTCTTCAGTCAATTATGATGGGAACATGACATTGACTTAATAAATTAAGTTGAAATAATTGATCAATTACTTATAGTATCAGAGACCTAATTTGATTGGTTTAGGTCAAATAATTGACATCAACAAGCTAATATAATTCTTTATTATTATAATTTTTAAAATATAAAAAAAATTCAAAACTATTAACAAGTAATAAAAAATACCTAGTTATTATAACGTTGTGAAACATTTCTTATATGCAATTGCCATACAAATTAATTGGCTAAAAAGAATTTTAAAATAGATAAAATATATTTTAATAGTTTTAAATTTAAGTAACCCATTAAATATAGTGTTTTTAAAACCATAGCCAAAATATTCAAAATTTGTGCTTCATAAATTGAAATCATAAAAGAAAGTCAATCTTTTTGCGTGTAAAACGTAAATGTTGAGTTGATAAAAAATTCAATATATATTAATTGATTGACTTTGTTTGAGCCATTTGTTAATTTTTTTTCTAGTTTTATCGAGGTTGTTATGTTATTAATTATGATATTCAACTCCATTTAGAAGCATATTGGTTCCCAATACAATTAACACTACAAAAAAATAGGATTTTTAGTGACGAAAATATTAGTGACAGTTTGAAATTCGTCACTAAAAGTGCATATTAGTGATGTTTTTTAAAAACCGTCACTAATAATTTAAGTATTAGTGACAGTCTTATAAACAGTCACTAGTGCTGCACTTTTAGCAATGGTTTAAAAACCGTTACTAATACTTTCATCACTAAAAACCAGTTTTTCTGCTCAAACCATCGCAGGAAATTACTTTTTGTGCGGAAACTACCTTAAAAAAATATTAGCGACGTTTCTTGGCCTATTAGTAACAATTTCAAGGCATCACTAAAAGGAAATTATTACTAACGATTTATTAACCGTCGCTAGTGTATCATTTTACTAACGGTTTCCTAAGCTATTACTAATAATGCATGTTGACTAAGAAAAAGTCAACACTATTAGTGATAGTTCTACGAAACCGTTACTAATAATGCATTATTAGTCATAATTCTTCCAAACCGTCACTAGTAGTCTTGTATTAGTAACAATTTATAAAACCGTCACTAATAATGAATTTGTTGACCAAGAAAAAGTCAAATCAATTAGTGACCGTTTAGGCAAACCGTCACTGATTGTCTATTATTAGCGAGCAATTTATTAAACTACCACAAATAAAATTTTTTAGTTGAAAAATATAAAAAGAATTTATATAACTATATTAGTAACTGTTTAGAAAAACTGCCACCAATAGTCTTTTATTAGGGATAAATTTATTCAACCGTCCCTAATAGTCTATTATTAGTGACAAATTTACTAAACTATCACTAATAGTGTATTTTATTTAAAAAATATAAAAAAAATTTATTTAACTATATTAGTGACGGTGTAAAAAGACCGTTACTAATAGTCTTTTATTAGTGACAAAATTATTCAGTTGTTACTAAAAGTCAATTATTAGCGATGAATTTACTAAACCATCACTAACAATTTTTTTTATTGAAAAAATTTTAAAAGAATTTATTTAAATATATTAGTGCCGGTGTAGAAAGACCGTCATTAATAGTCTTTTATTAGTGATGAATTTATTCAACCGTCACTAATAGTCGATTATTAGTGACGATTTTACTAAACCATCACCAATAGTGTTTTTTATTAAAAAATATAAAAAGAATTTATTTAACCATATTAGTGACGGTGTAGAAAGATCGTCACTAATTAGTCTTTTATTAGTGATGAATTTATTCAACCGTCACTAATAGTCTATAATTAGCGATGAATTTACTAAACCGTCACTAATAGTGTTTTTATTTAAAAAATATAAAAATTATTTATTTAACTATATTAGTGACGGTTTATAAAAAACCATCACTAATAGTCTATTATTAGCGACAAATTTATTCAACTATCACTATTAGTCTTCCCTCTTTTGCTTCTTGGACAATATCAGCAATTGTTCCTATCTGTCCACTGCTACGAAGAGTCGGACCTCTCAAACTCCAAAGCAATATTATCTATGTTTAGCCAATTCAGAACTGGGATTGTTCTTAATTAATATAGTTGATGAAAAAGATGGAAGAGTTGTCATTTATATAATAGTGAATATTGGTTGAAAATATTCTCTAAATTTAAGCCTTTTGAAGTTCATACCTTTTGGAATGACCATTGTATACGAGGGAAGATATGGTGAATTTTTTGAATGATTGGAGTAATTTTTTAAATGCAATAGATCTTGAGAGATCTTTTGAAGTTGTTCATTATCACAGTACTAAAAAGGAATGAGATGTACGAAATTAAGAATAGTTGTTGATATTGTCCAGTAAGCAACTTGACACCACAAATGAGAATCTAGATGAGTTTGAAGATAAAATTCAATGAGAAGATCATGTAGTCCTACGTTTAATGCATGGGACCAAAGCCCTTACACATCATATTATATAGCTTTTCTCCCAAGGAAGTCCTACTTTCGTCATCTGCGGAAGATTTTTTTAGTTTCTTTGAGATGGAAACTTTGTAGTGTTAATGTGCAAAGGATTCACAGAAGCATTACTCATTTGTAGCTTCTTAAATGAATTAGTTCCTGAAGATCTTTTCTCACTTTTCCTAATAGAAGCAACCTCTTTTAAATCTGAAGGAAAGATCTAGATGTCTAGCCATGGACTGGCATTCTTCTTAACATAGTGGACGAAAAAAATGGAAGAGTTGTTATTGATAGTGAACTGGGCGTATATATTGATTACCAGAAGTCATCTAAGTGGAGGAATTTGAGGTCGGTATCAGCCAATTAAGTTGGAATGAGATTCTACAGCAACCATATTTGTGTATGCATGAGTGGGTTACTCGTGAAGAAGATTACAATTCAGATGGGCCAGTATAAGACTATCTTCATAGCAGTGGACAGATAGGAACAGTTGTTGATATATATTGTCCAAGAAGAAAGATCGTCAGTACTAATAGTCTTTATATTAGTGACAGTTTTTAGAACTGACACTAATCATTCAGCTTAATTAAGTAGCTCAACCATCAAATAATTTTATTAATAAAATTAATAAAATATAAATTAATGACTAAACGGTTATCAAAACACTCTAGAGTAGCTTTAATTTATATTTAAATTTGAAATTAATTATTAATTTGGTTAATTCGGTTAACTGAATTAACATTTATATTAACTGAACTGATAATCAATGAACCAAAAATTGGTAAAATCGTAACCGAATCAAATTGACCCTATTTATTAACTAGACTGAATCGACCGAAATTGGATGCTTAATTCGATGAATTCGGGTTTCCTTAAATTGTGCTCACCCCTAATTAGTACAAAATTTTTAATTTAAATTTTAAATGGCAGACTATTAGTGATGGTTTTAAGAGTTTTAGTGATGATGTTAAAACCCTCACTGATTGTCTAATACAATGCCCAATTTTATCTTGCCTCCCTCGTGTGATCATATTTCTTTCCCTTCCTTCATTGCTCGCCCAAGCTTCACTGGCCTCCATTGCTCATCGAAGCTCCTCCTGCTGCCGCCGCTCGCTTAAGCTGCTCCTCAACCCGCCGCTGCCGCTCACCTTAGCTACTCCTCATTCTTCTTCTTCATCTTCTTCTTCTTCTTTTTCTTCTTCTGAAATCTATGGGTTGACTATGTGTGCATGTGTGCGTGCATGGTGTGTGTGTGTGTGTTCGTGTATGTGTGTGTGTGTGTGAGTGTGTGTTTGGGTGTGTGAGTATGTGCATGGGTTTAAGTGTGTGTGGGTGTGTCTTTGTGGGTGTGTGAGTCTGTGTGTGGGACTGAGTGTGTGTGGATGTGTCTGCATGGGTGTGTAAGGGTGTGTGTGGGACTGAGTGTGTATTTATGTGTCTGGGTGGGTCTGAGTGTGTGTGTGTGTGTGTGTGTGTGTGTGTGTGTGTGCCTACTACAATTTGATTTCCAATCCCTCCTAAATTGTTACATATAATTTGTATGTTGTTTGAATGTGTTGTATAATTCTATTAGAATTTCAATATTGAAGGATATAATTAAATTAGTTATTTTCCTCACAAAAAATGAACCTACTATAATGCATGTAATGTATTTGATAAATTGCTCATGAGAAATTGATATGAATTAGATTGGAAGGATTTTATATGTCAGTCATGATCAAGTAAGTCTTACTCCTAAACTGAGTAAAAACTCTAGTTTATGTGCAAGACAAAACAAATTGTAATATTTGCATAGAGTGTAGTGTAACGGTTCATACGTTAGAATGGAATGGTTTAATAGTAAATTGGAGCAAAAATTACATAAATAAAAAATAAAAATGTAAAAACTACCTAATTCCATTTCATTACTCATTTTTAGCTTCTTCAATAAAACCATCAATAATTGGTCTTACCATTGATTGAAATTTTTATTTGTAGTCAATAACATTTGTTTTTTTTTTTCCCTTTAATTTGGGAATTTTAATTGATTTATATGATTGGCTTGGAAGATTTTAAATAATTATGATATTTTAGTCGCTTTGCATCTTTTCTCTATCTTCTGAATTTCAAGATTAGTCATATAATTTTGGTTTGCACATTCTTTCTTCCTCAATTTGGTTTATAAAATTATTGCATTAATTAATTAGTTAAACTTGACATTAATTAATTCTACATTTCATTTTTAAAATTCCATGTTTCATTTTTTTAGATTTTCAAGAATTTAAATAAATAAATTTTAAGTAATTTAATTTAATCCAAATTCAAATTAAAAGAGTGAACTAGACTTCTATAACTGACCAAACCCATGCTTGATGAAAAAGGTTATGAAATGCATGTTGGATAGATGACTAGGATATTGCTTGCTAGTTGAGTTGAAAGAATCTGTATGTTTGATGTAGAATTTGTGAAATGTATGCTGCTTAGTTGACTAGGATGTTGCATGCCAATTAATTGAACAAATTGAGAACTGCATTTCATGTGTTCATTGAAACTTAGACTCGTTCAAGAATGGTTACTATACATTCATGCCTCATCGTACATGTGAGACAAATCAATTAATGAAATTCAATTGATTATTAGTCATACTATGTAGACTAATAATCAACTACCATGTTAATTATTTGTTTTAGTTACGATTAGTGAACTTCAACCATTCCTGAATTGTCCAATGTGGATAGTTTAGAAAGTTGTATTTACATTGTTGTCATCATTCACGTTTTTTTCATTGTCATTATATATTTCAAGCGCGTCTCTACTTTTGTTCTCTGGGTGTATAATGAGGTATTGTGACAATTTGTTAGTGATGAAAAATTGGCAACATGTTAACTTCCCCCATCTCGTGTACTTGGAGAGCCATGAGGAGATGCTGCCGAAATTTAGAATGACAATGACCAAGGAATTTGAGCGATTGGCTGCAATGCAAATGCAATATTCTTAAATGGGATAGGATCCATACCCTTTATATGGAAGGTGGTTGATTTTACGATTCACAATGCATGCGTCATAAAAATTCTAAGAATGTAATCAACACCATTTACTTGAACATGTTATAGGGTAATTAATGAACATAGAAAAAATTTGGATGAAGGCTCAGGGTAGGTTTTTGGATGAATATGTGAAAGGAGTACATGATTTCATAGAGTTCACGCATCCTCGTGCAGACAAAGCCAGTAGAATAAGGTGGCCTTGCAAGAAATGTCAAAATATAAGATTCAAACACATTGATTTGGTTCATAGACATGTATTACACTTTGGAATGGAGAAAAACTACACAACATGGGTGTTTCATGGTGAAGATTAAGCAGTTCAGATCGATGATGATGAAGATGAAGCTGAGGGGGCAAATATAGTAGGTGGTGATACATGTTCGAAAGGGTTGATCAAAATGTTAGGTGACTTACAAAGGAGATTGCAGTGGACACAGACAATGTTAGTGTGTCACGTACTAGTGATGAATCTACTTCAGCAAGCACCACACCTTGCAATCCTAGTACGTTAAATAGACTCGGTAAACCATTTTCTAATCTCGTGAGGGATGCATAGGTGCCTTTATATCCAAACTGTACATAGTTCTCAAAATTGGAGTTCTTGATAAAGATGCTTCATGCAAGGACAATGCATGAGTTATCTCAGAGCGCATTCAACATGCATTTAAAACTCATTAAGGCAGCACTACCTGGGTCTCAGTTACACTCCAATACATGCTTGTAGGTATAATTGTGCACTCTTTTATGGTGAACTTGAAAATGCGAACGAGTGCCTAGAATTTGGTGAATCGAGGTATAAAACTAATCAGAAAAAGGGTAAAAAATCCCCTAAAAAGTTTTGTGATATTGTTCATTAATATTGCGTCTGCAACGATTGTACATGTGCAAAAATACTACTGCAAATAGGAGATGGCATAAAGAGACATTTCTTCAAGAGAAGAACACCTATAACCATCTAGCGGAATCAGAAGCTTGGTCCAAGTTTGATAAAATGCATTCTTGGTTCGCTAGTGATCTTCGCAACATTAGACTTGGCCTTGCTTTAGATTTGTTCAATCCTTTTAGTAACATGAACAACTCGTATAGCATGTTGCCAGTTGTGATGATGTCTTACAACATGTTCATGGCGATGTATGAAAGAACCCTTCATTTATATGTTTCTGCTTATTCCCGGCCCAAGGGCACCTATCAATGATATTGATGTTTACCTGAGGCCTTTAATTGATGAGTTGAAAGAACTATGGGAAAAAGGAGTGGAGACATTCGATGTGGAAACTGGGTCAACATTTTCGGATGAATGTTGCACTATTGTGGACAATTAATGATTTCCCTACTTAGGGCAACCTATCGAGCTGGAGCACAAAATTTTACTTAGCATGTCTAGTATGTAATAAGGATGCTAGGTCGTTACCCTTGAAGCATGGACGCAAGTTATGCTTTATGTGCCATTGTTGTTTTCTATGACCTAAACATCTTTGGAGGACTCGTGGTGTTAGAAGCTTTAATGGAAAACCTGAATGAAGGTTGCAACCAAACTGACTAAGTGGGGAAGAGATATTAAACCAACTTAGGTTGATCAGATATGTGAAATTTGGGAACCACCGAGTAGTAGAAAAAAGAAACGTGCTGAGTGGGAGTTCAATTGGACAAAGAGGGAGTTCAATTGGACAAAGAGAAGCATTTTCTTCGAGTTGCCATACTAGAAAGATCTTCCACTACACTACAACTTGGATGTTATGCACACTGAAAAAAATAGTTTTGAGAATGTCATTTGTACATTGTTAGATATAAATGGGAAGAGAAAAGACAACGTAAATGCTCGCTAGAATATGGAAGATATGGGAATACGGTCTGAGTTGCATCTGATTCTTAATGGGGACAAACTTCTCATGCCATCATCTTATTATACATTTTTGAAGGATAGGAAGAATAATTTCTTTGAATGGTTGAAATCAGTGAAGTTCCCTAATGGGTATGCATCAAACATAGCTCGATGCATCAGCATGAAGGAAGGGAAGATGTTACGAATGAAAAGTCATGACTGTCACATGTCTTTCTATAATGGGTTCTACCTGTTTTCCTTTGTAGACACTTGACTAAAGATGTTCACTCAATGGTGATTGAGCTGGGAATCTTCTTTCGAAAGTTGTGGTCCAAGAAATTGAGCATAAACATACTTGAATGGTTAGAGGAGGACATTGTGATCATACTATGCAAGCTGGAGAAAATATTCCCACCAGCATTCTTCAATGTGATGGTCTACTTAGCCGCCCATTTACCAATGGAGGCCATAATTGGAGGATCGGTGCAATATTGTTGGATGTATCCTATTGAGAGGTATATTATAAAGTCCTACAATATTCATGTGATTTACTCACTTTTTTTTTTATACATAGGAGTCACTGATTCTATATAAAATGCATGTGTTCTTGTCCACTTTGAAAGGCTATATACGTAATAAGGCACGACTAGAAGGTTTAATCATTGAGGCATACATTGACAGTGAATATCTTGCATTTTTCTTAATGTATCTACATGATATTAACACAAGGTTCACTCGTGAGAAGCTTAATGCAGACGTTCATGCTAATGCCAAAGATGAAAAACCCACGAGCTTTATATTTTGAGAAAATGTTCAGTTGTTCGGTGCACGGGTTTACAACTTCATTGATATGGACAACCTATAAAAGGAGCATTTTTACGTCCTCAATAATTGTGATGAAATTATTCCATGTATCGAGTACGTGGTTCCAAACTCCTTACATTACATTGTATTTACATATGCATATATATATATATATATACACTTAGTTGACATTAACATGTACTATTGTTGCATATAGTGAACATAAAACTAAACTTCTGGCCCAAAATTAAAAGAATGTTGACTAAAGACAAAAGAAGGAATTCGTCAATTGGTTTGGGAGTCGTGTACGTAACAAATTTTATGTGAGTTCGAAGCAATGTACATTTTCAATATTAACAGTTTACTCATCTAAACTTCTTTTTAATTAATAAATGAAAGCCATGTATTCTAATAAAGAACCAATCTCAAGTAAAGATTTGTATGCGTTGGCATGTGGCTCTGATCAACAAGTTTCCCGCTAAAGTGGTTGCACTGTCAAGGACTTACAATTCCATACAAAGTCGCTCAAACTACATAGAAGATCCCAAAATTATAGGGTTGCGGTGCTGGACACGGGAGCTCGGCATTATATTCCGACAGCATGCTCTAGTCACCTACTTCACCTGACCACATATGATAGAGGCTCGGCGTTTTGTTCCCTATGAGCGCATCTTGGTAAGTAATCCTACACCATTTCTTTCACTTTTAAGATACTACACAATTAACTATCTAACATTCTACATGTATTTCATGTGTAGGATGAATTTGATATGGACATTTTCACCGCTGACCAAGTAAAAAATGCAGTGAACCTGTAGTTGAGCAATTGGTTCAAGAGCTATAACATTAGAATGCGCTCCCATTTTAGGAAGATGGGAGAGTAGGCTAAAGCACACCCATTCGATACGATCTCCCTGGGGAATTGGCTTCTGGTGTGTCCCCACTTCCGCGACCCTAGCTATCAGGTGATGTGTTTGTATTATTATAAGTACTTTTTCGTGTTGATGTGGCTAATTAATGAAAAGTCATTACATCTTTTTTGTAGGAAATTTGTGAGAAAAATGCTATGAACCACAACAAACTAGAATTGATGCATTGCAGTGGGTTGAAATTATTCATCAATCATTGAAAGGTAATTGTTATAAAACTATCTGAGCATTACATAACAAGTGTTATTTATGTTTACACTTCCAAATTAATATTGATGAACTTTTATATAATAATGTAGCATGATCCTATCACTAGCGAACTGGAGCCGATGCCGGATCTTTATCAAAGAACACATTAGAGGCCATCAGGGGAGTGGTGCTAGGGTGCGAAGAGCAAACATGTAGGTCAAATATATTATTTAGTTAATTATTTTATTCAAAACATCAAGTTGCATTCTTATCTCTTCATTTTCTACACTTTCATGACTAAAATATGTGAGGATGGTCAAGCTGAGGAATGCATCAGTTCTAGAGGGGAGTTAGCCAATTATAGATGACGATATCTGCAGGAAGGTGCTTGGGGAACACATGGGGGGCTGGTTGAATGGTCTTTGCAATTGATACATTGCCCCAACATCGTCATCTTCTTTGAGTGCGGTGTCTCATGCTGATCTTGATGAGCACATCGAGCTTCCAAGTCTCAAAGGGAGGAGATGGTTCTCCAAATGCAGACAATGGAAATTGAGAACCAGCAGGTTAAAGAACAAGTGTCCACCTGGATAGCAAAGGTGTCCAACAAGGAAGCGGAGATGGAAATCATTAAGAACTGGAAAGCACAAATGGAACAAATGATGCGCCAATCTTGTCCAAATGATGCGGGTGACTCCTCCTCTCATTAGAAGGTATATTCAGTCTTAGTGTTAATGTTAGCTAGCATCCTTAGTTTCTTGATCTAGCTTCTTAGTTGTGTATGTGTTTGTGCATCTATATTTTCTTGTTAGAGAAGTGTCATTGATGTGATATTGGTTGATTCAAACTTTTAAGACTTGCACTCATTTGTTTGGTAGTGTTTTTATTTTTATAATCAAAAGAAGGAAAAAATAAAAATGATATGGTTTACTTTCACAATGTAGTTTAAAGTTTCATCTATGCAAAGAACATATTGAACTATAGGACCTACAAAACAAGTAAAAAAATGCAGTTCGACGTGCCCAAAACGCGTGACATATGTATTTTTTTTGTCACTAACTAACTACTGCCATCGTGCTCGTAAGTCAAATGACCCATGAGAATTAAACTTGCGTCAATTTGCCAATGATTCCGATGTTTGTATTGTATGACCTACAAAACAAGTCAAAATGGGTTTAAGGTGCCCAAAATGTGGAATATGCATGTTTTTGTCATAAGCCAACTAGAACCACCTTTCTCATAAGTAAAATGATCAATAGGAACCAGTCCTACCTCAAACGAGCCAACGATTCCTAAGTTTGAATCATATGACCTACAAAATAAGTCAAAAATGGGGTTCCATGTGTAAAACATGAAATATGCATCTTTTTGTCACAAACCATATGACTTGCAAACCAAGAAAAAAATGGGGTTCAAGGTACCCAGAACATTTACTATGATTATTCTTATTGTTGGCCTGACATGGCTTTTGAATCTTATTTTAATGATAACAAATAAAGGTAAATTTAACATGTTATGGTTAAGTGATGATGTTTCAGGAAACCAAGTATATAAAGTTCAAAAGTTCAAGGTTTATAAGCTCAAGATCACAAGTGTTATGAAAGAATGTATCCCAAAGCCAAGTGAACAAAAGGAAGCTCAAGAAGCCAAAGATAGAAAAATCATATGGAAACTTAAAGGATATTGAAGTTCAAGACAAAATGGACTCAAAGCAAAAGATACACGAAGACTCCAAGTATAGAAAGTTTTCAAGTTTTAGGGAAGTTTTGTGTAAGTACTTCATTTAAATATCAAAGCGAATGTTTTGAAGCTCATTAGGGTTTATTATGGACTTAGAGACATTATTTTGAAAACCTTGAAAAATACTCTTTAAAAGCATCAAAACAAGTTGGCTAGAGTTTTTGGAAACAAATTTGAAAAACAATGTTTCTAATTGTTCAGGCGACTGACCCTTGAGACCTCAGGCGACTGACAATTTTACTAAATGAAAATTGGAAGATAGTGAAGGATTAGGAGACTGACCCCTGAGACCTCAAGTGACTAACCCTGTTTTGACCTTGAAAATACACCAATTTTCAAAGGTCAAGTGACTGACCCCAATGGGTTCAAGAGACTAACCCTCGTAGGTGGGTAATTCTTGTACACAAGAAATTGTTCTTTCTTTCTTGTTTTCTTGATGGTTCAGTACTATTGAATCATTGTACCAAGCCTGAGGTATCGTTTGGAGAGGTATACTCTAGCCTATTAAAAGAAGGATTGTAAGGTTGCTCCTACTTGTAAAGGAGTGTTATAGTGGAATGCTTAGGTGGTGTTGCCTAAGGTGAGGACGTAGGTGGGTATAGCTAAACCTCGTAAAAAACTCAGTCTCACTCTCTTTCTCTAAACTCTCTATAATTTTCTGCACACATATAACTGCGTGGTTATTTAATTCAAATCTATAAATTTTGTGGATTGGATATTAAATAAACCAAAAATTAATTTGACTTTGGGATTGTGGAAACCAAACAGGAGTACGTTGGATGATCAATACTTATTGCGGAAACCATAAGGGAGCACATTGATTGATTAATACCCAAGACTGAAAGTTTATTTAAATTCTAAGTTTTGGAGGACTGTTGAAAATTTCAAGTGTGCTTCATTAAATCTATTAACACAAGGCTTTTAATCAAACTCTACTTTGAGTTATTCAATCGCTGAATCTCGGAAGCTTTGCTAAATTCATTCTATAGTGTGAATCCTATTTTGATTAACTTGTTAAGTGGATTGAAATATTCAAAATCTGAAAGTATTACACTGTGAATCATTGGTTTGTGTTGATATTGATTGAATCAATTCATTGGTTGGGTGTTGATTGAAAATGTTGCAAGATTAAGTTGACATACTCATTCATAGAGGCTTAAAATTTGAAATTGATTTTCAATTGGTCTAATTATTGAAACTTAAATGCATTTTTGATTGTTGAATATAAAAAGGTTTGAGAAAAGAATTTATACGAAAATTATTAAAGAAAATTTTAAAATCCAATTCACCCCCCACTTGGGACTACACCTTAGTTTTCACTTGTCAAAAACCAACTACCATCATTGTATTTGTAAGTAAAATGACACGTAGGAACAAAACCTGCGTCAAATGGTCAAAAGCTTCCCATGTTTGAACCATATAAACTGCAAAACAAATCAAAATCAACGTTCAAGATGCCTAAAACATGGAATATAGATGTTTTTGCCGCAACCCAACTACCGCCACCATGATCATAAGTAAAATGACCCATGGGAACTAGTCTTTGCATCAAATCAGCTAACGGTACCAAAAAACTCCTCCTCGAGAGCTTCTTCCCACTTAGCAGCAAAGTTAGAATACAAACAAAATTAGTAAACTCAGTTCATTTTAAGCACTCAGGTGTTCAACTCGAGCATATGATGTCCAAACTGAGTGTGGTCAGTCCTAACATGTCTGTGACATTAAGATCGACGTGCCAAAACTGAGCATGCCAAAAAATAATGTCATTTGAAAATTATGCGCTTAGAGGCAAACTGAGTACACTTAGTTGAATTTAACCACCCAAGTGTCCAAAATGGGCATATGAGGTCCAAACTGAGTTGGATCAGTACCAACACATCCATCACATTGAACTAGATGTGCTGGATCCTACGGTGCCCAAAAACTCCTCCCCGATAGCTTTTTCTCATTTAGAAGCAAAGTTAGAATATAAACTAACTTAGTAAACTTGGTTCAATTTAAGCACTCAGGTGTCCAAGTTGGGCATACAAGATCCAAATCAAGTATGGTTAGTCTTAACACATCCGCGACATTGAGCTCGACATGCCAGAATTGACAGTGCCTAAAAATTCCATGTCAATTGTAAATTATGCACTCAATGGGCTCAATGGCAAACTTAGTACACTTAGTTGAGTTTAACCACCCAAGTGTCCAAAATGGGCATACAAGGTCCAAACTAAGCATGGTATGTCCCAACACGTCTGTGACATTGAGCTCGATGTGTCAAAATTGACGGTGCCTAAAAATATTAGACTAATTGAAAATTATTCCCTTAGAAGCGAATTTAGTACACTTAGTGGAATTTAACCACCCAAAAGTCCAAAATGGGCATACGAGGTCCAAACTGAGTTGGGTCAGTCTCAACATGTCTGTCACATCAAACTAGATGTGTCGAATCTTAGAGTGCCCAAAAAATCCTCCCTAAGAGCTTTCTCCCACTTATATAGAAGTAAAGTTAGAATACAAACAAACTTAGTAAACATAGTTCATTTTAAGCACTCAGGTGTCCAAATCAGGCATACGAGGTCCAACTCAAATGTGGTCAATCCCGACACATCTATCACATTGATTTGGATGTGCCGGATCTAACGGTGCCCAAAAACTCTTCCCCGAGAGTTTTTTCCCACTTAGATGTAAAGTTAGAATACAAAAAAACTTAGTAAACATAGTTTATTTTAAGCACTCATGTTTCCAAGTTGAGCATATGAGGTGTAAACCGAGTGTAGTTAGTCCCGAAATATCTAAGACATTGAGCTTGATGTGTTGGAACTGATGGTACCCAAAAATTCCATGCCAATTGAAAATTATGCGCTTAGAGGCGAACGGAGTACACTTAGTTAAATTTAACCACCCAAGTGTCCAAAATGGGCATATGAGGTCCAAACTGAGTTCGGTCAGTCCCGACACATCTGTCACATCAAATTAGAAGTGTCAAATCTTACGGTGCCCAAAAAATCCTCCTCGAGAGCTTTCTCCCACTTATATAGAAGCAAAGTTAGAATATAAACAAACTTAGTAAACTTATTTCATTTTAAGAATCAGGTGTCCAAATTAGGCATACAAGGTCCAAACCAAGTGTGGTCAGTCCTAACATATTCGTCACATTGATCTGGACGTGCCGAATCTAACAGTGCCCAAAAACTCCTCCCCAGGCTCTTTTTCCTCTCTTAGAACAAGAGTTTGAATAAAAACATAGTAATCTTAGTTCATAGTTTTGCACCCAAGTGTCCAATTCAGGCACACGACATCCAAAATGAATGTGGTCTATCCTAACATGTCCATCATATTGACCTGGACATGTTGGAGCTGATGGAGTTTAAAAACTCCTCCCTAGGAGCTTTTTCACTACTTAGAAGCAAAGTTAACATACAAACAAACTTAGTAATTAAACTTAGTTCATTTTAAAGAACATAGCTCACAATTAGGGCATACGAGGTCCGAACCAAGTGGGGTGAATTTTGACTAATCAAACTTAGTTAATTACAATTGTATCATTTATTTACACCATGTCTGAATGTCCGATCATTTTGCTATCAAATCATTTTTAATTATAGTATATACATATTTTTTCAAAAATTGTATACTAATTTCTTGTATAATTATTATTTTGTAGGGTTTGTGGCTGTCATAGTACAACGACAATGATAGGCACTACAGTCGGGTCAGATGCACGTAGCTTTAACTTTGACATTTCCTGTATTCTTTGGTATTTGAACAGAGTTATTTTTATTTTTAAATTTCAATTTGTATATATATATATATATATATGTGTGTGTGTGTGTGTGTGTGTGTGTGTGTGTGTGTGTGTGTGTGTGTGTGTGTGTGTGTGTGTTGATTACGCACTTAAACTGCGTAATTAGGCGTTTTAATCCGGGCATTAGGGTTTATTTTTTAATTAAATACCTAATTACTCTCAATATTTTAACAAAGTTTCCTATTTACAATCTCTGGGTTTTATTAAGCAATTTATGAATTTTTGGTATCTTTTTATCACAAAAAAATTATCGAGAGTTAAAATCGGCATCAATTCGTAATTCGAGCATAACGTTTTCGTCCAAACTCTGATCGAGATGATTCAAAGTTATGGAGAAAGATGAGAAGATAATCTACAATTTCCATGTTTTTTCCTTTGATAGAAACGGGCTCTAAAAGGGAAAAAATCACCCTTGTTCGCCAAGAAACGAAAAAGAAGAAAAAGAATATATATATATATATATATAATAAACTGATGTGACCCGGCCATGCAGGCTGGGTCGAATCCACTTGCCTGGGTCCTCTTAGTGGGTCGTAGGGCATCCCCCTCCCCTCATATCCCATATTTTCTCACACAGTCCTGGGCGCACCCTTCTTCCTTTTTCCTCTTTTTTTTTTTTATCTCAAACTCACCCTTCTCTCCCTCTTCTCTGCCATAGACCTCTCTTCCTCCTTCCTTTCTCTCATTCTCTCTTGCTCCCTCTTCTTCTCTCCCTCTCCTTCCTTTTTCTTCCCTTTCTTCTTCTCTTTCCTCTCTTCCCTTCTTCCTTTATTCTTCTTATTCCTCCAGCTGCTATGCTACACCAGCCACCTACAGCCAGCCTAGAACTTAGACCACCCGTCTGCTGCTGCTGCTCAATCATCTTTAAGGCTGCTCCAACCACAACAATGCACCAGTAACACCACCTCGAGGAGACCCACAGCCACTAGCAATCCACAGCCCCTTTGAGCCAGCAACACAACAGTGCACCAGCAACACCATCCCAAGAAGCTCCATAACTCTCTCCCTCTCTCTCTCTCTCTCTCTCTCTCTCTCTCTCTCTCTCTCATCATTTTTTTTTATTAATTAATTAGTTGAATATTGATTAAAATTTTATTGAAGGTAATTTGGAAAGTTTGAATTTTGAATATTATTTAAATTGTTTTATTATTATTGCAGTTTAATTATTTATTTATTTTCTCAAGTAATTTTAGCGGTACGTTTAATTCGAGTTATTTGATTAGTTAAGTAAGGTCCGATTTTGTTCTAAAAAAATAGAAACAAAAGAATAAAATAAAAAAAAAAAAGAAAAAAAAAAGGTGTTTTTCTTTTTAAGAAATTAAATTAGTTGTTCTTTTCAAAATTTACTTTTTTTTTTTGTCAAAGCTTGATTTAGTTTAGGGTTAAGTTTTATTAAATTTGGTATTTTTATCGTGTCTAGTTACTATTCAAGTCGTTGAAGATTTAATTTTTGTTTGGGTTCTTGGTTGCCTTTAAATTTTGATTTTGGTTCAAGTTCTTGATTTTTTTAAAGGTTTGGTTTTTATTGTTCACAATTATGTTTGATTGAGTTTCCATATTTGCGTGTTTTAGTTACGTGTTAAAGTTACCATCTTTTCTATTCCAAAGTTTAACGCGTGTTTCGATATTTGTCTGATTAGACGTAGGGTCTTCGTTCTTGTTATTTAATTCAAGGCATGCTAGGATTAGAGTTTAAATTGCATTTTCGTTTAATTTGTCAAAAGAAATCTCAAACAATCTTGAAAATCCAGAATCTGAATTGAGTTCAGTAACTTTTCAATTTCGATTAGAAAAACATAAAGTTTGAGATTAAACTGCATTCCTTGAGGAGATGATCTAACCCTTGGGCTGAATATTACACGATAGAACTCCTATACTTGGGATAGCTTTCGAGCTGCTAATTTTTCGAGTGAGTTAAGTTTTTCGGTGCCGTTATTGGGGAGTGCCAATTTTAATTTCAAATTTTGTGTTTTTCCAATTATTTCTGATTTTTCATTAAAAATTTTTTTTTTAAAAAAAAAGCATAAAAAAATTTGAAAATAAAAATTTATCATGCTTGTTTGTTACTGTGTTAGTGGATTTTTGCTGCCTGCATTGATGTTTAATGCCCTGGGTTCGAGATAATTTGAATTAGACTGTCTAGAACTTCACCTAGCACCAGTAGGGATACACAAAGCACATAATATGACTATTCTCCTATTAGTTTTAAGAGTGATTTTGAAATTGATTTGAGCAATTTGTTTGACCAATTCTCTAAGGAAGTCATGGTTGCACCTACACCACGTACACTTCAGGATTTTCTACAGCCCACACGCACATCTACACCTTCATGCATTGTGTTGCCACAAGATGCACCGAACTTCAATTTTAAGCATGGTATGTTATCTATGATACCTCAGTTTCACGGGAATGCATTCTGAGAGTCCATACCAACACTTAACATATTTTAAGTTAGTCTGCACCACTTTCATTAATAGGGTTGGAACTGATGAATATATCTAACTTTGCTTGTTTCCCTTTTCTTTGAAAGATAAGGCAAAAATATGGTTTAATACTCTGCAACCTAACTCTATTACTAGCTGGGCTGAAATGCAGTGTAAGTTCTTACATAAGTTCTTTCCTTTTTAGAGAACTCAGTACTTGCAGGAGCAGATTAGTTAGTTCATACAAAAAGATGGCGAGACATTTCAGGCTTGCTGGGAGAGATTCAAGGACCTGATGAACATATGTCCACACCATAGATTCGAATCTTGGAGGTTAGTGAATTATTTTTATATTACTCTAACCCTTACGTGTAAACATTTCATTCAGACTATGTGCAATGGGGAGTTCTTCTACAAGGATCCAGATGAGGCTTTATCATTCTTTGATTATTTAGCTGAGAGTGCCCACCAAGGGAACACACGTCATGAACGGGCACCGATAGAAGTACAACCTCTTCGAGTGATCAATGGTGAAGGCAGATATGAGGTCAAAGAGGAGACTACCTTACAAGATTTTGTTGCTGCATTTTCTAAGAAACTGGAGGTTATGGAATCAAAAGAAGCGAAAGTTGAGGATTGCTCTATTTGTGATATCTTGACCACAGACCTCAAGACTGTTAATTCCTACTAGTATGGCAAGAGAGTAGATCTGATCGGGTGCCATCGGCGAATTGGGTCAACACAACGTAGAATCAATCGTTATCTAACACTTATAACCCAAGATGAAGGAATCATCCAAACCTCTTATGGAGGAATGATTAGCTTGGTCCATCATCCTCGCAGTATCCGCAAGTTCCTCAACCTTATGCACCGCCTCTGCAACCGATATATCTCTCAGAGCTATGCACCACCAGGATTTCAACCAAATTTAGCTCCTATTCCAGCAAAGAAATCTCTTAATGATTGCATGGGGCAAATAACAAACATGTTTCAGCAATTCATGTAGATTCACGTCATGACCAACAATCAGAGTAATCAATCCTTTAGTGAATTGAAATATGCCGTGAATAAGATAAGTACGCAGATGAACACCATGGAAAAATGGAAATTCCCTGCACAACCTTAACCTAATCCCCAAGTACATAGACAGCAACAGGAACCAGTGCACAATGTTTCAAGGGATGCTTTTAAGTCAGCTAAGGCAATTATAACCTTGTTAAGCGAAAAATAAGTTGCCCGTCTTGAAATGGCCACTGATTAACAAACAGTCGCTCCTACACCTGAAGTGATAGTTGAGACAGAAAAGGGAAAAGAAAAATCAAATGAACCCATGTTTAACAAAGTCAGATAATAAGGAGGATGAGCCGGTTAAGGAGTATCAACCTATGGTACCGTATCCTCAGTAGTTGACATCTAGTCAAAAGAATAAGTATCACACTGTGATCCAAGAAATATTCAAATAGGTGAAAATCAACATCCCACTTCTAGAGGCCATAGAGTAAATCCCTTCATATGCAAAATCTATAAAAGACCTATGCACAGTAAAAAGGAAATTGAACGTGAACAAAAAGGCTTTCTTGACTAAGCAGGTTAGCGCGTTGATACTAAGTTAGACTCCGTAGAAACTAAGAGATCCTGGTTTTTCCACTATTTCCATCATGATTGGTGAATCTCGTATCGGGAGAGCTCTACTTAATCTTGGGAGTAGTGTGAACCTGCTCCCGTTTTCGATATATGAACAGCTGGGTTTAGGTGAGTTGAAGAAGAATACTATGATGCCACGGTTAGCAGAAAAATCCATAAAAGCTCCACAAGGCATTGTTGAGGATGTATTGATTCAAGTTGACAAATTTTACTACCCACCAAACTTCGTTGTTCTAGAAATGCAGCAGCCAGTTTCAACCATATATCAGGCCCTTGTTATTGTTGGCTGACCATTCATTTCTACTTATAATGCCTTGATTAACTGTTGAAGCGGAGTACTCAAGCTCACGTTTGGAAACATGACACTGGAAATGAATGTGTTTAATAAGATGCCGACTGGGTGTCATGATTCGGAAGTACACATATCAGATGTGGTAGATAACATGGATACACTGGTGCTATTTTCAGTATTTGGTCCTGGTGGTGCATTTAAGAATGAAGCTCCTAAAAAACCTGAGGTAATTGATGAGAAAGTTCCCTTGCTTAGCGCATTACTTGAATCAGAGGGGCAGTTCATAGAAATAGATGCAATACCGGTCTGTGGTGTGCGATGGAGACTGCTGGAGTTGACAATGTTGGACATCATCGATCCTATCACCGACATGTCATGCGGCCCTCAGGTTGATGATATTGTGAACTACTTTACCACCAATCAAACACCAATACAGGATAAGCGATAGTTCTTTTTAGAAGTCAAGATCATATTTGAGAAGACGAGTTGCCCTAACCGAAAAGCCAGTTTCGAGAAATTGGTTGATGCGCATTGGGCTTACCAAACTGCAATCAAGAAAATTTCAGGGATAACTCCATACAGGTTGATTTACGGTAAGACATGTTATGTACCTGTTAAAATTCAGCATTATGTATTTGGGATTATAAAACAAATTGACTTTTTACTTGATAATGTCATAGGGTTGAGAAAATTGCAGGTGCGTGCGCTTACGGAATCCAAGAGGAAAGTCTATGATAAAGACCTCTTATAGAAGAAGCAGATGGAGGTGCTGCTTAAACTCAAGGATAAACAACCCTTCCCAAATCAGCAAGACCCTCTCTGCAACTCTAGATACTGTCTGTTTCCTTGGAAGCTGAGATTACACAGTGGCTCGTATATCGTTGAACTTGCTAATTCCCACAACACAATAGAATTGTTGGATCCAACGAATGATAACAACGTCATGGTCAAGGAACAGCAATTCAAGCCTCCCACGATCCCATTCTATCCCAATAAAGAGGTCTTCCTCCTATAAGACCCTATGGGAGTCATTTGACCTTTCTATTTTATTGTTTTCTTTTCATTTTTTTTACTTTTTGATTTATTTGTTTTTATTTGTATTTTTCTTTCCTTTTTCTGCCGCATTAGTTGGTAGTGATATTCTATTAGTTTGTACACCCGTGCACAGTTTTTCCATTTCTCCTATGCTTTTATATTGAGGACAATGCTCCACTTTAGTTGGGGGGTGGGGGTGAGCATTTGCATGAGACACTGTGCACACGTATACTTGCTGGGTTTTATATATTAATTTGAATAAAGAAAATGAAAAAAAGAAAGAAAATGAAAACAAAAATAAAAAAAATAAAAAAGGAGAAAAGAAAGAAAGAGCATTGAGGATAAATGATTATGCCATGATGAACACTAACTTATACCCTTCACATACTTGCATATAACCTAAGAATTACACACTTGAGTCATTTATGTGTAGTCTCTCTTTATATGACTTTGTAACTCCATAAAGAATTGATTGGTAGTACACTCGTGTTAATTTGGCTATATAATTTTTTGTATTTACACGGCGTTGCATGAGGCTAAATAGACACATTCACGTGATTCATTCCACTTAGGGTTCCTTGTGAGCACTGAGAGAACACCCATGGTGACTATGATACCTTGTGAGATATCCTTGAGCTATTTATCATTCTTTTGAGTGTTAACATCAAATCAGAGTTCATGAAACTCGATTCTCTTTTTTTCTAGATGATTTCTTGTACACTAGTCTCTATTTTTGATTTGCTAACTTAGAGGTGACATCTAGTGGGAAGATAGAAACCTAGGTCTTGTAGCCTACTCGAGATGTGAATACTGAGCCACCCTTAGAAATGGACTTAGTTCATGGACCACTATTCGAGCTTAATTCCCATTAATGGTATGAAGACAACAAAAGAAGTGTAAAGATTGTCCTAATTGATCAAGAAAAGAAAGAAAATGAAGAATGAGCAGAAGAAAGAATAAGAAATAGAAATGCACATGAAATGAAATGCTAATGTCTGCTCCACAGAAATACCACCAAAAAAAAAAAAAAAAAGTCAATGACAAGACACATGTTCTCCACGTAGGAAGATTTTTCAACCGTTTAATGCCTCAGATGTATTCACGACAAGTTTTTGAATAATTTAATCTAGGGTGGTCTCGATTGGATATGGCGAGTAGGTGAGAAGATGGTAGGGTGAAGGACCCGACACCTCATAGATAGGATAGATCCTTCTCAAACTAGTCCACTCCATATACTTAGCGTTTGTTCCTTGCAATATATGGGATGTTTGATCGCGACACTCCTCCTCACATATGACAAGTGAACCCATTTCTTTTGAGTGTTCTTGAGGGTATACCAGCTAGGCAGAGTCAAAACGACTGTTCTATAGGTGTCCACTAGTATCCTAGATGTAACGAGTCACACACATCACACACACCTCGAGATTTTAGCTATTTATACTCGAACTTATATGACTGCATTAACTCTGAATTGTGCCGCTGGTTAACTTCATGTGAGTATATTGTTCTTAATTGCTATATAAATGATTAAACTTGCATGAGTGACGCTTTAGAGTTGTGTGCATTGAATATGAATGAACTTGTGTGAAATTCAGTTATATTCTTGTATGTGAAACGGTATGATTGTGTGCATAGGCATTAAATTCATGTTTGCTAGAGTTAGTAATTGTGGATATTGCCTTGAAATTCATTCACATTATTTGCTAGAGACTAGAAAAACATTAGTTGGGGGGTGTGATTACGCGCTTAAACTGCGTAATTAGGCATTTTAATCCGGGCATTAAGGCTTATATTTTTAAATAAATGCCTAATTACTCTCAATATTTTAACAAAGTGTCCTATTTACAATCTCTAGGTTTTATTGAGCAATTTTTGAATTTTTGGTATTTTTTTATCGCAGAAAAATTATCAAGAGTTAAAAGTGGAATCAATTCGTAATTCACGCATAATGTTTCCGTTTGAGCTCCGATCGATATGATTATAAATTTTTGACAAAGATGAGAAGATTAACTACAACTTTCGTGTTTTGAGCTTTAAGAGAAACAAGCTTCAAAAGGGCCAAAATCACCCTTACTCACCAAGAAATAAAAAAGAAGAATATATAATAATAATAATAATAATAATAATAATAATAATAATAATAATAATAATAATAATAATAATAATAAAATGATGTGACCCGACCATGCATGCCGGGTTGGATCCACTTGCCTAGGTCCTCTTGTTGGGTCGTAGGGCATCCCCCTCTCATTATATCCCCTCTTTTCTCACACAGTCTCGGGCACACCTTTCTTCCTTTTTTTTTTTTCTAAAACTCTCCCAACTCTCCCTTCTCTCCCTCTTTCTGCCATAGACCTCTCTTCCTCCTTCCTTTCTTTTATTCTCTCTTGCTCCCCTTTCTTCCTTCTTCTTCCCTTTCTTCTTCTCTTTCCTCTCTTCCCTTCTTCCTCTATTCTTCCTATTCCTATAGCTGCTGTGCTGCACCAGCCACTTGCTGCCAGTCGAGAACTCAGACCACCCGTTTGCTACTGCGTCCACCTACTGCCAACTGAGAACTTAGACCACCCATCTGTTACTGCTGCTCAATCATCTTCATGGCTGCTCCAGCTACTATGCTACATCAGCCACAACAGTGCACTAGAAACACCACCCCGAGGAGACTTACAGCCACCAGCAATCCACAACCCCTCTAAGCTAGCAACACAGCTCCATAACTCTCTCCCCCCCTCTCTCTCTTTCATTTTTTTTTATTATTGTTAATGAATTATTTGAATATTTATTAAAGTTTTATTGAAGGTTATTTGGAAAGTTTGAATTTTGAATATTATTTAAATTGTTTTATTATTATTGTAGTTTAATTATTTATTTATTTTCTCAAGTAATTTTAGCAGTACATTTAATTCCAGTTACTTGATTAGTTAAGTAAGGTCTGGTTTTGTTCTAAAAAAAAAAGAATAAAAAAGAATAAAATACAAAAAGAAGAAAAAAAAGGTGTTTTTTGTTTGTAAGAAATTAAATTAGTTGATCTTTTCAAATTTTACTTTTTTTTTTAATTTTTTATCGAAGCTCAATTTAGTTTAGGGTTACATTTTATTAAAGTTTGTATTTTTATTGTGTTTAGTCACTATTTAAGTCGGTAAAGTTTTAATTTTTGTTCGGGTTCTTGGTTGCCTTTAAATTTTGATTTTGGTTCAAGTTCTTGATTTTGTTAAAGGTCCAGTTTTTATTGTTTACGGTTGTGTTTGATTGAGTTTCCATATTTGCGTGTTTTAGTTACATGTTAAAGTTATCGTCTTTTCTATTTCAGAGTTTAATGTGTGTTTCAATGTCTGTCTGATTAGACATAGGGTTTCGGTTCTTGTTATTCAATTTAGTGCATGCTAGGATTAGGGTTTAAATTGCATTTTGTTTACAAAAGAAATCTCAAACAATCTTGAAAATCCTAAATCTGAACTGAGTTTAGTAACTTTTTAATTTCGATTAGAAAAACGTAAAATTTGAGATTAAACCGCATTCCCTGAGGAGCTGATCTAGCCCTTGGGTTGAATATTATATGATAGAACTTCTATACTTGGGATAGCTTCCTAGCTGCTTATTTTTTGAGTGAGTCGTGATTGTGTGTGTGTTTGAATTTTGAATAATTTGTATTTGAATTTTGAATAATTTATGAATGTTTTAGTAATTCTGGTTTAATTTTATGTATGTTAAAATGTAATTACTAGTTTTTACAGGAATTTTCAAAAAAAAAAAAATTATTTCAAAGTATTAGTGACGGTTTGCAAAACCGTTACTAATAATGGCAGGATGAACTATTAGTGACTGTTTAGAAACCGTCACTAATACACTAAACCCATCACTATAGAATCCACATTTTCTGGGTTCAAATTCATCACTAAAGGCCCGATATTAATGACGGTTTTATAACCTTTACTAATAGTATATTATTACTGACAGTTTTAATAATCATACTAAAATCGTAACATTAGTGACAATTTATTGTTTGTCACTAATATAGTCACATTAGTGACGGTTATTAAAACTATCACTAAGACTTGTGCTTTAGTAGCGAATTTGAATCGATAATGTGTTCAATTTATAGTGACAGTCGTAGGCTATAAGTGATGATTTTTTTTCGTCACTAATACTCCACTATTAGTGATGGTTTATCTAATTTGTCACTTATAAGTATTAGTCGTTGCAGATATGGTGACTAGTTTAAAATCATCACTAATACTGATCGAACTATGACTAATACTATTAGTGACAATTTTTTTTATTATTAGTGACAATTTAAAATCGTCACTAATAACCTTATTTTTTGTAGTGTAGCCATCTAGTCTATGCCAACTTTAAGACATTGATCAAGTTTAGGTTTCTATATTACACTATAAATGTTTAGAACATTCAAAGAAAGTAATGGTACTTATAATGCCATGGCTATATTAATAGATAGGACAAAAGACACTAACTTATCGTAAGATTTGGCAAAAAGACAATGGCCTTCCATAAGATTTTTAAAATCCTAGGGACCTCCCCTGAGCTTAGTTAGAAAAAGACACAAACTTCTTTTTGTATTTTGCAAAAAGAGACAAGTTTTTTTTTTTTTAAAGGTGCGTTTGTTTCATTTTGGAAAACCTTAAGGATAGTCTGTGATATTTTTGAAACCTTAGAGGAGGTCTATGACATTTTTGAAACCTCAGGAAGGTCTATGTCTTTTGTCAAACCTTAGGAGAGGTGAGTGTCTATTTTCCTAATATATATTATAATACTTTAGTTATTATCTTACGAGTAATTATATATGTTTCTATTATTTATGTGTAGCATTTATATTAGTTCATGGATTTGTAGTACTCTATGATGATATTAGTGTCACAATTCATGGATTTGTACTCCAATTGCAATTTGTTAAGAAATTTGTTAATGGGAAAATAATTAGTATTATACAATTTTAGAATGTGTTAATAGACATTTGACTCTTAGAAATGTGAATCAAATGTAGGTTTGGGCTACGAATGACATGATCATTATGGATTGATTATCAATTAGTTTTACTAGTCAGACTAGGAATCGACATGCTTTTTTAGTTTAGGATGAATGCTATATTTCATAACATAAGAAACTTGATAAATTTGGGGGAAAAAAATTTGGTGGGCACATATAAACTTGAGTTGTTTCTTTCTATCATTTTCATTTTAAGCAAGAAAGACTGACATTTAATTTTACAATTTAATTTATAAAGTATGAATTTTAAATTTTTTATTTATATTTTTCTAACACTATGTTTGATAACTTGTTACAATATTAGTATTAAACTATTTATTTATTTATTTTTATTATGTATTTAGTCATTTAACTTGCATAAAACTAGAACATTAGAATTATCTATGAATTTGTTTCATTGATTTATTAGTCTTTCTTTTTCACTAAATTTGAATTTTTTTTAAAAAATAATATAATTATATTGTCATGTTTATGTCAATTAATCGACTCAAACCGATGAGACTAGTCAACTCTATAGTAGCTGGGTGCTGATTTCACTTGTTCGACTTTAAAAAAAAAAAAAAAAAACATTATATTTAAGTAATTTCCCCAACTTAATTTAGTAAATTGACGTCATTTCTCTTATTTATTTTACCATAATTGAATGAAATGGTAAAAGTGTTACTTATTAAAATAAAATTCATTTTTCATATGAACTTAATTGTTGATTATCGGTTCATTAACATAAGAAAAGATTCTTTTTGTCTATAAAATTAAATATCAATGGATTTTTCTGTAGTGTTTAGAGACTTAAAAGGTGAAGTGTTATATTTAAAAAAACTAAATTAATATTTCTAAATTGTGCTTCAAAATATATGTCAAATACAAATTTTAATGAGAGATGTAAAAATTGTGAGCTACCAAGAAGGCATTTTTTCAAAGAAAAAAAAACCTTTTAAAAAGACTTGTGAGGAGCTCTCTCTCCAAGTAAAATTTATAATATGCAAAAAACCTACATTAAGAAAAAAAAATGTATTTATATGGATCCAAAATCCAAATATTAATAATACATCTCACAGGTTTAAACCCTATATAAAAGGACCACCACTTGCAACTTGTAAACAACTTTTTACGAAAATATTAACATAAGAAAAAAGAAAAAAAATATAAATATAGGGTAGGTGGCCCTATATTTATGCTTTCAAACTGAATCAACTTTCCAAAAGTTGATTTGAGTATTAAAAAAAAGTGTATGAACCGACTTTCTAAAAGTGAAATCATACATCCCTACTCCCCCTGGTCCCCACACTCTCTTCTCGATGCAAGGAGCAAAAAAAAGCTGGAAGTTAGAACTGACATTCCAAAATTTGGTTCTACTCTTGAAGCCATTGACACCCCTATGCCCTCTGTGCAGAAAAAAACAGAAAAAAAAAAAAAAAAAAAAGTAACCCAGAACCGACTTTTGGTAAGTTGGTTCTAGTATGCTACACTACGTGGCCTCACCCCTCCGCGTAGTCCCTTCCCTTGCCCCTTATGCCCCCCCTTGAGCCTTACTTGCCCGCATGCCCCCTTCCCAAGCATGCCCGCATGCCCCCTCCCCCCTAACCCCTATTTAATCTTTCCTCCTGTCGCAACGTCCCCACAGAGCGAGGGTGCCCCAGGGTGGGCGAAATAAAAAAGTTGTTTTTATAATTTTCGGAGAAAATGGATGTTGGAGTCGCCACTAACCTCTTGGAATGTGGGTAGAACATGCGATTACTACCTAATTAAGAGTAGAATAGGTTTACGTTACCAAAGTAAGGATTGAGAGTCTGGTTACGTGAGAGGAAGGTACTAGCAACCCCTACACGCCCGTTCTACGAATGGTACCTAATTAATTGAAGATTATCCCAAATTTAATTCAATAGCCTTTTAATTTTGCTCCTTTTAAACAATTTACAAAATGCACATGCAAACAAATAGATCACACAAGTATTTACATAGTATACAATATAAATATTGTTGGCCTAACATGGCTTTCGAATCTCATTTTGATGATAACAAATAAAGGTTGATTTAACAAGTTGCTTTAAGTGATGACATTTTAGGAAAGCTTGAATGACAAAGTTCAAAAGATCAAAAGAAATGGAAGTTCAAGATCACTAAGTACTATAAAGCCACACTCATCTTCAAAGTGAGCAAAAGAAAGCTCAAGAGGACCAACATGATCAAAGCATGTGGAAACCTAGAGATGAATCAAGCGTAAGTCAAAGAGGATTCAAATACAAGACACATATAAAAACTTCAAGCTTAAAGTGTTTAAGGCTTTAGGGTGAATTATGTAAGCACTTCATACTAAATATCATGTTGAAATGTTTTGAAGCTCATTAGGGGTTGTCATGGACTTAGAGACCTTGTTTTAAAACCTCAAAAAATGTTTGTATAAGTAACAAAACAAGATGGCTAAGTGTTTTTGAAAAATTAACTGAAAAACAAAAATTATAACTGTTCAGGCGACTGAAGATTAAACCTTAGGCGCCTGAAGATTTTTTTGAAGTAATTCTGCAGAGGCAATGTAGGCTTAGACGACTGACTCTGAGACCTCAGGTGACTGAACATTGTTAACAACTATATTTTTTAAAAGTTTTAAAATTCAAATTTATGTTTCTTGTCCCCCAAATTTCATATAAGCTTTGGAAACACTCCAAGTAACTTGGGCAACACGAATTAAACCTTTTTGAGTCTATAAATACATAATTTCTTTAATCAAATACACACCAAGCATTGAAAATCCGCTCTCAAGCTAAAATTTCTCTTGCTCTCTCAAAGCTCTCTTACTTGCATCTTCATACTAAGAATTGTTGAGATTATCAAGTCGCTAATCAATCTTATATGAGTTGAAACTCTTGAATTACTTATTCTTATTAAATGAAGTATTCCAGTGAATTAGTTCTTGAGCTTTAATTCAATTTCTTTTGATATTTTTTTAAAATATATTAGTGCTTTCAACTGTACTAACTAGCTCAATCTGAGAGCATTCTTTGTACAAAAGAAATCCTTTCTTGTTTCTTATTTCTTTGATGATTTAGGTCATTGGATTGTCGTAATCGAGCGTGGGGTATCACTTCGAGAGGGGGCTCCACCCTAAAGGAGGGATTGTAAATGGTTTGTTCCACCAATAAAGGAATGTGTTAGTGGAATCCTTAGGTGGTCTTGCCTAACGCGAGGACGTAGGCTGGGGATAAGCCGAACCTCATAAAAAATCTCAGTCTCACTCTCTACCCTATTCTATTTAAATTTTTAGCATCTGTAAATTGTGTTTAAGTGCGGGTAGTTGGAATTGAGATTGAGAAGAACTTTTAATTTAAGAAAGTACATTGGTTAATCTTTTATGGAAACCTTAAAGGGAGTACATTGATTAATTGCTTGCGAAAATCTTGACTAAAAGAAGCGCACAAAAATCATTCACACGGGGCTTTAATTAAAACTTTAAACTAAGTTTTTGCAAACACTGAAATATTAAGGTACTGTAGCTCTCACAATTTGCTTAAGTATAGTGTGATTGGTTGATTGTTTGTTGATTGGTTTGTGATTGATATTGAAGTGTTGATTGTGATTGGTTTGATAGAGTATTTAAATTCAAAACATCCTTGTGTGTTTGCTAAAGATTTTGAATTAGAAAAAAGGCTTAAAAGAATTTTATAAAGCCAATTCACCCCTCTGTTGGGACTACACCTCAACTTTTAGAAAATCTTAATTAAAAGCTATATAAAGGTATAAATGGCACACCCAGGTGTATCCCCTTTTGCTGAAGGTCAATCCTCAATTAGACCGCCTATCTTTTGTAGTTTAAACTCTACATTTTGGAAACAAAGAATGAGAATATACATTCAAACTATGGATTAGAAAGCATGGAAAGTTGTCACACATGGTGACTACATTCCTACTAAACTAGTAGATGGTAAAGAAGTTCATAAAGAAAAAAGATACTTGACCGATAATGACTATAAAATGATGCAAGTAAACTTAAGTGCCATGAATGTACTATATTGTGCTTTAGACGTAAATGAGTTTAATAGGGTCAAGTTAGAAGTAACCTATGAAGGAACTATAGATATTAGAGATAGTAGAATCGACATGCTCACTAGCGAGTATGAGGCCTTTAAGATGGATCCGGAAGAAACTATCACTAGTATGTATACTAGGATCACTTACATAATAAATTCTTTAAATGCTTTAGGGAAAAATTATTCAACATATGAAACGATTAAAAAAAATCCTCAGAGGACTTCCTTAAATTTGGGAACCAAAGGCCACTGGAATAACGAAAGGTAGAAATATGAAAAATACCTCCCTTGATGAGTTAATCATATCCCTTCTCACATATGAGATGGCAATGAATGAAAGAAATTCTGAGAAAAAAATAAAATAAAAATCAATAGCCCTTAAGGCTAGAAAAGAAAGTTCTAGTGATGAAGATGAAGACAACGAATTAGATGATGAAGAACTAGCCTTTATCACTAAAAGAGTTGGAAAATTTTTCAAGAAGAATAGGAAATTCCCTCGAAAGTTTAAAGGATCAAAAACTAACAACGGAGAAACAAACACAAAAGAAACTAAGAATGATCCACCTATATGTTATAATTGTAAGAAGGTTGGACACATTAAACCTGATTGTCCACAACTGAAGAAAGACAAGAAGAAGAAAAAGAAGGCAATGAAAGTTACGTGGGATGACACAATCTCAAACGAATTGGAGGATGAATCAAACGAACAAGAAGTTGCCAACATGTTCTTTATGGCACACAATGTTGAGGTAACTCTTATTATAGTTCATCGAAAGAATCTAGTGGAGAGTCTAGTAATGATTCATGTGATAGTATGCCTTCATACAATGAAATCCAAGATGAATTATTCACCTTACATAATAGGTTCATTAAAGTGTTTAAAAGGAACATAGACTTGAAAAAACAAAATGAAAATCTTAAGAATCAACTAGAAAGTTCTAAATCGGTTGAAAAAGAAAAAGATTCTCATATTGATGATCTAATGAAGAAAATTAACAATATGTCTCAAGAGTTAGTAAAACTGTTGACTTTGGTGTATTCCCCAGAGGGGGGTGAATTGGGTATTTAACATTTGTTCCTAGGTATATCCAAATCAGCAGCAGTAATACTCAACCTATGGTATGTCTATATACACATAAACCCAAATGCGTAGATAAATGTAGAGTGCGGAAATAAAATCATGCGCAGTATTCATAATATAACATACACGTGTAGTAAATGAATTGCGAAAATGTAAAGTGCACAGACGATATGTTATTGGGATTTGGTCAACTGCCTACGTCTCTGCCTCAACTCGCAAGCTCGAGGATTATCACTATTGCTCTCTTAACGGGTGGAGAGGTACCGATTACAACCATGTCAAATTAAAGCAGTGCTGACCTCAACCTTTACAAACTCTCCTTGTGGTGCGGAGAAGACCCTAGGTTAAATTCATAAGGCTGACCCCAACTTGATCCTTATAGGCTAGTTCAAACCCCCTCAGGCCACGCATGGAATATAATCAGATAAACATTTTAGTACAATGAAAAGTGCTTCTAACACAAGCAAATTTTTACAACAATTTAGCACAGTATAATCAATGCACACCAATAATGTAAGAACTATAAGCTCAATGGTGTATGTGTGCAATCAACACTCAGAATAATGATTATCTCAAATCAAGCACAAGAGTGTATCTACAAGCTAATCTTTGAAACTATGTAAAGATAAAAATCTCAATCACAGTTTTAGGGTTTCAAAGACTTGTATCAAGAATAATCAGAATATCTCAAAAATATTTTCTCAATATCAAAGCACAAAGAGATATTCAAAAATAGGCTTGTCAAAATATTTTTACACATAAAAATGCAAGCACAATGAGTCTTACAATAATAATGCAAAGACTCACTTAGCTATAAGGCTTTCCCACACACAGATTTATTAAATAAAATCGGTGGAAAAACTTAGCTGAACCCCTCAATCTGAAAATCAAATATGCAATAAATCAAATAGGGATTTTAGAACACTAAAACAATTAATAAACACTCACAAGGTTTGATTTCTCAAAAGAATGGTAGTATATGAGTGTATAGGGTGTGTATGAAGAAATAGGGCTTAGGAAATTTTAGAGGATTTTTTCCTTAATCAATGTGCTAATTACCTCCTAATTAGAGCAAACAAGCCCCTATATATAGACATGGCAAATTTTACAACCGTTGGGGACACATAGAGTATTATTAAATTTGTTTAAAAAATGTTTAGGCAAATTAACCATGTTTTACCCCTCTTAATTGTGGTAATAAATTGAACAACCTGAGAGTTTCGAGTGGCTGACCTGACGTTTGGTTGCCCAAACAAACACATGATAAAAAGTACATTTTTGAAGTTCGGGTGCCTATGAAAAAGGATGGTTTGCTGAACCTAGGCGATTTTCCAAAAGACCGTGGTTTGATTGTCCGGCATCAAGTTCGGTTTACCGAACTTGAACATTCGGTAGCCTGAGGTAGTTTTCAATGTGAGAGTTCGGGCTACCGATTTGGTGGAAAAAGTAAGAATGAACGTTTGGTTGATCGAGGACGGTGGTGCCCTTTTCAGTTCGGTCGTCCGAAGTCTGGTTAACTGTTTGACATTTCAATAGTTTGGTCGCCTGAGACAATTTAACTTGCCTAGTTTGGTCACCTGAAACCCTTGTGATTTAGCCTTTTAAGTCTTGATTTAATTCAGTTGATTCCCCTGATAGTATATGTGATTTTGGGGACTATCTTACGTGTAAGTGCAAGGACCTATGGTCATTCTTAAGGTTTTTGGCATTTTAACTTAGCCTAAAAAATCTGGCGTCGGTCGACCAAACTAAGGTCTCTCGACTTCCAAGTGATGTGTAGGGACCTAGGGTCATTCTAAGGCCTTTAAGCTTGTAGATCCTACATGCATGATATGCAGATTATTACAGACCTTTCCTATATTATTATTACAGACCCGAAATGAAGATAATATAAATTACAAAAAATGAATCTTCTGGGTCTTTATTCTTCAAGTCTTTATATGCCATTAAATGATCTTGGTAATATGAACCCGCACACAAACTTGATAGACATTAAATACCTAAGTATTTGTCATAATCAAAATCGGGTATGACCAATTAGGTCAACAAAAAATACAAGTAAATGATGAAAGCAAGAAAGACCTATAAAATAAGTGATCTTAAAAGTAAATTTGAAGATAAAGATAAAATCATTTACAAATTTACCGGAGGAAAAGAGAATTTTGAAAAGATGGTTGAACAACAAAGGATGATTAGTAACAAAGAAGGAATAGGTTACAATGGAATAGAAAACAAAAGGAAGAAAATTTTATTTATGGGATATTTTGTAAAAAAAGAAAAATACTATGCAAGCACATCTTCTACAAATATACATGAAAACACTACTTGCTACTTGTGTAGGAATAAGGGACACATAAAGTTCAATTGTCCGCTTAAAAAGAAATATGTCAAAATCAAGAATGAATGGAAAGTAAACACTAAAACTAGGCATAAATTAAAAAGAATTAAAAAGGTTTGGGTTCCAAAAGTAACACCGTGAATCCTTCCTTGTAGGTATGCTTTAGGACTACTCTATCAAAGGAAAAATGGTACTTGGACAGCGGGTGTTCAAGACATATGACCAGAGATAGAACAAAGTTCAGCTCCCTAGTTAAAAAAGATGGAGGGTATATGACCTTCGGTGACAACACCAAAGGAAAAATCGTCGAAATAGGTAAAATTGGTAAAGAACCCTTACTTACAATTGATGATATTTTGTTAGTTGATGGATTAGAGCATAACCTTTTAAGCATAAGTCAACTTAGTGACAAAGGGTTTGACATAATCTTTAAGCAAGATAAATGCATAATTGAAAATCAAAAGAAAACATGAAATTCTATTCACAGCTTATAGAGTAAATAACGTATATTTTATAAACCTTGAAAACTTAATCTCTCAAGATGTAACATGCTTGGCTGCCATGAATGAAGCTAGTTGGATTTGGCATAGAAGACTAGGACATGTAAGCATGGACCTATTATCAAACTTATCTAGAAAGAAGTTAGTCAAAGGTTTACCAAATACAAAATTCATAAAAGAAGAAACATATATCTACTAGTAGACCCTTAGAACTTATTCATTTAGATTTGTTTGGTCCTACTAGAACTCAAAGCATAGGAGGTAAGCAATATGCCTTTGTCATAGTTTATGACTACTCTTGGTTTACTTGGGTATGATTTTTAACCTCCAAGGATGAAGCTTGTAACATCTTAATAAATGTATGTAAGAAACTTCAAAATGAAAAAGGATATAATGTTTAAAATATAAGAATTGATCACAGAAGAGAATTTAACAACAAAGATGTTGAAAAATTTTGAAAGGAATATGGAATTAATCATAATTTTTTTGCACTTAGAACTCCACGACAAAATGAAGTTGTTGAAAGAAAGAATAGAACTCTTCAAGAAATGGGAAGAACAATGTTAAATGAACATAATCTACCAAAATACTTTTGGCCGAAGTAGTAAACACCACATGCTATGTGAGAAATAGAGTTTCAATAAGATCAAATTTAAATAAAACTCCCTATGAACTTTGGAAAGGTAAAAGGCCTAACATCTCTTACTTCCATGTTTTCAAGTGCAAATGCTTTGTATTAAATGATAAGGATGATTTAGGTAAATTTGATGCAAAAGCTTATGAAGGTATATTTTTAGGGTATTCATTAAAAAGCAAAGCCTTTAGAATATAAAATAAAAGAACTTTTACAATCTTGGAATCAATTCATGTAACATTTGATGAAGAAAATCCATTCAATAAACCAATAAGAGGTAAAAAAGTTCAAACTACTCAAAAACCTAAAGACTTAGATATAGTAGAAGCAAAAGATGAAGAAAATGAAGAAAAATCAAATAATGACGCTATTGAAAATATTGAATTACCAAAAGAATGGAAATATGTAAGAAATCATCCAAAAGATCAAATTATAGGAGAACCATCACGAGGTATAACCACAAGATCCTCTTTGAAAAATCTATGCAATCACTATGCTTTCTTATATCAAGAAAAACCAAAGAATGTTGAAGAAGCTCTAAGTGATGACTCATGGATAATTCTCATTCAAAAAGAATTAAATCAATTTGAAAGAAGTAAAGTATGGAAATTAGTTCCCAAATCGGATAACCATTCAATCATTGGAAGTAAATGGGTATTCAGAAATAAAAAGGATGAAAATGGAATAGTGGTAAGAAATAAAGCTAGACTTATAGCTAAAGGATACAACCAAGAAGAAGGAATAAATTATAATGAAACATTTGCTCCCGTAGTTAGAATGGAAGCAATTAGAATGCTTTTTGCTTATGCATCTCATAAGGAATTTAAATTGTATCAAATAGATGTAAAAAGTGCATTTTTAAATGGTTTTATAAATGAAGAGGTATATGAAGCGCAACCACCAGGCTTTGAAGACATAAAAAAACTTGAATATGTGTACAAGTTAACTGGGGCTTTATATGGTTTGAAACAAGCCCTTAGGGCTTGGCAAGAAAGACTTAGTGGATTCTTACTAGAAAAGGGGTTTTCTAGAGGAAAGGTTGATAGTACTTTGTTTATCAAAACTAAGAAAGATGACATGCTCATAATCCAAATTTATGCAGATGATATTATTTTTGGTGCAACTAATGATAATCTATGTAAAGAATTTGCTAAATGTATGCAAGAGGAATTTGAAATGAGCATGATGGGAGAAATGAACTACTTCCTAGGATTACAAATCAAACAAGTAAAGAATGGAACTTTTATAAGTCAATCCAAATATATAAAAGATGTAGAGACCCGAAGAATTATTACAGTTAAATAATAAAAGAAAGGAGAGAAAAGGAAATTTCAAAGGGGGACTCAGAAGGGTCTCGTCGACAAGCACAGAGTGTTCGTCGACAAGCAGTCTTCTTGGGCACGTCAATGGGGACACGTGTCTCGTTGATGAGAACTTACTGAGAGGGCTGATTTCAGGGCCTGGAATTCATTGATGAGGGTTATGTGTTCGTCGACGAACCACCTTCTTAGACTCGTCGATGAGGTGTCGTGGCTCGTCGATGAGGCCACGTGGCCAGCCACCTATATATAACCGAAAAGTCACTTTTCAGCGAAGAAACTCATCCCATTTCACTTTCTCTCTTTCTAGAAAATACCCTCCACCTTATCTCTAGATTTTAGGCTCCGTTTCTCCCCAGTTCAATGATCAGAAGCTACCACAGTGATCCTGGGAGATTCTCTACAACCTAACTAGAGCAGAATGTTGATTTGAGATGTTTGGGCACCATCCCAATTTCAGGGTAAGTAGATTATTTTGGCATTTCCAGTATTACCAGGTTTAACTGAGGCTAGATTTTGTATTGTATGAGAATGTACTAGTGTTTTGTGAAGTAAAATTAGGGTGTTATGATTTCAAGGTTAAAATGTTTTTGGGACCCTGCAGGCATGAGTTGAGGACCTTAGCGATTATTTTTCCAGGAATCTATGTAAATTATAGTTTAGGAAATGTGAGTATGATGATTTTCTGGGAAATTCAGTGTTTTATTAGGGAATTTGTATATATGTAATTTCATGATTTTTAGGTTGGTACGCTGAGGGCATGAGGATTGAATTGGAGGCAAGCCTCCCTGTCAGATAGGTAAGGGAAATATGCTATGCAAGGAATTGAGAAATGTTTATCGGTAAATTATATGTTTTCCAGACTATTATCCAATACGTCAATTATTTATATATTAGAAGATGCAGTTTTCAGAATATGGAATATTTATATATTTAGATCAGTATAAAAATCTTACAATTTTCAGAGTACTATGATTTATAGTATTTATGCAGAAATATATTTTATCAGATTATACAGAATTATGAATTACAGTGTATATACAAACATATATATTTTATAGACAGATATTATATAGATATATATATATATATATATTTTACTGATAGATATTTTATAGCATGTACAGATTACCATGTTTTCCAAAATATTAAAACTATAACACTATGATATACAGTTTAGATATTACAATATTTTCATAACAATTTACGGTGTTATGGTTATTTTGGAATCATGATTAAATAGTAAGATGTATATATAGAAAATAATATTATACAGTATCAGACCCCAATGAATCAGTTTAGATATCAGTAGAGCATGGTACCATTGCTATTACAGATCAGAGTGCAACCACACATCTCAGATAGTGTGTGGAGGATTCGGTCAACCGTGCCTGGAGGGATTGCATGCTCCCTAGAAGATTGGGTTGAGGTGGCCAGTTTGACGAGATAGATACCAGTACCATGCCTTGGAGGGATTGCAGATGGCTGAACTGAGGATTAATAGAGTTATAGTTGACTTATCCTAGTAGGCCAACTAGAGTTAAGTCCCATCTATAGCCTACACAACCCTGTCATGAGGGGTTAAATCATGACGTATAGTTTTCCAGGGTAAATATCATAGTTATGTATATGTATACAGATTTATAGAATATTAGCAAATATATTATAATACTAGAAGTGTGAGAAAGTTGAAAACTCAGATATTACAGTTGCATTTTTAAACTATAATAGATACAAGTTACACTGTATATTGTTTTACTAGCTTTTACAGTTTCAAATATTTATCAATATAGTATTAATGGAACTCAGTCGCCACACACTAGTAATAGTATATTTCCTCTTACTGAGTGTTGTCTCATCCCAGTGATTTAACATTTTTCAGGTGATCCAACTAGACGAGCAGATCAGACTCGTCGATAGAGGGGTTGTTGCACTACCCTAGTTGTGGGGTAAGTGTTTTTAAGGAGATGTGTTTTTAGGTAGTTTTCCAGTGTCTTTTGTGGATGTTACTAGGAGATGTGTTTTTGTGTATGTATATTTTGGAGAATTATGGAAATCTTGTATTGTAAATATGGATGTACATTTTTAAGTTTATCGCTCCGTAGTTGTGTTAAATAAACAGGGTTTCCTTTGTATTCATTTGGGACCTGATATATTATAGTAGATAATCCAAGGGTATTAGAGTAAATTAAGTTTCAATATATAGTAAATTTTAATTAGATTTAAAAAATAGAATATATTTTTGAGTCGTTACAGCTTGGTATCAGAGCCTAGGTTGCTAGGGTGCAGCAGAAAGCAATACCAAAACATAGGAATGAATTTTGAGGAAGGATTGGAATTGGGATAGAACAGAATATCAGTGAGATAATGCTAGGAAATTAGGATGAGAATTTAGGGTTTTGTTCTGCAGTCTGGAAGTAGGAATTTTGGGGTGGTTTCTGTGATTTTCCTGGGGTGACGATTTCAGGAAAACCATAGTGAACTATTGTCAATTTCTATTTCCATATGGTAGGACTAGACCCTAAATTAGTGATAGGAGGTATAGGGTATTTTAGTTAAGTAGCATTGAAAGGTTCAAATTCTTCGAATAATTTTGTATTGTTGCAGGATGGACCTAAGAGGTAGTAGTGCCCATGCTAGCGGTGATGATAGAGCAAGGTTGTTCGGCATGGGAGGTGAGGACTCAGATGTTGTATTACACAACGTAGCTTACTAGGTTATGGCTTAGATTGCATGGAGCTCTAGGGAGTAGGGAGGTCCATCTACTACGCAGGGGTGCACAACATAAAAATTCACAAAGACGAACCCTCAAACACTTTTGGGAACAGCTGATCCTACAGTTGTAGAGAATTGGATGCAAGAGATAGAAAAGATACTAATAGTGCTCCACTGCACTGACGAGTAGAGGGTCCTTTACGCCAAGTATAAGTTGGCAAGAGAGGCCGAGAGATGGTGGACGACCACGAAATTGCTAGAGGAACAAAAACTTATCCCAGTTCTGATGACTTAGGCCCGATTCAGAGATATAATCTTTGATAGATACTATGCTGCCATGGTCAGAAAGGCTAAAGTACAACAATTTCAGAGTTTGACCTAGGGATCATTGACAGTTTAGCAGTATGCGACGAAATTCATTGAACTATCATAATTCACATCATATATAGTATCAGATGAAGTTAAGAAAGCAAGAATGTTCAAGTGGGGTTTAAGAAGAGATATATACAAGTAGGTGGAAGTACTAAAGATGCAATATTTCTCTGAGCTGGTTGATAGAGCTACAATAGTAGAGGAGAGTGAGTAGATAGATGTAGGAGTACCAAGCTAGAGTAAGAGGCCCACGCCACCAGGTTTCCTGGTAAGTCCCAGCCGAGGCCCATGGAGAGGAGACCGATATGGAGGAGGTTAGAGATAGATGATGGAACACAACGGTGAATAGTGTGGGCAGATTATTCCTAACTGTCATAGATGTGGTCGGAGGCACTAAGGTGAATGTCGATTGGGAGAGAATGTCTGTTATCAGTGCGGGAGATTTGGCCATATCACACAATCATGTCTGAAACTGTTGATTCATGCACCAACTCATAGACCACTTCGGGGTGTTTATCAGGTGCCCTGTGGGGGCCAGCCGAGGAACATAGCAACAAAGGTTTATGCATTAATGTCGGGGGATGTTAAGACTGCTGGAGACGTCATGACAGGTATCCTTACTGTTTTACCATATAAATTTTTTGTTTTATTTGACACAAGTGCCACCCATTCCTTTGTATCGGTGGGGTATATTAAAGTAACTGGAGTAGAGGCACAATTGTTAGATGTTGAGTTGTTTGTAGCCACGCTGATGGGATCTGCTGTGAGGTGTAGGAAGGTACTTAGGAACTTTCCAGTGACCATTAAGGGGAAAGTATTACCAGTTGATCTCGTGATATTAGATATGTAGGGGTTTGATGTAATATTAGCTACGGATTGGCTGACAACCAATCACGCTAGCATAGATTGCCATCAGAGAGAAGTGATTTTTAGACCCCTAGGTGATCAAGAATACAGAGTTATAGGATCACATGTGCGTGCCTCGTCACAACTAGTGTCAACTATTCAGGAAAGGAGATTGATTTAGGGTGGATGTCAGGGATATGTAGCTTACATAAAAGAGCTGATGAAGAAAGAATTGAAACAGGCTGATATTCTAGTGGTCAAAGAATTTCCAGATATTTTTATAGAGGAATTACCTAGTCTACCACCAGATTGAGAGATCAAATTCACCGTGGATCTGTTACTTAGGGTCGGCACCAATATCTAAAGCTTCGTACATAATGGCTCTAGCCAAACTAAAGGATTTGAAAGATCAGTAGCGAGAATCGCTAGATAAAGGGTTTATCAGGCCCAGTGTCTCACCATGGGGAGCCCCTATTCTATTTATGAAAAAGAAAGATGACACCATGAGGATGTGCATAGATTATAGGGAAATAAATAAGCTGGCAGTCAAGAATAAATATCCTCTTCCCAGAATTGATGATTTATTTGACCAACTTTAGGGGACCCAGGTTTACTCTAAAATTGACCTTCGGTGAGGCTATCACTAGGTGAAAGTTAAGGCAGAGGACGTATCAAAGACAACATTCCAAACCAGGCATGGGCACTATGAGTTCCTGGTAATGCCATTCTGATTGACAAATGCACCAGCAGTGTTCATGGATTTAATGAATCGATTATTCCATCAGTACTTAGACTAGTTTATTGTTGTCTTCATTGATGATATACTGGTCTACTTAAAGAGTCTTGAGGAGCACGACGGTCATTTGAGACTGGTTTTGCAAGTGTTAAGGGAAAAGAAACTGTATGCTAAATCCAAAAAATGTGAATTCTGGTTAAGGCAGGTTACTTTCCTCAGGCATGTGATCTCCAGGGATGGTATATCACTCGATTCGAGTAAAATAGATGCAATAGTGAGTTGGGTGAGACCAATGAATGTTCATGAGGTCAGAAGCTTCCTAGGTCTGGTAGGGTACTACTGACGTTTCTTAGGTGGCTTCTTCATATTATTAGGTCCATTGACATGCCTCATAAGAAAGAACGTGAAATTTGATTGGACCGATGAGTGTGAGTAGAGCTTCCAAGAGTTGAAGCGACAGCTGGTCACTGTACCGGTATTGTCTATCCCATTAGAGGAAGATAGTTTTGTGATATATAATGATACGTCCCAGAAGGGACTCGGGTGTGTGTTGATGCAGCATGCGAGAGTCATCGCCTACGCATATAAATAGCTTAAAGAGTACGAAAAAAACTACCTTGTGCGCGATCTAGAGTTAGTTGTAGTGGTGTATGTTCTGAAAATCTGGAGGCATTATCTTTATGGTGGGAAATGCGAGATCTTCACCGATCTTAAAAGCTTAAAGTATTTCTTTACCTAGAAATATTTGAACATGCGGCAGAGAAGATGGTTGGAGCTCATCAAGAATTATGATTGTACTATCAACTACCAACCAGGGAAAGCAAACGTGGTGGCTGATGCACTGAGTAAGAAAATAGTAGGAGCAACGGTGTCAGCAGTGGAGATTTAGCACCTTATCCGGATGGATTTAGAGAGGTTAGGCATGGAGCTGATAGAGGGTGATCACCAGGCATTCATTGCCAACTTGGTGGTATAGCCTACCTTGAAGGAGAAAATTAAAGCTGCACAGAAGAATGATGCAGAGTTGGCAGAGTTGATAGAGAAAGTGTAGGATGAATAGGAAGAGGAGTTAAATATTTTAGAGCATGGAGCCTTGAGGTTCTGTGCCAGACTATGCATTCCTGCAGATGTTGATATCAGGAGGACTATATTGGTGGAGGCTCACAGATCCCTGTACGCAATTCATCCTTGTAGCACTAAAATGTATCAAGATATTCAAGAGACTTTTTGGTGGAGTGGAATGAAGAGGGAGATAGTTGAATTCGTGCAATAGTGTTTGACGTTCTAGTAGATAAAATCTGAGCACCTAGTTGCAGCCACTCCACATCCCTAAGTGGAAGTGGGATCACATATCTACATATTTCATCACTGGGTTACCGTCGGCACGACATGGTCAGAATGCTATCTAGGTGATTGTTGACTAATTGAATAAAACAACCCACTTTATACCTATTAAAGTTAGCTACCCTATGTACAGACTGGTAGAGATCTACATTCAGGAGATAGTTTGACCCGACTCACTCAAAAAATGAGCAACTCGGAAGCTATCCCAAGTATAGGAGTTATGTTGTGTAATATTTAGCCCAAGGGCTAGATCAGCTCCTCAGGAAATGGGTTCTAATCTCAAATTGTATGTTCTCCCAATTGAAAAATAAAAGTTATTGAACTCGGTTCAGATTCAGATTTTCAAGATGGTTCAATTTTACTTTTGACGAATTAAATGACACGTAATTTAAAAACCCTAAACCTGGCAAGCACTGAACTAACGAGCAAAGATGGAAACTCTAATCAACACAAGGAAACACTGAAACACACGTTAATCAAAGATGGCAACCTAGAACATGGAATTAAAAACACACAATAGAAGCTAAACCAAACACACACACGTGCAATAAAAACCGGACCTTTAACACGAATTAAAAACTCGAACTAAAATTGACTATTAACGATTTAACCGATAACAGAATACGATAAATAAAAACATAAACTCTAATAAAAACTGAACCTAAATTAAACCGAACTTCAATCAAAAATCAAATTTCACGAAAGAAAGGCAACTAAATTAATTTCTAAAATAAAGACAATTTTTTTTTTCCTGTTTGTATTTTATTCTTTTCTTTTTCTCAAGAAATCAAACTTAACATACTCAAACATAAGAAAAAAAATCAACAAAAAAAAAACAACTTTAATGGAAACATAATACTCAATAAAACAAAGAATTTAAATTCCCTAAACAATAACAATTTGACTTAAACTTTACTTGGAATAAAAAAACAACTAAACATTGAAGGAGAATGGAAGAAATAGGAACAACAAAACAAATAATAAACTAAAATAAAATAGAGAGAGAGAGAGAGAGAGAGAGAGAGAGAGAGAGAGAGAGAGAGAGAGAGAGAGAGAGAGAGAGAGAGAGGCAGCTATGGTAGTGTCTGGAGCAGCTGGCCATAAGCTTGATCTGCAGAGTTGGAACAATATGGATGGTGGTGGCTTCGGGTCTCCATGGGGCTGCTGTGCGCAGGTGCTGTCTACTGGAGCTGCTGTTGCTGCTTGGGTTCCAGTAGGTGGCTGGAAAAGAGGAGGGATTACTGAGATCTGCCATGGAGTTCAACTGAGAACCAGGGGGAGACTTGCAGAGGCTAAGCTGGAATTGGTATGGCAGTGGCTTGTGGTCGTGTGCATAGGAGGGCTGGAGGAGAAAGGAGATTTGTGAGTATTGGAAAACAGGGGAAGAGAGAAAGAGGAAAATATAGAAATAAAATAAAACAGAGAGGAACTAGGGCAAGAGATGGAGATAGCAAGCAAGAAGAAAAGAAGAAGAAGAGAAGAAGAGGAAGAAGAAGAAGGAGAAGGAGAAGGAGAGAAAAGGATGAGGGGAGAATGGGGAGCCCCGGGGGGCTGCCTACGGGAAAGAAGAAGAGGAGGAAAATATAAAGGGAAGGGGGATGCGCTGCCCTAGGATCCGTGAAGTCATGACCCAACTTGTCCAACCCGACTTGGCCATGCATGGCCGGGTCACATCAAACATCATTATATATGTATTTTTTTTCTTTTTTTTGTTCTTTGATTTCACATCCAAATTTGACCTTCTTGGAGCCCGTTTCTCAAAAAACTTGAAACATGAAAGTTGTAGATAATCTTTTCCTCTTTTTCTAGAAATTTTAATTGTCTCGATTGGAGATCGTACGAAAAATTTATGCATGAAATACGAACAGGTGTCGGTTTTGGTTCTAGGGAATTTTCCTGCGATAAAAAATTATCAAAAACTCATAAATTGCACGATAAAACTCAAGAATGATAATTTTGGTACTTTATTAAAATATTGGACAAATTTAGACATTTAATTAAAAATATAAGCCATAAGGACCCGGTCAAAGTGTCTAATTATGCAGTTTTGACACGTAATCATGACCCCATGGAGTGCTAGTATCCATTGTTTCAGACCGTGACCCACATTTTACATCATGATTTTGGAGGAGCTTGTAGGAGGCTTTGAGGTCTCAGTTATCATTCAACATGGCATATCATCCTCAAACTGATGGGTAGACAGAGAGAACAATCTAAATACTTGAGGATATGCTTCAAGCATGCGTGCTAGATTTTGGGGGTGGTTGGACCCAGTATATGCCATTGGTTGAGTTTGCTTATAATAACAGCTATCATGACTACATCGACATGACACCTTATGAGGCATTGTATGGTAGGAGGTGTCGATCACCTTTGTGCTGGGATGAAATTGGAGAGAGGAGAGTTCTGGGACCAGAGTTGGTGCAATAGGTGTACGATAAAGTCTGATTAATTAAAGATATAATCAGTGCAACTCAGACTTAGCAGAAAAGTTATGCTAATACACGCGGCTGGGAATTGGAGTTTGATGTTAAAGATCATGTATTTTTTAAAGTAGCACCATTGAAGGGAGTTGTGAGATTTGGGAGGAATGGTAAGCTGAGTCCTAGGTTCATTGGCCCATTCGAGATATTAAAAAGAGTGGGTCTGGTAGCCTACACGCTAGCTTTACCACAAGCATTGTCCATAATACACAATGTTTTTCATGGTTAGGGTGTTTTTGGGACCCTACAGGCTTGGGTTAGGACCTCAACGATTATTTTTCCAGGAGTCCAGGTAAATTATATTTTAGGAAATGTGAGTACGATGATTTTCTGGGAAATTCAGTGTTTTGCTAGGGAATTTGTGTATATGTAATTATAGGATTTTGAGGTTCGTATGCCGAGGGTGAAAGGGTTGAATTGGAGGTAAGCCTCCCAATCAGATAGGTAAGGGAAACATGCTATGCTAGGAATTGAGAAATGTTTATCAGTAAATTATATGTTTTCCAAATTATTATCTAGTGCGTAAATTATTTATATATTAGAAGATGTAGTTTTCAGAATATGGAACATTTATTTATTTAGTTGTGTGGCATGAGACATTATCAGATCAGTACAGAAATCTTACAGTTTTTAGATTACTATGATTTACAGTATTTATGCAGAAATATGTTTTATTAGATTATACAAAATTATGAATTACACTGTATATACAGACTGATATAATACAGACAGATATTTTATAACATGTACAGATTACCATGTTTTCCAAAATGTTAAAGCCATAACTGTAATGACCCGAAGAATAATGTTATTTAAATAATAAAGAGGAAGGAAAATGGGAACAGAAGTAGAAGGACGCAGCCGACTTCTTTGACAAACGCAAAGTGTTCGTTGACGACGTTGCATTTTGGAATGTAATAACCTAATAATTTTCCTAGGGCCTCATCGATGAACACATGGGATTCATCGATGAGGAGATGGTATTCGTCGACGAACCTCCTTCTGGACCTTGTCGATGAGATGACGTGGCTCGTCGAAGAAGGCCATAGTATAAATAGCCTTAAACTTGGTTTAATCGCAGAAAAATTAAGGCAAATCTTTCTCCCTCTCTCTCCTACGGTCCTTCCCTCTTCTCTCTTTGATTCTAGCCCTGTTAGTCACCAGATCAACAATCTGAGGCCACCATGATGCTTCTGGCGAAGTTCTCTCCAAGTTTGCTAGGACAGATCATCGGTGGGATCGAGTTGAATTTCATCCCAGAATCAGGGTAAGGCCTTTTATTCAGTCTTTGGCCTTTTGGCAGTCATAGGAAATGATGGAGACAAAGAAATAATGATATTCTATTCTATCAAATGTTGTTTTCAGGGTGTTGAGTAGGAAGCCCTGTGGGTGTTGGACTAGTATACAGTAGGGGCTTTTCAATAGTCAAGTAAGGGAAATATGCTATGCTAGGAAATCCTTTTAGGATTTCAGCACAAACTATATATTTTTATCAAATTATTATTCATATTATATATATTTACAGTTTCCAGAACTTGATAATATTAATATTTACTTGTGTGGCTTGAGTTGATAATAGAAATAGTACTATATTTATAGAATTGTGAATACCATGTTTATAGTTATTAACAAAGATACCATGATATTTGCATGTTTATAGAATGACAAATTTTTCAATGTACAGTATATTTAGAAATATGCATTTTCAGTAATTTCAGAATAACACGTTTATCAATACCATAACGCCCCAATATACAAATATTTAGACAGCAGTTCAGTTATATAGAAATCAGATTTTCAGTCAGTTTATTTAGAATTTCAGATAAATTCTATAAGGTTATTGTTATTTTAGAAACCACAGTAAAAATAGTATATTACATATATCAGTTACCTATATAGTATCAGACCCTGATGGATAAGACAACAGAGCACTGTACCGTAGCTACAGATATTCAGTTTAGAATGCAACCACTTTACTCAGATAGCAAGTGGTATGAGGTCGATTGTGCCAATGTCAGGACAGGCTCTCCATCAGATATGGATTGAGGGGGCCAATTAGACTATCGGAGTTTAGTTGACTTACCTTGGTCAGCCAGCCAGGATAGGTCTCGCCTTCGAGCCGCACAACCTTGTCATGAGGGGATAAATCATGACATACAGTCATCTAGGGAATGTTTCTCAAATATTATAAGTATAAGTAGATTTCCAGAAATAGTAGTAGTATTATGAAAAGTAAATTTATATAGTTTTAATATATGTTGTGTATATCAACATTTACAATTTCAATTATCCATGATATTATTTTTAAATCAGATTATTTATACAGAAATATAACTCAGTAGCCACACACTAGTAATATTATGTTTCGTCTTTCTGAGCGTTGGCTCATCCTAGTGTTGAATTATTTTTCAAGTGAACCAGCTAGGCGAGCGGAGGAGGCTTGCAGGTAGAGGGGCTATTGTACTGCTCTTTTTGAGAGTGCGTTTATTTTTGGGTGGCATGTTTTGTAAACCCTTGGTATTAGTAAGGGTAGTTTTGAGAGAACAGTCATGTTTGTATATTGTGGAATGATTTTACACTCTGGTATTGTATTATGTGTGGATTTATTTTATATGATTGGCCTTTCACTATTTAGGTTATTGATTGAATTTAAAACTAGGGAAAAATAGTTTATTTTTATTAGCAGGTCATTTCAATAACACTATGATATATAGTTTATACAGTTAAGATATTACAGTATTTTCAGAACAATTTACAGTGTTATGGTTATTTTGGAATCATGATGAAACAGTAAGATGTATATATAGAAAATAGTATTATACAGTATCAGACCCTGATGAATCGGTTTAGATATTAGCAGAGCACGGTACTATTGCTATTACAAATCAGAATGCAACCACATATCACAAATAATGTATGGAGGATTACGTCAATTGTGGCTAGAGGGATTGCAGGCTCCCTAGAAGACTGGGTTAAGGCAGCCGGTTTGACGAGGTAGATACCAGTACTGTGTCTTGTAGGGATTGTAGATGGCTGGATTATGGATTGGTAGAGTTACAATTGACTTATCTTGGCAGGCCAACAAGAGTTAAGCCTTACTTATGGGTGGCATAACCTTAGCATGAGGGGTTAAATCATGACGTACAATTTTCTAGGGTAAATATTACAGTTATGTATATGTATACAAATTTACAGAATATCATAAGATATATTATAATAATAGAAGTATGAGAAAGTAGAAAACTCAGATATTATAGCTGCATTTTTAAACTATAATAGATACAAGTTGTACTGTATATTGTTTTACTAGCATTTACAACTTCAGATACTTAGTAGTATATTATTAATGGAACTCAATTGCCATATACTAGTAATAACATATTTCTTCTTACTAAATGTTGTCTCATCCCAATGATTTAACATTTTTTGGGTGATCCAGCTAAATGAGTAGATCAGGCTCGCCAATAGAGGGGTTGTTGCACTGCCCTGGTTATGGGGTAAGTGTTTTAGGGAGATGTGTTTTTGCGTAGTTTTCGAGTGTCTTTGGTGGGTGTTACTGGAAGATGTATTTTTGTGTATGTATATTTTTTGAGAATTATGGAATTCTGGTATTGTAAATGTGGATGTACAGTTTTATGTTTACCACTGCGTAGGTGTGTTAAATAAACAGGGTTTCCTCAGATGTTATAGTACATAATCCAAGGGTATCAGAGTAAATTAAGTTTTAGTATATAGTAAAGTTTAATTAAACGAAAAAAAAAATCGTATATATTTTCGAGTCATTACAAAAGATATGCTTAAGAAATTCGATGTGGAAAGTAGTAAGCCCGTAGGTACCCCCATGAGTACTTCCATAAGCCTTGATAAAGATGAAAAAGGGAAACTGGTAGATATGAAATATTATAGAGGTATGATAGGAAGTTTTCTATACCTAACAGCTAGTAGGCCGGATATAATGTTTAGTGTATGCATGTGTGCACGATTTCAATCAGCACCTAAAGAATCACATCAAATAGCCGTTAAAAGAATCCTAAGGTATTTATTTGACAGGTGCAATCGATTTAGGACTTTGGTATCCTAAGAACACCAAATTCGAAATGATTAGTTATTTAGATGCCAATTATGGAGGGTGTAAGATTTATAGAAAAAGTACAAGTGGGACTTGTCACTTTCTAGGACGATCATTAGTATCTTGGTTTTCTAAGAAACAAAACTTTGTAGCTTTATCCACAGTTGAAGCTGAGTATGTAGTAGCTTGGAGTTGTTGTGCACAAACCTTGTATATGAAACAAAAATTAAAGGACTATAATCTAGAATATTCCACCATACTAATTAAGTATGATAACACAAGTGCAATAAACATCTCTAAAAATCCAATATCACACTCAAGAACTAAACACATTAACATAAGACACCACTTTTTAAGAGATCATGTTCAAAAAGAAGATATCATACTTGAATTTATAAATACAAACGACCAATGGGCGGATATCTTCACAAAACCTCTTCCCGAAGAAAGATGTATATCCATTAAAAGAGAACTTGGGCTATTACATAGTAGGGAAGTGATTTAGGAAGACTTCAGGTTAAGTAAAAAGAGAATTTTAAAAAATTTAAGGACTTCAGGTGACTGAGCGTGGAAGTTAAGGTGCCTACACAGTGTGTTTTTTAGGTTCAGGTGCCTAAGCCATCAGACCTCACATGACTGAGGTGCTACTGCCTGCTAAAATTCAATTTCTGTAAATCCTCAGGCGACTGAGCTTAATCTTCAAGCGCCTCCTCCATCACTCACCTAAAGTTCCAACTCTTGGTCTTCATTAATTCCTCACTCAAAATCCCTCGAATCATAGCCCCAAAATCCTTCTTCTACACACTTTTCCTCAGATTCTAGGGTTTCTCTTGAGTGATTTCTTCCATCCTCCAAAAATCTAAGATGCCTCGCACCAAGACTACAGCAAATCGAGGATCTTCTTCCAAAAGGGATGATAAAAACATCGAACAATGGCTTGTCACTCCCCAATCAAAGCTTTGATATTGTTCTAAAATCCATTCTACGGAATTGTTTTTTGGTAAGGTGATCGACATCACCTTGTTCAATTCTGAATTCCCTAAAATCCTACGTAGGTTTAGGAATATCGGTTGGAAAAATTTTGTCATTTATCAAGCCAAAGGAAAGTATCCCAACTTAGTTAAAAAATTTTATGCCAACATGGTTTATGGAGAAAAAGTTCTAACCATTGAGGTTAAAGGAAAGAAGATTGTTTTGACTCCACAAATATTGGCTCCCATTTTTCATATCACCCTGGATGAATTTGATTGTCCAACCTTTGCTCAAACTTGGATTCTAGAGCAAGGCTTCACACCTGAAGAGTTTTTGCCACTGATTATGGTAAACGAACCCATTTATTTTGGGCATCCACCTATATATAGCAGTTGAACTTTCAGGTCCAAATACTTCATAAAATCATCCTCAACAACATCCTACCTAAGGCCGGCTCATATGATCATCTTTCCTATGTTGATTGCTTTGTTTTATGGTGTTTACTAATGGGGAAGAAAATTGATCTCTCTAGCCTCATTTTGAAATGGATATGGGCTAAATTGGAAGCTACTCGTGTAACTCTTCCTTATGGAGGTGTATTGAACCTTATCTTTTCTTAACTTAATATTACCACTTTTTGCCTAAACGAGGTCTTTCAATTAGTTTTGGTGATAACAAATAAAGGACAATTTAACTTGGAAAGGTTGAGTTTTTGTGTTTCAAGAAATATGGATCAAGTATGGATCAAGTGAAGATCAAGTATGGATCAAGTGTGGCTCATCAAAGAAGATAAACTAACAAACGATCGAAAGAGAAACTAAGGGATTTGTAGATAAAGTCTTAGGAAACATATTGTAAGTATTTCAAAGCTAAATATCATTTGAAATATGTTTTGAAGCTTTTCCAAGATATTATGAGGACCTAAAGACCTATTTAGGATTATTGAAACAAGTCTTGTAAAAATCAGAATAAGAGATTAAATCATTTTTAATGGAAAATATTTTTAAAACAGCTTTTTGTCTATTCAGATGATTGAACTTTATGTTCAAACGTCTGAAGAATAAGCTTAGACGTCTGAAGCTTTTCTGGGACAAAATTGAAATAGGAAGTAGCTATTCAGACATCTGAACTCGACACTTCATACATCTGAACCCGACACTTCAGACGTCTCAACCCACTGTTCAGTCATCTGACCCTGTGTCCAGTTCATTTTTTAAAGGGTTTCAGGAACTTCAGATGACTGAACTCGACTCTTCAGACATCTGAACACTGTTTAATGGGAAAATTTTAAAATCTAATATTTTAAATAATAGCCGTTTTGAGCTCCAAATTTTCTAACAACTTGGGAAACTCTCTAATGAAACTTTTGCAGCAAGGAAACCTGTTTGAAAGTCTATAAATACATGGTTTTTGTAAGTCAAAATATAACCAAGCATTGAAAATCTCTCATAAGCTCTCTTGCTCTCAAAGCCTCATCTTGATCATCTCTTGCGAACTGAAAGTGCTGTGATTCTGAGATTCTAGCTCATCAATTCCTGAAGTTAGATTGCTGATTTCTCATCTGGAGGAAAGGAATTTGGTGAAATCCTTGTTAAGCTTCAAAAGTGTATTTCTTTCTTGATATTTATATTTTGAAGTACATAGTTTCAACTTGTACTAACCTACTCTTCGTGTGAGCATCTCTTGTACACCAGCTTCTTGTTATTTCTCTTGTAGAATTTGGACGATTCCAGGCTATTGGATCATTGACCAAACAAGGGTATATTGTTTGGAGAAGGTCGGCTCTAGCCTTAGTAAAGAAGTGATTATAAATAGGTGTTGTTTCGCCCGGTAAAGGAATTGTTATAGTAAAACCCTTCGGTATTTTGCCAAGGGCGAGAACGTAGGCTATGTTGAAGCCAAACCTCGTAAAAACCTTGTGTCTTTCTTTCTTCTTTACTTCCTATTTTCTGTACAAGTTGTTGTTGTGTGATTTAAAGTGCAGGTTGTAGGTTCTAAAATTAGAAATAAAGAAAGACTTGATATTTAGAAAGTACTTTTTGATTGACCGTTTGTGGAAACCTAAAAGGGAGTACGTTGGTTAATCTGCGGAAATCTTGATCAAGAGAAGTGCATACGAAGAGGTTATCTAAAGAAGGTTGTGAACATCTACAGGGAAATTGATAAAAGTACTAAGATTCTTACTTGAGTGGTTGAAATATTTTAGTTTAATTGATTCGCTTGTGAATTTAAATTTCAGTATTTTTTAGTGTGATTATCAGTTATTTGTTGTGTTTTTCTTGGTGTCATAAGAAAAGCTCAAAAAATATTAAAATTGAAAAGAATCCAATTCACCCCCCTCTTGGGAAGCTATTCCTAATTTCATTTGGTATCAGAGCTTAGTTATAGAAATTCCTAACAAGAAACTATAAAAAGATCAAATGGCAAACATTGGAGTTCACCCTTCAGTGAAGGCCAATCCTTAAGCCATCCACCAATCTTTTGTGGACACAATTATACCTTTTGGAAAAAGAGAATGGAAATATATCTCCAACACATAGATTGGAAAACATGGGAAGTTGTTATGAATGGAAAGCTTATTCCCACTAAGATAGTTGATGGAAAAAACATTCCAAAAGAAAGGAAAGATATGACCGACTTAGATTATAAAATGCTTCAAATAAATGCAAGCGCTATAAATGCGTTATACTGTGCATTAGATGCAATTGAATTTAAAAGAGTCATGGCTTGCAAAATAGTTAAGGAGATTTGGGACAAATTAGAAGTAACGTATGAAGGAATAGTTGATGTTAGAGACAATAAGATAGACATGTTAACAAGTGAATATGAAGCATTCAAGATGAATTCTGATGAAACCATATCAAGTATGTACACTAGATTTACCCACATAATAAACTCCTTAAGTGCCTTAGGGAAAACTTATACTCCTTATGAAACAATCAGAAAAATTCTAAGAGACCTTTCCTCCATATGGGAACCAAAGGCTACAACTATCACAGAAGGTAGAAACCTCAAGACCACTTCTTTAGATGAACTTATAGGCTCACTTCTTATCTATAAAATGGCCTTAAAAGAAAGAATCCTTGAACCAAAGCATAAAAGATCCATTGCACTAAAAGCATCTAGTCATAGCACTAGTGAAGAGGAAAGTGAAACAAGTGACTTAGATCAAGATGAACTAGTATTCATTACTAAGAGACTAGGAAAATTCTACAGAAGGAATGAAAGGTTTTCTAGAAAGTTCAATAAAAAGAAACCCGAAAAAGGAGAGACAAGTAGGAAAGAAAATAAAGGTAAGAATAAACCACCAATATGCTATCATTGCAAGATACCAGGGCATATCAAACCAGACTGTTCGTTGCTTAAGAAAGACAATAAGAAAAAGAATAAAGCTATGAAGGCTACTTGGGATGACTCTAGCTCTAGTGAAATAGAAAACGAACCAAGTGGACAAGAGATGGCAAATATGTGCTTCATGGCGAATGACGAAGAGGCAAATTCTTACTACTCTTCAACCGAATCTCAAAATGAGTCTTGTGATGAGTTATGTGATAGTTTGCCTTCTTATAAGGAATTACAAGCTGAGTTATTCTCACTACATAAAAGATTCATAAAAATTTCTTAGAGAAATATAACTTTGAAAGATCAAAATAAAGAACTAGTGAAGCAACTTGAATCATTCAAAGATATTGAAGAAGAAAAAAAATTCTTATATTAAGAAGTTGGAAGAAGAAATAAATATAGCAACACAAGAGTTAGGTAAAACTCATAAAGATAATTTGAATAAAAAGGATCTAGAAATAAATGAACTTAAAAAGGCAGTTGAGGATAAAGAAAAGATTATCTACAACTTTACCAAAGCTAAAGAGAACTTTGAAAAGTTGATTGGGCAGCAAAGGCTTCATGGGAAAAAAAGAAGGAATAGGCTACAAAAGTAAAGCAAATAAAAGGAATAAAAAGTTATACATGGGATACTTTGTTAAGGAAGCTAAGTACTATGCTTGCACTTCATCAAACAATAAATATGAACACACCACTTGCTATATGTGCAATACTAAAGGTCATGTAATGTTTAATTGCCCATTAAAAAGAAAGTATGTTAAAGTTCAAGGAGAATGGAAAGTCCATAGTGGAACTAATAACAAAACAAAGAAAGTCAAAAGAATTTGGGTTCCAAAAATTAACACATAGTATCCTTCATTGAAGGTTTGCTTTAGGACAACAACGTCAACAGATAAATTTGGGTTGGAGGCCGATTAGCCCCGAAGTGTTGCGGAGAGCAAGATGGGTGAACTAGGCTGGGTGGGCAATCGTACATAGTTTTGTCATGTTTGACTTAGCCTGATAGGCCAGCCAGAGTTAAGTCCAACCCACGGGCTGCACAACCCGAATCATACGGGGTTAATTCATGATATACAGTTATCCATCTAGGATATAATTTCAATAATATATAGATATAGCATATGTTTTATATGTATACAGAAATTTAGTATGATACAATATGTTATTTTGATTTACGATTTATTCAGATTAATACAGAATAGTTTTGCCCGACTTGTCAAATGCAGTTAAATTATGTACAAATTTTTCGTACTTATCAGATACAATTTATCACGAAGAGTATATGTTTATAACATAATAATACTCATGTTGCCACACATTGATATTAGTCACTCTGCTTTACTGAGAAGTGTCTCACCCCAGTACTACAAACTTTTTAGGAAACCTAGGTAGGCGAGCAGACTGAGCTCCAAGGTAAAGGAGGCTGATAGTGCTACCCTGACTAAAGGGTAAGTAGTTGGGTCAAAATCAGGATGGATTTGTGGGGGTATGACTCCCTGGGTATTTATTATCCTTTTTGGGATGTATATGTGTATTTTGGGTTACATTAAAACTTTGGTATTGTATAAAAGGTTGAATCATGGTTTCCGCTACATAGTTGTCAAGTATGTGTGGACAGGTATATCCCTAGTTTCCTTTGGGGTCCAGGTTGATTTAGTTTATGTTATATGGTATCAGAGTTATTATTATTATTATTATTATTATTATTATTATTATTATTATTATTGCAGAATTTTTGGGGTGCTACATAAGGAGATGATGAGGGTAGAGCCCAATGTTGAATTTTGCATCCCCTCCTCCTACAATCCAGTGAGCAATTATAAGATTCCCACTTCCTATGTTGAAGGAGCATTGCCCCATTATGTCCCTGTAGTGCCATTCTTTGCGGCGCTCTTCAGGCACATTCTAAGCCTATGAAGAAAGAAATTGAAGAGTCCATGATGGACACCTTTAGGCAAGTAAAGATGAATCTTCCTCTCTTAGATGCCATCAAGAAAGTTTCTGTTTACGCTAAGTTCCTTAAGGAATTGTGCGGAAATCTAAGGTGCAATTGAACAAAGAGTTAGATTGACCAAGCATATGAGCTCAATTCTTTTTGGTTCTATTCCCCCCAAACTTAAGGACCCCGGCGCTACCACCATCTCATGTGTAATTGACGATTACACTATCGATAGGGCCGTTTTAGATTTGGGAGTGAGTGTGAACCTGTTTCCCTACTCAATCTACGAACAATTTGCTTTGGGAGAACTAAAGCCCACCTCGATCACCTTGAGTTTCATCGATTGATTTGTAAAAAGGCTCCGTGGTGTTGTCGAGGATGTCTTAGTAAAGGTTGATAGGTTCTTTTACCCCGTTGATTTCATTGTATTAGACATGGAACCTATCGACCCAACCAAGAAACAGATTCTTCTCCTTCTGGGTCGACAATTTTTAGCGACAGCTAATGCATGCATCTAGTGTAGGACCAATGTTATGGATATATCCTTCGACAACATGTAGCTCTCGATGAGTGTGTTGCGCACCTCTCAGCACCCGTTCTATGAAGTCTAATGCAAGGATGTAGACATGATCAACGAGGGTGTTGAGAAGGATGCCCCTTTGACTCTTTTGAGAAATTCCCTTAAGGCTAGGCTTTAATTTGATAGGCCTTTTATTTTAGGTTTAGAGGACCCATATGCGCATGTATCTGCTGTTTGTGAATTGGCCTCTAACGTAGAAAAAAAAGCCCTATAAAGCTAAGTTCGAAAATCTTCCTTCTCTTTCTAGAATTCCAATACGTCCTTCCATTGAGGCCCCACCATCACTTGAGTTGAAGGAGACCCTGCCCGTTATCATATCATCTAGCTTAGATATTTTGCAAGAGTCTAGGCTCATTTATGTCCTAAGAAAATATATGAGAACCATAGAGTTGTTAGGAGCAGAGCTTAGGTGTATAGATTCATCCATCTGTATGCATTATATTCACCTTGAGCTGAATAGGAAACCTATTTGTGAGATGCAGCAGGGGTTAATCCCCAATATGAAGGAGGTGCTATTGAAGGAAGTAGTCAAACTCCTAGATGTTAGGATTATATTTCCTATTTTTGATAGTGAGTTTGTGAGCCCCACACAAGTAGTTCCCAAGAAATTGGGAATCACGATTGTTGGATATGATACGGGTGAAGGTATCCCCACTCGCGTTACTAGTGGGTGGTGAGTGTGCACCGATTACCAAAAACTTAATAAGCTCACCCGTAAGAACCACTTCCCATTACCATTCATTGATTAAATATTAGAGAGGCTAGCGGGACGAAATTTTTATTGCTTCATGGATGGGTATTCTAGGTATAATCAAGTTGCAGTCCACCCGAATGATTAAGAGAAGACTACCTTCACCTACCCATTTGGGACCTTTGCCTATAGGAGGATGCCTTTCAGACTATGCAATGCACCCGCGACCTTTCAAGGGTGCATGTTGACCATCTTTTCTGACATGGTTGAAAAATTCATTAAAGTGTTCATGGATGATTTTTTTTTTTGTGTTTGGATCCTCCTTTGATGCATGCTTGAAAAACCAATCCAAAGTCCTTGAAAGATGTGTGGACATGAACCTAGTGTTAAGCTGGGAGAAGAGCCATTTTATGGTTCAAGAGGGAATAGTGTTGGGACACATTGTCTCCACTGGGGGGATCAAAGTAGATAGGGCTAAGGTAGAGTTGATTTCCAAACTTCCTCCTCCCACTTCTATTAAACAAGTGAGGTAATTCCTAGGGCACGCCGATTTTACCGACGATTCATCAAGGACTTTAGAAAAATGTCTCAACCCTTGACCAACTTGTTAGTAAAAGATGCACCCTTCGAGTTTGATAAAAATTGTCTCACTCCATTTGAAACTCTTAGGACACTGCTCTCTTCCGCCCCGATTATACAAGCACCCAATTGGTCCCTCCCCTTTGAAATCATATGCGATGCATCATATTACGCCATAGGGGCTATGTTGGGGCAACAGGTTGATAAATTCCCTCATATGATTTACTACGCTAGTAAGACTCTTTAAGGAGCTCGATTGAATTATACTACCACTAAGAAGGAGCTTCCAGTAGTATTTTCACCCTTGATAAACTATGCTTTTATCTTCTAGGATCGAAAGTCATTATGTACTCTGATCACGCCACTTTATGATACCTTCATACAAAGAAAGAGGCCTAACTTAGGTTGATTGGGGGGATTTTTCTTTTACAAGAGTTTGATTATGAGATCCGGGATAGGAAAGGGATGGAAAATCACGTAGCTAATCATTTGTCCCGCATTCTGGTTGAAGGGTCTACTGACCCCTATCTAGTTCATGATTCCTTTCCCGATGAACAATTCTTTGCCGTGTCTTCCCAACTCCCATGGTTCGCTATGATTGCTAACTACTTAGCCATGGGAGCCATTCCTCACGATTGGACACAGCGGGAGAAAAACAAGTTCTTCTCCCAAGTGTGCCATAACATATGGGAAGACCGGAACCATTTCCAAATCGGTCTGGATTCGATCATCCAGCGATGTGTTCCTGAGAGTGAGTACCCCCGCATACTTGAATTTTGTCACACCTTAGAGCGCGATGGTCATTTTAGTGGGAAGAAAATGGTGGCCAAAGTGCTTCAAAGTGAATTATTTTGAACCCACACTTTTTCAGGATGCTCAGGAATTTTGCAGAGCATGCTACCGATGTTAGCAAACTGGGAACATCTCCCAGCATGACATGATGACTTTAAACCCCATTCTAGTGGTTGAGCTATTTGATGTGTGGGGAATTGACTTTATGGGTCCATTCCCTCCTTCCCATGGATATGTTTACTTATGGTAGTGGATTATGTTTCAAAGTGGGTAGAGGCAGCTATGACTAGGACCAATGACCATTGAGAGGTCATTTGATTTCTTAAGGGTATTTTTAGTTGTTTCGATTGCCCTTGAGCTATCATTGGTGATGATGGAACTCATTTCCTCAATCATCATTTTGTAGCACTCCTTCAAAAATACTCCACCACTCACAAAGTCGCCACACCGTACCATCCGCAGATTAGTGGACAGGTTGAGGTTTCAAATCGTGAGATCAAAAACATCCTTGAGAAAACTATGAGGCCATATAAAAAATATTGGTCATCCCGGCTAGACGATGCTCTGTGGGCATATAGAACGGCCTATAAGACCCCTATTAGTATGTCCCCACATCGATTGGTCTATGGTAAGGCCTGTCACCTCCTGGTTGAGTTAGGGCATCGAGCTTATTAGGCGATTAAGAAGTTCAATTTCAACATGGTTCCTGCCGGTTCCCATCACCGCATTGGAGCATATCTAAAATAACTCGTATGAGAATGCCAAGATCTATAAAGATAGGATGAAAGCCTTTCATGACAAGCACATTGTTATGACTTTTTTCAATCCTCACCAAAAAGTATGGATTATTAATTCGAGGTTGAAATTATTTCCGTGTAAGCTGCAATCCAGATGGCATGGTCCCTATGTTGTGAACCGCGTGTTTTTATATGGTGCAGTCAAAATTAAGGATCCAATGACTAACACCCTTTTCAAGGTCAATAGTCAGCGCCTAAAGCCATGCGTAGAGGGGATCCGTGAAGGACTTGTAGCGAAGTTTTTCTTTGTGACTCAATGTATCCAACTTGAGCATTCATTACGTCAGTTGAAGAAGGTAAACTTAGTGCTTCTGGGAGGCAACCTGAATGTTTTTCTTGATCTTTGTTTCTTTTGGTTGTCCATTGTAAGTTGTGTTAGAGTCTAGAGTCATTAGTTTAAGTCAATCTCTCAAGGTCCATAGTTAAGGTAGTGTGTCAGTTTTCACAGATTCATTCGAACATCATGGGACCAGGACAATACTTAGTTGGGGGTTTGCCCCCACACTAGTTTAAATATGGCCCAATATGTGCTTTAACTATTTTTCTGGTCATTTGTACTTAGTGTACCCCTGCTTTTCTTTATATATCTTGATTTTATGCTAGATGTTTACTTGTGCAGTTACATTGGTTTACTCTATGGTCCCTATGCAATGCCTACTTCTTGTGCTTTCCAGGTGCTTTCATTCCTTACTTCAGTCGGCACACTGAAGTTTTAAGTTGGAGGTAGGGGTTAGAAAAGCACTACACGACACATTATGGGCACAAAAATGACATGATTTTTAAATTTTCAGTGAACATTTTCTGCTACATGCCATGTTAACACTTTTGATGCCCTTTACATACTTTAATATAGCTTATGCAATGCCCCAACCTGGGTCTGCCAGGGTGGACTGCGTTCTCCTCCTCCACCTGGACTAGACAACAGGGGGTCAGACCTTATTGGACTAATGACTGGCTCCACAGACCAACACATATCATTTTCAGTGTGTTTTGTCCCCACTCACACACTTCCGAAGAAGAATTCCTAGAGGGTCACCCATCCCAAGATTACTCCAAACCAAGCACGCTTAATCATGGAGTTCTTATGGGAAGGCTCCCAAAAAAGAAAGGTGGACCTTGTTGATATGGGTAGTAACATCAAATCCATTTTAAGCCTTTCTTTCATGGGGTATCACATTCTCCCCCACTTTGTGAATCCACATTTCCAAACCCAGGTGATGTGAATCTCATCACACTTCCAGGTGGGTAATTGTTCTAATTCTATTTTATAATGCCCCAACCTGGGTCTACCAGGAAGCACTACATCTCTCCTCCTCTACCTAGACCAGAAAACATGGGGGCGGGTCTTATCAGACTAATGATTGGCCCCATAGACCAACATGTGTCCTTTTCAGTGTGTTTTGTCCTCACTCACACACTTCTTGAGAAAAATTCTCAAAAGGCCACCCATCCCAAGATTACTCCAAGCCAACCATGCTTAATCATGGAGTTCTTATAGGAAGGCTTCTGAAAAGAAAGGTGCAACTTGTTGATATGGGTAGTAACATCAAATCCTTTTTAAGCCTTTCTTCTACGGGGTATCACAACTTATATGTTACAATTGTAAGTTGTATCTTTTAGATGACTTTATTATGCTTACTAATAATGAAGTGAGTTGCGTGTGCATATATAGTTTCATGCGGTATAGTCAGTTTTATTGTTTGATAACTCGATGAGGGTTGACTAGCAGTTCATTCATTTTAATGTTGTTGCATAAGTTCTAGTATTCACACGATATGTTACAAGGCTAGGATGCACTTTCAAATGATTTGTTTCACTTAGGGTTCCTTGTGAGCACTGAGAGAACAACCGTGGAGACTATGACACCTTGTGAGGTTTTATTGAGTTTTTCATTTTTTGTAAGAGTCATTCACATGTACTCTGAGTTCAAAAAACTCAATCTTTCGTCCCTGGATATTCTTTGCATGCTAGTCTCCTTATTTGCATTTTCTAGCCTAGAGGTGATGTCCAATAGGGAGATATAAACCTAGGTTTTGTAGACTACTTATGACATGAGAACTAAGCCAGCCCTAGAGATGAACATAATTCATGAACTCCATTTTTCAGTTTAGTTCCCTATCGGTAGCATGAAGATGACATAAGTTGTGATGATTGTCCTGGCTAGCTATGGAATAAAAATATATACATAAAAGAATGAGCAGAAAAGAGAGAAAAAAATAAATGAAAAATACATAGAATACCTACTCCAAATAAAAGATGGTCAAGCTGGGGACACAACACACCATATCCCTACATATATGAAGCTTCTTCGGTTGTTCTGATGCATATGCATTGTTTCACATATTGGTTTATGAAAATTCAATTTAGGGTGGTCTTGGTAGGATGTGGCAGGTAGGTGAGAAGGCGCTAGGGTGAAGGACCCGATGCCTCGTTAATAGGTTGGATTCCATTCTCATGAGAGTAGTCCACTCCACTTTCACGTTGGTTCTTAGAAGTATGTGATATGTTTGACCATGCATGATTTTCCTCACATAAAATAGTGACGCCATCTTCTTGAGTGATTTTAAGAGCATACCAATGAGTTTGAGTCAATACGACTATTCTATAGGTGTTCAAGGGTGACTCAAGTGCAATGAATCATTCACTTTACAAGTGTATTGTGACTATGCGTGTTTATGCTTGAATTTATATGATGATATCAACAATGAATTGTAATTGCTGGTTGATTCTCTATGGGTCATGATTTTCTTGATGGCTATATGCTTTTGAGACATGTATGGGTGATTTGCTTCGAAATTGTGTTTATAATGGAGTTATGGAAGTGCTTTTGAGACATGTATGGGTGATTTGCTTTGGAATTGTGTTTATAATGGAGTTATTTTTGGAGGAGCCTGATTGTAATAATGTTATATTACTGTATGTGAAATGACATGATTGTATTACTTGTTGATCCTATTTAATGTCCACCAAGATTGGTGTTTGTGGGTATCACCCTGGAAACCCTCACGAGACTATAACTCGTCCACTAGGGTCATATAGGGTTTTAAAGCCTTGTTGCATATCGTAAATGCAATCGTGTTTCCCACGAAAGAGGAGGTAGAGAGGAATCTAGTTATCTTTTATAGTTTTCTCAGTTTTGCTTTGCTTGAGGACTAGCAAAATGTAAGTTTGGGGTTGTAATGTGTTTCTAAAATGCACTATTTTAGGCCACCATTACCTATGTTTTGTTTCCATTTATCTAGTATTTACCCTTTCTTATCATAGTTCGGAGTTATGTGTGGTTTGTTCATGTTTTAGGAAAAAAGAAGCTAAAATCAAGGAGTTAAGCAATGCAAGAAGCCAAGGGAGTAATTGGGAAGCACAAGGCTCAACTAAGTGCTTAACCAAGTCCCCAAAGCCTTAGTTCATCAAAGCAAACAACACCTTGCTCGACCATGTGGTGCGACCAGTAGTCACAAGGGGTGAGAAGGTCACAAAATGAAGACTCCAGAGTGTAGAATGAAGTGGAAATGCTGAGAGGTTTGACCAAAGGCGCGACTAGGAGACCCTAGAGGTGCGACTAGGTAGAGGAAGCCTACATATTGAACCCTAATTCCCAAGAGTCTCGACCAGAGCATGACCAAGAGAATACTAGGGTATGACCTGATCAACTGTGTTCGAATTTAGAACCTATTTCGCGAAATTTTTTTCAGAACTTTCCTAATTTGAATTCAAATGCTTGTAAACCCTTTTGGGTGTAAAAGAAAAACTTTGAATAGGTGATTAGGGTTTCCCTTTGGCCGCTCTTTTGTTAGTGACACACCTAGAGTGTCTTTCGATGCCATTTAGATTAGATTTACAACTTTCTTTCAATTCCATGTTTGGTTTGTATTCAGATTCTTCGAGGGCTGCTACATAGATTAGGTTGTTCTTGATTGTAATCCCAATTGCTAGTGACAAAACTTTGAGCTTCAATTGATGCCATTTTTAATACTTGTCTATTTACTCTGCTTTGATTTCAATTCTGCAATTTACATATCATGTCTTTAATTTCTTGCATATTTAGTTCTCTGATTGTGATGAAATCCTAGAGGATAGGATAGCATAGCTAGGGATTCAGTCACTTATACGTAATAGGTTACAGTTCCTATGGAGGGTTCTGTGTTCGTTGGATAGGGTATACCCTGGTTCACGATTGTGCTCCAGACAATTGGTGTCTCTTTGCTACTTTATGCTACTCGAGCATTTCACTTGACCGTCTAACCTAGTATGGATAGCTGACCAGACATAATTATCGCAAACAACAACCTAAGCTGGATTCATAATTTGATACTTGTTTTCTAGGAGTAGCTTTAATTACAATTTACTTTCTTTGCTTGTGTAGTCTAGAAAACAACTCTTAAATTTTACTTTTCCTTTTATAAAAAGCATAGTAAACTAGGCTAAAATTGGTAAACAACTGCACTAAGTCCCTAAAGATCGACACTCGACTCACTCCTTGTTTTACTGAATTTGGGCTTAGTTAGGTTATAAATATTATTTTTAGTAGTTAATGACCCAAGCCATGGCCAACCTACCAAGTACCATGCCAAATGACACAAGATGAAAAATAGGCCAGCTTTTAGGTCTTCAAGAAATGATGGGGAACTAAACTCAAAAGTCCAAAGCTAAACCCAAGTGTTATAGTACACAAAGAAATGACTAATTGTTAATGAGTTGGCATTTCATTGTTGAAAATTTGGACTAAAGTTGGAAAAAAAATTGATTGAACTTATCTTTTGTAGTAAGCTACATACATACCTAATGTGAGATCAACCCTTACGTAGTTCGAACTATCAATGTTACTTTGCTAGAGATCAAATGGATGTGTTGATTTGAGAGGACTTTCTCTTTAGTTGTAAGGAGGTTGGGGTATTGGGGTTAAGAAAAGAAAGGGTAATGAGGCTCAAATTCATTGGGTTTTGGATCAAAAGCTATCGAGGATCACCTATACTTCTTCACTTTTTTATTTCTCTTATTTTTATGATTTTCCCCTTCCTTGCTGATTCTATTTTCTGCTTTTTTTTTTTTTTTTTCATTTCTTTGTATTTTTTTTCGCTATTGTTCTTCCTCATTTTCCTTCATTATTTCCGCATTCTCACTTTCCTTCACTCTTTTTCTTTTAATCTTCATTCCTCTCTTTTTACCATTATAACAAGAAAAAAAATACCGCAACTTAGGGGTAGATATCTTATAGCTCGCCTTAGTATGGGGGGTAATCCTTTGATCGAGATTGAAAGAATAGACTTAAGGCTAATGGGGGTAGCAATGGTAGAGATTTATTTAAAAGTATAGCTAAATGATGCTTCTCTTCATTTGTATTTCCACCTTTTCCTTAGCGAAGTGAGTTACTAGGGGCCTATCCAAAGTCATTGTATGCATCAGGGTAAATGAAATAAAAGCTTTTAAATGGCTTAACAGGTTAGCAAGTGATGACTCTATATATGCAAATACAGTTATTATTTGGGAAAATGATGGCCACCCATCATCTATGCACAACCTTAACATGGTATTCTCAAGCTTGCTCAAAACATTGAAGTGTAAAGGCCTTAGGGTTCTTGAAAAAATGTTGACCTATAGTCCAACTAACTTGTGTAACACTTATTTACCTTGAAAATTCTCATATTTACATAGCTAGTGTTCTATTGGGAACCTTTTTTCTTTTTTATCTAATTGATTTGCTCACCGTCTCCAAAACCCCCTTGCGAGGACTTAAAATTATAATGAAAGCCTTTATTACATAGTCTATGAAACAAGGATTCTTTTTATGATTTTTTTTTTTCTGTGGAAAGAAAATGAAATATGTTGAGATAAGATAGTGTTGTAATAAGATATGAATGAAATATTTATGCACAAAAATGAGCTCATTATTATTCAAGAAAAGACACCTATCAACAATAATCCCCTTACCACTGTAGGTAGAGCTTGCGGGTATACTACTAACCTAGGTTTATAACAAAAGAAAAGTCATGATTCAAATAGAGATTGACTCAACACAAATCCCATCCAAAAATTTGATTCAAAATTCTACTTAGCCCAATTGGTGAATCTTTGGCTTCTTAGGGTTATAGGAGAATATGCACTAACATTTGATCTCATGTAGATGCCTAGCCTTAAATTAGAAGATCAATATCAATTAGGTATTGAACCTTGTGCTTCAACCAGACGTAATTCTTTGTGCCATGTCTTTGAGCTCCAATATGATATTCACATAATGCTTTGGGTTGAAATATCGTAGTGTGTCTTGAAGCTTCAATGGGATAGATACCATTTTTCTTTAAGCAACAAATTTTTTGAAGATCTCTATTAGAGATATAAGAAATCATGTGAACACTCGTTGAGACTTAAGTGTTGACTTTTTGAGTTTGATCCATGTTTTGATTATGACAAACCACAACATCTCACTTATGTACTTAGTGAATGTACAGGTTTATAATTCTGTAAGCGCAAGTGACATATGCATAATGGAAGCCATAAGAGCACCTAAATAAGCATATGTCGACGTATTCCATGGGATTGGAAAGGGGCAAAGCACGAAGACTTTAGTTATTTTTGGGTTGTAATAATAATTAAGTTTCAATTTGTGCATGCATAATTATATGATTTGAATTGAAACTCAAATGACCTTAGATTGACCATAGGACCTCCAAGTAACATGAAAAATATTTTTTCATAAAATTTCTAACTTATATAAAGGTTTTAAAATGGTTTTGAAGTTAAAAGAAGGCAAAAACTAATTTTTACAAAGGGGTCGGTCAACCAGCCAGTCAACCAAACAGTAGGGATTAGCGATTTTATTGATCTATTAGTTCTTATCATAAAAAGTGTTCAACATGAAAGTTGTGGGATTTTTATCTTAACTTTATTTTGATACCAAGAACGTCCAAAGTTGAGTTATATAAAAAACGTCATGGCCAAAAAGTTGAAAGGTGTCTATAAGAGAAAAACTCCCTCCGTGTTTCTTCTATCTCATTAATTGGCATTTTTCTCAATACATAGCTTCCTGTCTTAAATGTTTTTAACATGGAAGTTAGGGATTTTCTCTTAGCTTTCTGATGATACTAAGAACGTACAATTTTAAGTTGTATACAAAACGTTATGATCAAAACTGAAGGGTGTCCGCACAGAAAACCCGAGGACAGTCAACCAAGGCTTGGCCTCAGCTGACGAAGCTCATGGATTTCAAGCCCTAGTCGACCGAGCTTCGTCTCAATCAGCTGACCCTCTTGGGAAAGCATCCCAATATCCAAAAAATGGCTAGTTTCGAAATATAATAATATTTTAACCCCCCAACGGCTACATAATGACTATATGTAGTTTTTGCCTACAAATACAAGCCTTAAACGCCTTGAAAATATTAAAGAATCATGTTGGAAGCTTAGATAAATATTTTTTGATTCTCACTCATGCCCCATTTGAGCTTTAAATTTCTACTCTTCTTTTATTTTAAAATCATTGGTGGAGAAAATATTTTTGCGGACTTTACTTGAAGAGGCTTGACCATATATCATATATATTGCTTGGTGGCCTTCTTCTTTTACTTGTGCATGACATATTTTCAAAGATCAAAATCTTTCCCATACTCTTCTTGAAAATAATTTTTGGGAAATATCTTTTTCGGCTTTTATTTGGAATGACTTGAGCTTATATCAACTTCTATATATATAGCTTGAAAGCCCTTTTCATACTTACGATATTTGGTTCTAAAGATTTAACTTCTCATATATTCTTATTTTGAAAATTTTTCTTTGGAGAATTATTTCTAAGTTATTCAAGTTTGGCTTGAGCATATATTTCATATCCATATTTATATTGCTTGAGAGCCAACTTGTATTTGATTTTATTCAAGGTCAATCATTTTAAGATGCCTAGCTTCTCCCATTCTTATCTTTTAATATATTTTTTGGGAGAAAATATTTTAGGGGCAATTCAAGAATGTTTTGAGCATATATATATTCATTGATATATATAGTGTTTTAAAAGCTTCTTGACAATGACTTATGCTAATATTCACTTTCATATATCTTGCTCAATGCCTAATAGTATTTGAATTTTGAAAGGTCATTTTCAAAAGAGCAAAATCATTTTCCATAGTCTCACTGATTTACTCGAAAAATATTTTGAAAGAATTTTTATAAACTCTACGGAGCTTCATTGTTTAAATCATATAAGAGTGCATTTATATTTCAATGTGTATATCTCAACTTATTGTAGAAGCACATATTTGTACGCAAACTTTCACATTTGTGAACCGTTTTGGCTAAAGACCGGTTAGGTGAGCTAGAGAGACATTGCCCCATAAGGAGGAACCAGTTTGGATTAGCCTAGTAAATTGAGCTGGGGAGACTCCACCTCATAGGGAGGAACCAGTTTGGCTTAGCCTAATAAATTGAGCTGGGAAGACTCTGCCCCATAAGGAGAACCAGTATGGGTCCACCCGGCAAATGAGTTGGGTAGATTCTGCCTCGTAAGGAGATGTGTAAATGGATTCTACTCCATCCATTTAAGTGAGCAGATTAGTAGAATCCTTGTGTGGTTTGCCCAAGCTGGGGACAAAGGCAGGATTGGCCGAACCTCGATAAAAAATCTTTTGTGTGTGTGTGTGTGTGTGTGTGTGTGTGTGTGTCTCTCTCTCTCTCTCTCTCTCTCTCTCTCTCTCTCTCTCTCTCTCTCTCTCTTTCTATCTTGTTTATATTATTGCACTTTAACTTCCATAGGTGTATGCATGTTCATTTATCACGTTAATTATTTAGCATACACACATTTAATTTAAATGGGACATGTTCCATGCATGTATGTTTTTATTCTTTGTTTAATCACTTTATATACACGACTATGTTTTGCATGTGATATGATTTGTGGTGAATTAGCAATCTTAATTAGACAAAAAGTTTTTTAAAACCCAATTCATCATCCTCTTGGGATCACACCATATTTGTCATTTGGTATCAGAGCGTAGTTGCAATAACCTTAATTGTTTTTGTATAAAGATTGCAAGGGCTCATATGTGTGCATCCCTGTTTTATGACGGTAAATCCTTTGCAAATCCTCCACTATTTTTATTATGTAGATTTTAATACTTGGAAATTGAAAATAAATATTTTTGTACAATCATTTGATTGGAGACTTTGGAAAGTATTTTTCAAAGGAAACTTTGTCCCAATGAAAATATGTTTAAAATGCATTTTTTCCCAAAAATTGAAAATGAAATGATTTAGCATTACATTGTGTTAATGCATATTAATTTGAGTGCTATGCATATTTTATATTGTGTCTTATCTACTAATGTCTTTAAAAGATTATGTATTGTAGTAGTGCTAAGGAGTTTTGGGAACCATAAGAAATATGGAGAAATTGAACGATTAAACGATTAAGAAGGAGTAAAACGAAAAGGTATATTTTCCTCGTTCTACTTTATTGGATGGTTATGTCATGATTCATATGGCATATTTTGTGTTATATTTTTAATGAATCATGTGATGAATATGATAATGGCATGCCATCTTATGAGTTGCTTCAAAGAAGTATATTAGAAATCATGAAATTTTTTGAATAACATAATTTACTGAACTAGATTACTAACTTATATTGAAATCTTCAGATATCTTGGATCCTAGGATTTGTTAATTAAATAAAAGGGGTTATAATGATTAAATGCTTAAATAGTGGATGGTGCTTAAAATTGTCTGATCTTAGTATACTATTGTTTTACTAAGAACATTAGAAAATCAAGCCAATATGAAATTTTTTAGTGATATATCCAATCTAAGCTTAATATATACATATCATCATGATTGGTTATTATATGATAATATTGGCTATAGCATGCATCATTTGTGAAACCCTTTCATATGGACAATGAAGCTTTATTAGTTGAATAATTTTTAATGCTATATATGTTTTAGTATGAATATCTTGAATATAGCATATTTTTGTTCATTACGTAAAATTGAGCTTTAGGGAATTATTATAGTACTATATATCATATTACCCTAAAACTCATCATGGAGCTTAAATGATTAATCATAATTTAAGTGCATTTGAAGCTCATCCCCTTGCTAGAAATTTTTTTGGATAAATCTAATTAAAAGCCAAAGTTAACTAAATGAATATTTAGAGCAATTGGCTAAGATTAAGAGTATAATGATAATAAAGCTTAGGCTACATAACTGAGGTGGGTAGCAAATTTAAAATTCTTCTGATAAACCCTTAATGGCATTATGCTTATGTTTGAAAGACCATATTATAGTTATATTTTATGCCTTTGAATTATCTGCACTGAACTCTAAATATCCATGTGTGCTTTAATGTTATAGTATCTGATGGATAGATAATTTATTGCATACACTTTCATATTGAGCTACAATAGATTGCATGCTTGAACTGAAATGCCAACTGCATGGCTGATGCAGTTGATGATAAGAGTGCATGCAAAATGAATTAGAATGCCACCTGCATGGCTGATGCAGTGATGTGAAATGCATGCTCTAGTATCAACTAGGCTATCTAGTGTATGTTTTTGTGACTTGTAGGTTTGGGAAATGCTCTATTTTCAGATGGCATGCTGCCGAAATTTTTTTAAAATTTTTTACAAAATAATCAAAGCCCAAATATACTATATACTAAGATGATTATGATGTGATGAATGTTAAAACATTTTTGAAAGGATGAGTGAACTATACATGAATATTAAAACTTCATCCTTAAATACATTTTGCATATGATTTGTGAAAATTCCTTGCATCATTCGCATGAACTCGCATGTTGTCTAGTTAACTGAAATCATCACTCCATAAGACTTATTTTTTAAATTCTAAATACTTTTCAAGTCTTATGTGGCATCAAAAGCGGTGACCATGCTCATCTTAGTATGTCAACCTTAAGTGGTCACTTAGACTTGTTCATGCATTTTTTCATTATCGATTATTTTGTTGATGCATGTTAAGAGATCATTCACATACTGATTTAATGGTAATTGTAAGCCTTTGCATGTATGAAGAATCATGGTTTAAAATAGAGTGCATGCTGGTTGGATTTTAGAAATATCCTAAATAGCATGCTACTTAATTTAATAGGTTTGTGCATGTTAAATCCTAAGAGGTAAGTGCTAAATTTGAAAAACATGTACAATCTTCATAATTCTTTGAATTTTCCTAGAATGCTCTAAATTATACATATGCTCTATACCTAGGAAAATCTAGTTCATGGACACCATTTTGTCCAAATCTTTGTATGTACTTTTATGTAGGACAGAAATGGTAAAACATCATTCTTGTAATTAAACGTCACATGTTTTGATGATGGTCCACAAACTAGGAAAAATACATGACATTGGGGAAGCTTTCATTTATAACACACTCATTGAGTATTTTGAGTTGTGTTAGTTTCATACTGAACCCCAATTACATAACATTTGAATATACCCTTGATTGGCCATCATATGTTAAATAGAAAGCAATATGTCATGCTTGTGTGCTAAATGCCTATATTTGCTGCATGTTGAAACCTATTTGTAGGATGAATATATGATGAATGTGTGTTAAATGAATACCATCCTTGTTTGAAAATGCATTCATGTGTGCATGCAAATATATAGGGGAGCGTAAGCCACATCCTTAAGAAAAGGATTAAAATCACCTGCCCAATGGACTCGTATGCATCATAGTATTATTGTTTTTGAGTCCGAAGGTTTTTTAAAACACCTTGAACGTCATATCCAGTTCGTCGTTGAATTATATTGTGATATGGATTGTTCTTGGTATATGTGGGAATAGTTTTACTGGTGGAATACAAATGGCTTAATCATATATGCAGTAAATTCTTTGAATATTTAAATTGATAGCTTATACTGTTTTCATAAATTTATTAGTATAAGTATTAGAAAGTATCTAAGCACGTATTCAAATCAAAAGGGGGAGCATTTGAAAATACATTTCTATTTTATTATGCTCACAAACATTTTTGGCTTAGATCTATATTGAGCTTAATGTTGCTTGTGTACTTTAAAGCATGATGAGTTTATTGAAAATCTTAAGTGATAACTTGTTGCTTGCCACAATCTTTTAAAATTTGCAATATGATCTTATTCTAAAATTTCAATTTTTTTGGGGATCTGTATGGTTGATTTTTCTGGTTGTAAATTGGAATGTGCTTAATTTCTTACCAGAAAAAAAAAGCTTGTGTGATCTTTATGTTAAAGTTTCTTTTTTAGCTAGCATGGTCCCCAGTACTTATTACTAATATCAAAGGGGAATTTTTTTTTTTTTAAATGCAAATTTTTCTATGGCAAGAAATGATTTTATATGGGATATACCTTATATCTTGCCTCTGCGCTTAGCAATACTTATGACATGCACTATGTAATAACCCAGGAAATTAGTTAGGGCCTCGTCAACGAACACAGGTTATTCGTCAACGAGAACACATGAGAGTCTTGTCGATGAGGACACATATCGTTAACAAGAAGATACTGAGAAGGGGTTTTTGGTAGTCTGAAATTCGTCAACGAAAGGTTCAGGTTCATCGACGAACTTTCTTTAGGGACTCATCGATGAGATGATGTGTCTTGTCAATGAATCTGGGGCTATAAGTATTCTTAAAATCGAATTTTTGTAGAATTTTTGCACAGGTGATTCTCCTTTCTCTCTCGAAATGTCTCTCTCCCCTTCTCTCTTCGATTCTGGCCCCATTTCTCGCCAGATCGACCATCTGAGGCCACCACGACGCTCCTAGGAAATTTATCTACAAACCTACAGGAGTGGATCGTTGTTGGAAGTGATTTGAATTCCATCACAATTTCAGGATAAGGCTTTTATTCGGAATTTGGCTTTACCAGAGTTATAAGGAATGTAGTACATAGAGAAATACTGAAGTTTTGTTCTGGGGAATGTTGTTTTCAGGGTGTTTAATAGGGAATCCTGCGGGTATAGGACCAGTTGTAATAGGGGCTTTCCAATGATCAGGTAAGGGAAATATGCTATGCTAGTTAAAGTAGAGATTATTACCAATAAAATATAGTATATGTTCATGAGCATTCAAAGCAGGAATTTACAAGGTTTTACAAATTATATTTAATGAGTTTTAGTTGTGTGGCATGAGAATATTGATATTATACAAGGTTTTACACAATTTTTTTTTTATAGAACTACGTTTATGTAGTTTCTACAGTATCATGATATACAGTTTATACAGTTTCCAGAATACCATGATTTATAGTATATGTACAGAAACCTATACTTTACAGCATTTTCAGAATATCTTGATATGCAGATTTGAGAACCATTATATTAAGTTATTTCAGTTATTCAGATAATTCAGTTATTTAGTTATCTCAGATATTCAGTTATTACAATTTATTCAAATCAATTTATACCACGTTATGGTTATTTCAGCTGTATCAGTATCATGGTAAAATAGTAAGATAATCATATATATATATATATATATATAAGTATTATATAGTATCAGACCCTGATGGACCATTACAGATTAGTTTACAAAGCACGGTATTGTAGTTATAACCAGTTCAGAGTGCAACCACATTACTCAGATAGTATTTGGTATTTAGTAGTCGATCGTGCCTACATTGTGGATAGGCTCCCCTTCAGATAAGGATTGAGGAGGCCAATCTGACTGTCGGAGTTCAGTTGACTTACCCTGGTCGACTAGCCACGATGGGTCCCGCCTACGAGTCGCACAAACTTGTCATGAGGGGTTAAATCATGACATACAGTTATCCATCTAGGGAAGTTTTCTCAGTTATTATACGTATACTCAAATTTACAGAAACAGTAGAAGTAACTATGAATATTAGAAGTATTATGAATAAAAAATTTATAAGAACAGTTATGTTAAGTAACATAGGTATAGTTTATACGGTACATTATTTATACACGCTCTCTCAGATTCAGTTATCGATGGTATTTCTAAATCAGATTTTATAAATATGTAACTCATTTGCCACACACTAGCGATAGTATATTTCATCTTACTGAGTGTTATCTCATCCCAATGATTTAACATTTTTCAGGTGAACCAGTTAGGCAAGCAGATGAGGCTAGCAGATAGAGGGGTCTACTGTACTGCCCCATCAGTAGGGTGAGTATTTTTGGGAGGTTATTTTGTATAGCCCTGATTTCAGTTGTGGGTATTTCTAGGAACAGTTATGTATGCATGTTTTGGAAATTGTTCTGACACTCTGGTATTGTAATGTATTTATATGGTTATGGTTTTATGAATTTAGCTTCTCGCTGCTTAGGTTGTTTGTTGTAACAAGTTTCATAGGTCCTATCTGGACCGAAATGTCAGTTGACTTATAATAATAGGTATCAGAGCAATGGAATTTCACAGTATATATATGTAAGGAAAAAAATCTTTATTAAATCAGGTCGTTACAATTTGGTATTAGAGCCTAGGTTGCTAGGTTCTGTAGACTTTAAAGTGCAGCAAAAGCAATACCAGGGTATAGGAAAGGATTAAGGTTTTGTTCTATGGTCTGGGTACAGGATTTACATGGTGGTTTCTATGTCTTTCATGGGGTGACAATTTCAGGAAAGCCTTAGTAAACTATTGTCACATCGTGTGTCTAAATTGCAAAGTTGGATTTTGAATTAAGGTCAGGAAGGGTAGTTAACTGTGGATATAGTATTTCAGTTGAATGAAATAAAATGGGTTTTGCACGGGAGATAGGTCTTTAAAGTGTATTCTTTGTTTTTAGGATGGACCTAGGAAGCAGTGGTACAAACGCTGGGGGAGATGGACTAGGACCATCCAGCATGGGTGGTGCAGACACTAATGCAGTATTGTTCAGTGTTACCTAGTAGGTAAGGGTTGAAATGGCTACGAGCTCTGGGAAGCGTAGCTGCACGATCGAGCGGCGGTTTACGCGGATGAAGCCTCCATCTTTTTTTGGAGGAGCTGATCCAATTATGGCAAAAATTGGGTCTAGGACATTGAGGAGACGTTGGTAGTGCTTCCATGCATGGATGAACTGAAGGTGGTATTTGCTGCGTTTAAATTGACAGAAGAGGCGAAACACTGGTGGAGATCAGTGTGACTGATTGAAGAACAGAGGTTAAATAGAATGCCGGTGATATGGGATCGATTTAAAGAGTTGTTCTTTGAGTGATACTTCCCTTCTATCGTTCAGAGCACGAAGGCCGTAGAGTTTATGCACCTAGTTCAGGGGATGATGACAGTATCTTAGTACGCAACTCAATTTATTGAGTTGTCATGATTTACCCCGCATTTGGAACTAGACGAAGAGAAAAAGGTAAGGAAGTTTGAAGAAGGGTTGAGGCAAAACTTGTTTGAGTAGGTGATTGGTTTTTGGGCTCAGACAGTCGTGATAGGGGAGATTAGAGGCAGACGGCTGGACCTCTTAAGAATCAGGGTATACAGACCTTCCCAGTATGTCAGACATGCGGAAGATGACATTTGGGGGAGTGCCGAGCAGGGAAAGATGTTTTCTATCGTTGTGGGAGACCCGGACACATGGCATGAGCATGCCCAAGACAAGTAACCCAGGTCCCAGGTCCCAGCTCCTAAACCCTATCAGGGAGGTTATCTAGCGCCACGTGGTGGCCAGCAGAGAAATGTAGCCCTGACGAGGGTTTATGCTTCGACGCCTGGTGATGCTAAGACTGCCCCAGATGTAGTGACAGGTACTTTTACTATTCTATCATATCAAGTTATTATTTTACTTGATTCAGGTGCTACTCATTTATTTATCCCTGCGACCTATGTCAAATTGTCTGGAAATGAGACCCAGTATTTAGACGTGGGATTGTCAGTTGCTACACCATCAAGGTCAGTGGTGCATTGTCAAAGTGTACTCAGGGGTTATCCAATAGAAATTTAGGGGAGAGTGTTACCAGCTGACCTGATTGTATTAGATATGTGTGGGTTTGATGTAATACTAGGTATGGATTGTGTTAGCTTTGGTGTATTCCCAAGAGGGGGGGGTGTGAATTGGAATTTCTAAAACTTATTCCTAGGTTAAACCAGATGTTAGCAGAATATCACAACCTAGGGTCTTTCTATGCAATCCTAAATGTGCTGATAAATATAATATGTAAAAATTTAAATCATACGCATCATCCACACTATAACAAACACGTGTGATAAATGTAAAGTGTGGAAATATAAATAGACACACGATATATTATTGGGGTTCAGCCAACTGTGCCTACGTCCTCGCCTCTAGCTCGCAAACCCTAGGATTCCACCAATGCTCACTTAATGGGTGGAGTGGCACCTAATACAACTAGGTCGATTAGCACAGGGCTGACCTCAACCTTTACAAATTCTCCTTGCAGGGCAGAGAAGGCCCTAGGTCAAATTCACAGGGCTGACCCCAACCTGATCCTTCTGGGCTAGATCAAGCCCCCTCAGGCCACACGTGGAATACAATAGTATCGCAATAAACTGGTACGGTGATTATGCTTTCATGTAAAGTAGATATGTACCCAATACACGCAATCACATACACATCAACAATGTAGGTAAATGTAAGCTCAGTGATGTGTATTTTTGTGCAAGACACACTCAACAAGATATGATCGCTGATATGCTCAAGAGTGTTCTGAACAAGCTGTATCTTTGAACAAGGTAAATGAAATCTCAATAGAAAATAAGGGATTCAAAGATATTAATCAAGTATTCAAACTAGCTCAAAAATATTTCCTTCAATCTAATAAGCACAAGAGTAGTTTGAAAATATTTTAGCTTGTAGAAAAATATTTTGCACAACAAAATCAAAGCTATGGGACACTTGCAATAATAGTGCAAATATCCTAATCTTGCTAGTTAATCCCAACACAAGATTTATTATATTCAAATCTGTGGGATAAACTTTGCTAACTCCCCAAAAATAAATAAATCAATCAAACAAGAATAATGGGAGTATTAGCAATATCTAATATGCACTAGCACAACTAATATGCTCTCACAATACTAAAATATATCAAGGGAATAGAGTTATGAGAGTATTTGGGCAAGAATAGGATTTTGAAATTGAGAGGATTTTTGTTAATGATTTTCTACTAATCACACACTAATCCATACAAATGAACTAATATTTATTGGCTAGGGTAAAATTATAACTGTTTAGGACCCATAGGGAATTATTAGAAAATTTACAAAAACCTTAAGCACATTTAACCCTTATTAACTCAATTTTATCTCAGTTAAATAATATTTAACCTACAGAGGTTTGGGTGGCTGAACCGTGGTTTGGTTGCCCGTACAGACTCATTTTAAAAAGCCTTTAAAAACAGTTCGGCAGCCCAAGTGAAGGTTAGGTAGCCCGAACAAAAGTTAGAAACATTCGTTCGTAGGTTCAGGTACCTGGTGCTAAGTTTGGTTAACCGAACTGACCAATTTGGTCGCCCGAGGCCTAATTTGAACGCGAAGGTTCAGTAGCCCGAGTTGGTGAAAAGTAACTTTCTAAAAGTTCGGGCGCCCGAGGGCGATAGGGTCATTTTGGGTTCATTCGCCCGAAGCCTGGTCAAACTGCTGACTTTCCAGCAGTTTTGGCGCCAGAGGAGTTTTGAACTCCTAGGGTTCGGTCGCCTGACCTCTCTCAATTTTTGCAATTTTGCCCAATTTTACTTCAATTAGTTCCCTAGATAATATATGTGATTATGGGGACAATGTACACTAAGTGTTGGGACGTAGGGTCTTTCTAGGGTCATACTGAGGCTGTTTTGAGATACTCCTAAAAATCCGGCATTGGTCGACCGAAGGGTGCCCTAATGACATTCAGTACCCTAAGGTCAGTCTATGGTCATGTTGAGCTTACAGAAACCTACATACATGACATGCAGAGATTATTACATACCATATCCCTAGTTACTAGTACAGTCCCAAATATTACATTAATTGAATTTACAAAATGAAGGAAAATCCTCAACGTCTTCATGCTTTGCTTTCATGTGCCATCAATTGGTTTGCAAATATAAACTTGCACACAAACTAGATAGACATTAAACACCATAGTATTTGTCATAATCAAAACTGGGCATGGCCTATAGGGTCAACAATCTCCCCCTTTTTGATGATGACAAATACACTATGCAAAAAGTGGGTATCACATTGAAAGAGAATCCTCCTAGCAATATGTATAATGTTAAATATTTTTCAATGCAAACATTTTTCAATTTTCATTTTGAGTACCCAATTTTTGCCTCTTCTCAGCCATAGGCATTGGGTATAAATTATTTTTATACACAATAAGTTTTGGAAAATTTTTGAAAAAATTCGGCAGATTGCTGTTGAAAATAGAACATTCCAAAACAAATCTTGTGTAAAAAATGACTTGTGTTGAGTGTATAAGTCCTAACAATTTATCCATAACTACTCAACTCAAACAGTCTAGTATTCTCAAAACATAAAATAGAAGTCTAACTTTCAGTCATTCAAGAAATATAATAGCCATATAATGCAAAATGAATGACAAAGATAACTTCAACAATTAAGCACACAAATAATAAAACTGGTCATTTAAATGATTTAAATGACATGAAAACAAGGCTAGACCACTAATATACACAAACCATTGCAATTGAAATATATCGTAAGACCCGTGAAAGATTTGAGATAAAGGCACACGACATATGATACCAAAACGAAGGTTTGAGCATAAAAACAGTCTAACCAGTTTGCATACATTTTCATATGAAGTTACTGAACCAGTTATGCAATTTTGAAAAACATATATGTATATAACAATAATGAGGCAAGAGGAAAGAGAGTTTGTTTTGAAATTTGATCTTGCCAAAAGTATTACAATAAGTATATACGTATACATATAAATATGTATCCCCTATATGATGTTAACTTAAAGTAGTGGGGGTTGCTTGCTGAAGAAGAAGCTTTAATTTAAAACAAGCAAGCACAAATGTTCTGGTTTCTTAATTAAGTGCATACAAGAATATAACCAGAAAAATAAAACCATGTAAATCCTAAGAATATAAAAAAATCAAAACAAGGATTATATGGCAAAACAGAAACAACATGTGGCAAAGAAATATATATCAACATAAGAATTTCACAAAGATCATTTCATTTAATAATATGCCATACTCGATTCCAAAACAGATCTAAGCTAGACATATTTGTGAGCAAAACAAAATAGGAATTTATGTTTAGATGCTCCCCCTATCAATTTGAGTACGTGCTTAGATTCTTTAACTACTTATACTAACCAAAGATTAATTTCATTATGCTTAGTAGTATAAGCCATCAATCCAAATCTTTAAAATCAACTATATTAAGTATTTGTCAATTGCATTTGTCACTTGATTAGTATAGTTGTACCTATAGATCATAAATGCATTAGAGAGTATATATTGAGGCATGCAATAATGTTCATGACCCAAGAACATTACATATCAAATCATAAGCCTTTAAGCACTGGATATAATGTTTAGGGTATTCTCAAGGGCCTCAATAATTCAATAAATGAAAGTGATGCATATGGATCATTTATGCGCTTCCTATAGGGATGGATTTGAGCCTTTTTAAATGGTTGATGATTATGTTAGGATGAAGTTTTATTATCTATTTGGTTTCACTTATCCTTTCAAAAATGTTTTAATATTAATTTTATCATAATCATCTTTAGCACAAGGTTTTATTTTGGAAAAATTCTTGTCAAAATTTCGGCAGCATGTTGTCTGTAAATTGGACATTTTCCCATAAAACCTGTACCTAATAGGTTCAAATAAGTAATATATGATTCAATTCAAGACACACGAGAACCTATATCCACTACCAGCATGCAATACACATCAACTGCATTCACCATGCAGGAGGCATTGTAGACTAAGCATGCAATCAAGTAGCAAGCAACAATTCATAAAATATAATCTATCCATTAAAGAATATAAATGGTAGAGAGTAGAGGATAGATATGAGTTCAGAGCAATGTTGCAAATCATAAAGGCATATGGGCATGGGTATTATAAGATAATGAGAGCATTTAATTTTAATAGTCATGAAAGAGTAATGCTCCCCCTGAGTTATGCACACAACCAAATCATGCCTTTTATATTTTTCAAAATCTTTAGCCAAGTGTATTAAGATTTTCAGTGATTACATCTTGGAGGTAGATGCATAGGATTTAGGATTTAAAAGACCAAAAAGTCACAATAGGTATTTCTTTAAGTGAACTAAGCCTACATTGCCTCTTTTCTTCATGAATCCAAACGAGTGAGAGGCATGAGTTGGAACGAATTTTAAATTTAACTGATCATGCATAGGTTTTTTCAATTTTCATTTTATAGTCTAGATTTGAAACCTAGTGCAAATAATTTTAGTCATTCAACGTCATTCTGATAAGGTGAAGCTTTAAATGATTGTTTTTAATGTTTGAGAGCTTATGGAGCTAAAATGAGTAAATACTCTTAAGGATTAAAATTTATGTTAAGTTTGAAGAGTATTCATTTTGAGTGCGCAAGATTCAGGATATTCGCCTGGAATTGAATATGTCCAATTGCTTAGGCAAAGAGCGTTTATGAGTATATGAATTTATTTGAACGAAGCCCTTTTTGGGTATCTCTCTCATTTTCCACAAATAGAGGGTATCCTCTGAAGATGATCATAAATTAGAGCAAGGATATGAACCACTGGAAAGATAAATCTTTACTGGATATGATCGTGGTATGGTAGAGATTTTCTATGGAGATAAACCAAAATTAGAGGATTTTTATATTTTTGGTTCAAATTGAATATTTTGATTTAATCAATAAATTTTGAATCCCTTAGTCATTGCCTCTAATTTGGTTATAGCTAAGAGAAGCACTCAATATATTTAGTCGTTTATGATCAATAGTGCTATAAGCCTAGAATGATGACTGCTACTTGTTCAAGGCTTTTAAGTTCAAGGATGGGTTTAAGATTAAATGATATATAGTGTGATATGGGTTCCCTAAACCACAAGCTTGTGCAATGGACAATGTATGCTTAACTTAAGATGTTTACATTTATGCATGAATTAAGCATTTTGAATTGTTTACCAAGCAAAAATGCTTTGTCCATTTTGAAAGTGGATTTTATTCAATTTTTGTATTCGCATGGTTATCTTATGATTCTTAGTATAACAATAGTGTATAGTGATTACATATACTAAGATTTGGAATTTTAAGCATGCACCACTTCCCGAGCCTATAGTCATCACTACCCCTTAAACCTAGGAGGATCTAAGGATGATTGAACATATTTATGTAAACTTAATTTAGATCCATTTAACTTTAGATCCGAAGGGGTTTGCTTTCATGATAAGCCATATAATTTTCTTATCCAAGCCATGGGCATCTCCAAATGAACAATTATGTTTAGTGTGCCCCTTTCTTTTGCATTGTAAGTAAGTTATGTATGTGCGTGGCAAAGTATGCTCTTTTATTTTATGTTTGCACAAAGAAGCATGATTGTGGGATTTAAAATATGAACCCGTTTTGAAAAATTTATTTCTTTGAATCTTAAGGGTTTATTATGATTATTCTTTCCATATTTTACTTTGGCAGCAACTTTAGAATAATCATCTATTTCATCTAAGTAGGCAATTTTCAATATTTCTCAATCTTTTTCTTTTCAAGAATAGCAAGATAATTTTCTAACCCCTTTAAATGTTTTGCTATTCTTTTGTTCTCATTCTTTGAAAATATTTTATGCTTAGATGCTCTAACTAGAAACTTGTGCATTTTCAATAAAGTCTTTTCTAGTTTTTCATACAACAACATGCTTTTAATATTCAATTCAACATATGATTCAACAAACAAATTAACACAATAATTTTCACATGAATCATTGCATGCTATGTCAATAGTAATATCACAATATTCAATAGATGATTCATAAAGTAATGTGTTGCAAGAATCAATAGATGAATCATCACATGCGATATTAATTAACTAGAAGGAGAAACATATACTTCCTCATTGGTTATTGTAGTATACTCATGATTTTCCACTACCTGATCATTAAGACTTGGAGCATTGGGAGTGGCAATCTCCTTTTCCTAGGTCTCTCCATATTTCCTTTCTAGTTCAACCCAGACCTTCTTTTGACTCTGACATGACACAAACTCAACATAAATATTAGAATCCAACGCAAGATATAACATGTCCATGGCATATGAATTTGCACGCGTCAAGGTAATATCATTTTTGTTTACAGACATACACATTCCTTTGACAATCACCTGTCAGACCCTCCAACTTATAGATTTTATAAATACACTCATTCTAATTTTCCAGGTGGTGTAATTGACACCACAAAATAATGGAAGACCGAAAGGTGACTGTCCCTCACTGAATGGGGATACACCAATGTGAGCTATCTTGATCTTTTAGCAAAAATGTTTAAGTCAATGCTACAAGGCTCTGATACCAGTTGTTAGCTTTGGTGTATTCCCAAGATGGGGGGAGGGGTGAATTGGAATTTCTAAAACTTATTCCCAGGTTAAACCAGATGTTAGCAGAATATCACAACCTAGGGTCTTTCTATGCAATCCCAAATGCTCCGATAAATATAATATGCATAAATTTAAATCATGCACATCATTTGCACTATAACATACACGTGCGATAAATTTGAAGTGTAGGACACACGATATGTTATCAGGGTTCGGCTAATTGTGCCTACGTCCCCGCCTGTAGCTCGCAAGCCGAAGGATTCTACTAATGATCACTTAATGGGTGGAGTGGCACCTAATACAATCAGGTCAATTAGCACAGGGCTGACCTCAACCTTTGCAAATTCTCCTTGTGGGGCAGAGAAGGCCCTAGGTCAAATTCATAGGGCTGACCCCAACCTGATCCTTCCGGGCTAGATCAAGCCCCCTCAGGCCACACCTAGAATACAACAGTATCACAATCAACTGGTACAGTGATTATGCTTTCATGTAAAGCAAATATGTACCCAATATGCACAATCACATACACATCAACAATGTAGGTAAATGTAAGCTCAGTGATGTGTCTTTTTGTGCAAGACACACTCAACAAGATATGATCGCTAATATGCTCAAAAGTGTTCTAAACAAGTTGTATATTTGAAACAAGATAAATTAGGGTTTCAAAGATGTTAATCAAGTATTCAAACTAACTCAAAAGACTTTCCTTGAATGTAATGAGCACAAGAGTACTTTGAAAATATTTTAGCTTGTAGAAAAATATTTTGCACAACAAAATCAAAGTTATGGGATACTTGCAATAACAATGCATATATCCTAAGCTTGCTAGTTTATCCCAACACAAGATTTATCATTTTCAAATCTATGGGATAAACTTTGCTAACTCCCCAAAAATAAATCAATCAATCAAACAAGAATAATGAGAGTATTAGCAATATCTAATATACACTAGCACAACTAATATGCTTTCACAATACTAAAATATATTAAGGGAATAGAGTTATGAGAGTATTTGGGCAAGAATAGGATTTTGAAATTGAGAGGATTTTTGTTAATGATTTTCTACTAATCACACACTAATCCATACAAATGAACTCATATTTATAGGCTAGGGTAAAATTATAACTGTTTAGGACCCATAAGGAATTATTAGAAAAGTTCCAAAAAGCTTAAGCACATTTAACCCTTATTAACTCAATTTTATCTCAGTTAAATAATTTTTAACTCGCAGAGGTTCAGGTGGCTGAACCTTGGTTCAGTCACCCAAATAGCCTCATTTAAAAAAGCCTTAAAAAATAGTTCGGCATCCCGAATGAAGGTTTGGTAGCTCGAACAAAAGTGGGAAACATTCGTTCATAGGCTTGGGTGCTAGGTGTTAAGTTCGGTTAACCGAACTAACCAATTCGGTCACTCGAGGTCTGATTTGAACACAAAGGTTTGGCAGCCCGAGTTGGTGAAAAGTAACCTTCTAAGGGTTCGGGCACCTGAGGGCGATAAGGTCATTTTGGGTTCGGTCACCCAAAGCCTGGTCAAATTGCTGACTTTCCAGCAGTTCGGGCGCTTGAGGAGATTTGAACTCCTAGGGTTCGGTCATCCGACCTCTCTCAATTTTTTCAATTTTGCCCAATTTTACTTCAATTAATTCCCTAGATAATAAATGTGTTTATGGGGACAATGTGCACTAAAGGTTGGGACGTAGTTTCTAGGGTCCTACTGAGACCGTTTTGAGATAGTCCTAAAAATATAGTATCGATTAATCAAAGGGTGCCCTAAAGACATTTGGTACCCTAAGGTCAGTCTATGGTCATTTTGAGTTTACAGAAACCTACATGCATGACATGCAGAGACTATTACATACCATATCCCTAGTTACTATTACAGACCAAAATATTACATTAATTAAATTTACAAAATGAAAGAGAATCCTCAGGGTCTTCATCCTTTGCTTTCATGTGTCATCAATTAGTTTGTTAATATACCTACACACAAACTAGATAGACATTAAACACCAGAGTATTTGTCTTAATCAAAACAGGGCATGACCCATAGGGTCAACAGATTGGTTGGTAGCTAATCATGCCAGTATTGATTGTCATTAGAAAGAAGTAATTTTTAGACCATCTAGCGATCAAGAATTTAGATTTGTGGGTTCACATGTATGTGCTTCATCGCAGTTAGTGTCAGCCATGCAGGCAAGCAGACTATTCCTCGATGGAAGTCAGGGGTTTATGGCTTTTATAAAGGAGGTGTCAGGAAATGAATCGAAACTTGACAGTACACTAGTGGTAAGGGAATTTCCAAATATTTTTCCAGAAGAGCTACCTGGGTTGCATCCTGATCATGAGGTAGATTTTGCTCTAGATTTACCTCCACGGATAGGGCCGATCTCTAAGGTTCTTTACCATATGAGTTCAGTTGAATTGGGAGAATTAAAGGATCAATTGCAAGACTTGCGGGATAGGGCATTTATACGGCCCAGTGTATTGCCGTGGGGAGCTCCTGTGTTGTTTGTAAAGAAGAAAGATGGGTCTATGAGGATGTGTATTGATTACAGGGAGATAAATAAGGTTACTATTAAGAAAAAATATCCTCTACCCCGTATAGACGATTTGTTTAATCAGCTCCAGGGTACAAGAGTGTATTCCAAGATCGAACTCAGATCAGGTTATCATCAAGTGAAGGTAAAAACAGAGGACGTTTCGAAGACAGCCTTCAAGATCAGGTATAGGCACTATGAATTTCTTGTTATACCATTTGGTTTGACAAATGCCCCTACTATGTTCATGGACTTGATGAATACAGAAGGAGGCAGTCGACTTCCATCCTAAGATAGATTGTTAGATAGAGAGAATAATTCAAATACTCGAGGATATGCTCCGAGTGTGTGTATTGGATTTTGGGGGTAGTCGGACCCAGTATTTGCCACTAGTGGAGTTTGCCTATGACAACAGCTATCAAACTAGCATAGGCATGACACCATATGAAGTGCTCTATGTTAGGAGATGTCGTTCTCCTTTATATTGGAGTGAACTTGGTGAGAGGCGAGTCTTGAGACCATGAATAGTGCAGCAAGCGTATGATAAAGTCCGACTTATTCTAGATAGAAGCAATGCAGCACAGAGTTGGCAGAAAAGCAACACGAATACTCGCCGCTGGGAATTGGAATTTGAAGTGGGGGACCATGTGCTCTTGAAAATAGCACCACGAAAGGGAATCATAAGGTTTGGAAAGAAGGGTAAGTTGAGTCCTGGGTTTATTGGCCCATTTGAGATACTTGATAAAATTGGGCCAGTTGCCTATCGGCTAGCTTTACCACCAGGTCTATCCAAAATTCATGACGTATTTCATGTTTTTATGTTAAGGAAATATGTTCTAGATCCTTTCTATATTATTAATTATGCAGAATTAGAATTCAGTGATGCTCTTACATATGAGGAAGCTCTAGTGCAGATCTTGGATATAAAAGAATAAGAATTGCGCAGTAAAAAGATACCACTAGTAAAAGTCCTGTGGAGGAATCACGTTGTAGAAGAAGCTTCTTAGGAGCTTGAAGACGAAATCAGATAGAAATACCCCCACCTATTTAGTGGGTTACAACAGTGAATTGTAAGTTAAAGTAATGATAATTTTATTTTTTTTAGTACAATGTAATTGTAATGTAGAGTATAGGATAGGTAGTATTTTGGTTTTGGGGGAATTTTCTTTTATAGTTGTAATCTCCCAGAACTTTGAATGTAACCATGGTATTCCTCCGCTATAAGTGAGGATAAGTAATAAATAAGTTGACTGTTTGTCTCTATAGGATGGTGTTCTTCACAAATAGTAAATTTCGAGGACCAAATTTTATAAGGAGGGAAGAATGTAATAACCAAGGAAATTAATTAGGGCCTCGTCGATGAACATAGAGGATTTGTCGACGAGAACACATAAGAGTCTTATTGACGAGGACACGTATCGTCAATGAGAAAATACCGAGAGGGAGTTTTTGGTAGTCTGAAATTCGTCGATGAAGGGTTCAAGTTTGTCGACGAACTTTCTTCACGGACACATCGACGAGATGACATCTCTCGTCGACGAATCCGGGGCTACGAGTATTCTTAAAATCATATTTTTGTAGAATTTTGGTGCAGGAGTTTCCCCTTTCTCTCCCTAAACGTCCATCTCCCCTACTCTCTTCGATTCCGACCCCATTTCCTACCGGATCGATGATCTGAGGCCACCATGACACTCTTGGGAAAGTTCTCTACAAACCTATTGGAGTGGATCGTTGGTGGAAGTGATTTGAATTCCATTCCAATTTTAGGATAAGGCTTTTATTTGGAATTTTGCTTTACCATAGTTATAAGAAATGTAGTACACAGAGAAATACTGAAGTTTTGTTCTAGGTAATGTTGTTTTCAGGGTGTTTAACAGGGAGCCCTGCGGATATAGGACCAGTTGTAATAGGGGCTTTCCAATGATCAAGTAAGGGAAATTTTCTATGCTAGTTAAGGTAGAGATTATTACTAGTAAAATATAGTATATGTTCATGAGTATTCAGAGTAAGAATTTACAAGGTTTTACAAATTATGTTTAATCAGTTTTAGTTGTGTGGCATGAGAATATTGATATAGTATAGGGGTTTTACACAATTTTTTTTTTATTTTATAGAATTACGTTTATGTAGTTTCTACAGTATCATGATATACAATTTATACAGTTTCCAGAATACCATGATTTACAGTATATGTACAGAAACCTATACTTTACGACATTTTTAGAATACCCTGATATGCAGATTTCAGAACCATTATACTCAGTTATTTCAGTTAATAAGATATTTCAGTTATTTAGATAATTCAGTTATTCAGTTATCTTAGACATTCAGTTATTACAGTTTATTCAAATAAGTTTAAACCACATTATGGTTATTTCAGTTGTATCAGAAGCATGGTAAAATAGTAAGATAATCATATATATAAGTATTATATAGTATCAAACCCTGATGGACCATTACAGATCAATTTACGGAGCATGATACCATAGCTATATTTAGTTCAGAGTGCAACCACATTACTCAGATAGTATGTTGTATTCAGTGGTCGATTGTGCCTACATTGTGGACAGACTCCCCATCAGATAAAGGTCGAGGAGGTCAATCTGACTGTCGAAGTTCAGTTGACTTACCTTGGTCGGCCAGCCAGGATGGGTCCCGCCTACGCGCCGCACAACCCTGTCATGACGGGTTAAATCATGACATACAGTTATCCATCCAGGGAAGTTTTCGCAGTTATTATACATATACTCAAATTTACAAAAACAGCATAACTAACTATGAATATTAGAAGTATTATGAATATAAAATTTATAAGAAAAGTTATGTTAAGTAACATAGGTGTAGTCTATACTATACATTATTTATACATGCTCTCTCATATTCAGTTATCGATGGTATTTCTAAATCAGACTTTATAAATATGTAACTTTTTTGCCACACACTAGCGATAACATATTTCGTCTTATTGAGCGTTGTCTCATCCCAATGATTTAACATTTTTTTGGTGAACCAGTTAGGCGAGTAGATCAGGCTTGCAAATAGAGGGGGCTATTGTACTGCCCCATCAGTAGGGTGAGTATTTTTGGGAGGTTATTTTGTATAGCCCTGGTTTTAGATCTGAGTATTTCTTGGAACAGTTGTGTATGTATGTTTTGGAAATTGTTCAGACACTCTAGTATTGTAATGTATTTATATGGTTATGGTTTTATGAATTCAGCTTCTCGCTGCTTAGGTTGTTTGTTGTAGCACAATTTTCATAGGTCCTATCTGGACTAAAATGTCAGTTGACTTATAATAATAGGTATCGAAGCAATGGAATTTCACAATATATATATATATATATGTAAGGAAAAAAATCTTTATTAAATCAGGTTGTTACACACTACTTGGACATCAAATTCATTTGTGCCATGAAACCTTTTATATCTAAGGGCTCATGAGTTTAAATAGTTTTTTTTACTAACCCTTTTGCAGATGACAAAAGGGAGAGAAGGTTAATGAGCAAAATTTTATTCTCCTTCTTTTGTTATTTACAATTGGAAAATGATGAACATGATACTTGATTGCACACTTGAAATATTTATTTATTTTTGTATCATATAACTTTGTGTCAAATTGAATATTATTTGTTAAAGTTAGCTTCAAACACAAACAGCACAATGAACCCAACTGAACTAAAATGCATAACTTGAAAAATACTGAAGTCATCATGTTTGCATATGCTTGTTTTTATTGAATATCTTTTTTAACTTATGCATTTTGTTAGGGGGAGCCTTCTCAGGAAAACCCAATTTTGCTCCTATGTTTGTCATCATAAAAAATGGAAAGATTGTTGACTTTTTGAGACCGATCCCTATTCTGATTATGACAAACCACAACATCTCACTTGTGTACTTAGTGTGCATGTTTATAATTATGTAAGCACAAGTGATGGATGCAAAATGGAAGCCGTAAGAGCACCTGAACGAGCATATATCGGCATATTCAATGGGATTGCAAAGGAGCAAAGAATGAAAACTTTATTTATTTTTGGGTTCTAATAATAATTAGGTTTCAATTTGTGCATGCATAATTATGTGATTTGAATTGAAGCTCAAATGACCTTAGATTGACCATAGGACCTCCAAATAACATGAAATTTTTTTTTCATAAAGTTTATAACTTATACAAAGGTTTTAAAATGGTTTTGAAGTTAAAAGAAGGCAAAAAAAAAATTTTACGAAGGGATTGGTCAACCGGCCAATCAACTGAACAGTAGGGATGAGCAATTTTCTTGATCAATTAGTTCTTATCATAAAACATGTTTAACATGCAAGTTGTGGGATTTTATCTTAACTTTATTTTGATACAACGAATGTCCAAATTATGTCCAAAACACTGAAAGGTGTCCATAACAGAAAAACTCCTTTCATGTTTCTTTCATCTTATTGATGGGCATTTTTATCAATCCATAGCTTCTTAAATTAAAAAAGTATTCAACATGGAAGTTGTGGGATTTTCTTTTAGCATTCTAATGATACAAAGAACGTCTAATTTTAAGTTGTATAGTAAAATGTATGATCAAAACACTGAAGGGTGTCCGCACAAAAAACCCAAGGACAATTGACCGGGGCTTGGTCTTAGCCTACCGAGGCACACGAATTTCAAGCCTCAGTCGACTGACCATCTTGGGACAGCATTCCAATGGCCAGAAAATGGCTAGTTTTCAAAATATAACAATATTTTAACCCATTCAATGGCTACATAACGGCTATATGTTGTTGCCTTCTTCTTTTGTTTGTGGTATGTTTTCAAAGATAAAAATCTTTCCCATACTCTTCTTGAAAATAATTTTTAGGAAATATCTTTTTGGGCTTTTATTTAAAATGGCTTGAGCTTATATCAACTTCTATATATATAGCTTGAAAGCCCTTTTCATACTTATGATATTTGTTTCTAAAGATTTAACTTCTCCTACATTCTTCTTTTGAAAAATTATCTTTGGAGAATTATTTTTAAGTTATTCAAGTTTGGCTAGAGCATATTGATATATATATTTCATATCCATATTTATATTGCTTGAGAGCCAACTTGTATTTGAATTTATTCAAGGTCAAACATTTTAAGATCCTTAGCTTCTCCCATTCTTATCTTTCTATATATTTTTTGGGAGAAAATATTTTAGGGGTTGTTCAAGAATTTTTTGAGCATATATATTCATTGATATATATATATATATATATTGTACTTGAAAAGCTTCTTGACAATGGCTTGAGCTAATACTCACTTTCATATATCTTACTCAATGCCTAATTAGTATTTGAATTTTGAAAGGTAATTTTTAAAAGAGCAAAATAATTTTCCATACTCTCACTAATTTACTAGAAAAATATTTTGAGAGGATTTTTATAAACTCTACAGAGCTTCATTGTTTAAATAATATGAGAGTGCATTTAGATTTTAATGTGTACATCTCAAGACTCTATCCTGTAATGAGGAACCAGTTTGGCTCACCCTTGTAAATTGAGCTGGGGAGACTCCACTTCATAAGGATGAACCATTTTGGCTCAGCCTAGTAAATTAAGTTGGGGAGACTCCACCAGGTAAGGAGAACCAGTTTTGCTTCGCCTGGTAAGTGAGCTAGGGAGACTCCACCTCGTAAGGAGAAGTGTAAACGGCTTCTGCTCCGCCCGTTTAAGTGAACATATTAGTGGAATCCTTTTCCCAAAGCACAAACGTAAGCAGGATTGGCAAAACCTTGATAACAAATCTTGTGTGTGTGTGTGTGTGTCTATCTTGTTTATATTTTCGAACTTTATTTTCCTTAGGTGTATGCATGTTCATTTATTATGTTATTTGTTCAGCATACACTCAATTAATTTAAATGAGATATCTTCCATGTGTGTATGTTTGTATTCATTGTTTTAATCATTTTACATACGCGACTATGTTTTGAATAGGATATGATTTGTGGTGAATCGGCAATCTTAATTAGTCAAAAAAAAAATTTTAAATCCAATTCACTGCCCCTCTTGGGATCACACCATTCTAGTCATTAAGAATGTTGGTGGGAACATTATGAATTTTATTGCAGTTGTTTCCTTTTAGCACTGAAGTCTTTGTAGAGGAGGCTGAGGGAACCTAGCATGTTTGACCTGCATTAGTATAGTTACGAAGGAGATTAGAATAGTGCATTTGTGAGGGCTCCTAGTCTAGTAAGGGTGCGTGGAGCAAGGAGGAATGAATGACCAAAAGGATTATATTATTTGCAATAGGATTTTCTCTTAATGGCCCTCACAAGTTCTACCAAAATCTTCTTAATAACATCGACCCTCTTCACAAGATCCACAGTGCTAGCTTGCTACAATGACCTTATAAGAAGATCCTCTTAGGTATCACCTAGGTTCTTTCCTTTATCAAAAGTTCCATTAGTGTATTTTCAATGATATTCACCTTTTTATTTAAGTTATTTGCCTTTGTCATGCGTTTAACTAATCCCTCTTGTTAGGGTTCCTATACACTCGATCATGTTCACTAAATGGCCTCTATGGTCTTGTAGTTGGTTAATTGGCAGGCTCTCCAAGGCTTGGGTCCTTAACTACCAAAGATAAAATTTATAAACCTAACTTTCACAAGTTCTATAGAAAGTGAGTAAGTCGGGTATCGATCCATAGGGACTAAAGTGGAGTTATTTACCACTTCCAGCTTGGTATACTACGACTTTGTGTAAAGGGAAAAATATGATATTTTGGGGGTTTTTCTAACAATATATCGAAAGCATGTAAATTCTATATTATCACTACTCCAACAAAGAAGATCTAAGATCATGAATCACACCTAGACTATCATTTGGTGCAACTTTAGTCTAGTTAGCTACGCATCTTAGGTTAACGGCTAAGTGAACCATTCGAGGGCATAGAGTAGCGAAGGTGTACTAATCGTCTGGAGCACAATTGGAAACTAGGGTATACCCTATCTCAATGATCACAAATTCACCCTGTACATAAATCGTAGCTTAATCTGTATAGGCGACTGAATCCCTAACAAGGCTATCCTATCCCCCAAGGTATCATAACTTTAAAAAATGTAAACTTGCATGGTATTGAAATGAAAGCATGTAAATGAAAGCAATAAAGAAAAGTATGTAAATGAAAACATGTAAAGATGGCTTCAATTACAATCTCAATAGTCTGTCACTAACAACAAAAATACAACAGAGAACCCTAATCTACTCGGCAACACAAGGAATGAGAAGGTTGTCATGGGCCTTCACAAATCCAAGCATGAACCAGAATAAGAATTGAAATCAATAATAGCAAATCTACTCTACTTGGTTCTTAATGGCGTTCTAGGTCTGTCACTAACCCAAAAGGGGCCAAAGAGGAACCCTAACCACATAGACGAAACTTGGTTTTATACCCAATAGGATTTAAAAGGTTTGAAATTCAAATAGGAAAGTTCAGCATAAAATCTCGCACAGAAGATTGTCGCTGTTGATCAAGTCATACCATGTCTTCCCCTGGTGGTGCCTTGGTCAAATCATGCGGGAAATCAAGAATTTGAACTTTAGTATCTTTGACTTGGTTGTGCTAACGGGTCTTGCAAGCCAAGCTATTGGTCGAGACTCGTAGGATATCAACTTTAGTTCATCTTCAAGGTCTCGACCTGGTCGCCCATCAAGGTCTTCTAGGTCGAGCACTTGGTCGAGACTCTCAGTATCTTTGGCTCAGTCAGCTTTGGTATCTCGACCTTGTCGCCCTCGAGGCTCACTTGGTCAATCACTTGGTCGAACCTTGTAGCAATTCTTCTTCGGTTTGAACCCTGAGGTCTCCAACTTGAGATCTGGTTGCCCCTGTGATGGTCAAACATGCTCTTCTTTTCTTTGATGAGTTGAGGCTCTAGCGGCTTGGTTGAGCATCTGATTTGAGCTTTAAGTATCCCAAATACTCCTTTGGCTTCTTGTATTACTTAACTCATCAATTTTAACCTATTTTTCCTAAAACATGAACAAACCTTGCATAACTCCGAGCTATAATAACAAAGGACAAGATAAATGAAGACAAAACAAAGGTAAATAGGGGCCTAACATAGTGCATTTTAGGGACTTATCGCGACCCCCGACTTACACTTTTCTAGTCCTCAAGCAAAGAAAAAGTTAAGAAAACTAGAAAATCCTATCTACCTCTTTTTTTGTGGGAAACACAGTTGCATTTATTGTATGAAACAAGGCTGTAAATCCCTAGGTGATCCTAGTGGATGAGTTGTAGTCTTTTGAGGGTTTCTAGGGCGGTTCCTGTCAGCCTTACAAGACTTAAAATCTTGTCTTAATGATAACAAATCAGAGGAACTTAAAATATTTGGTTAAGTGATGATATTTTAGGACTCAAGTATGTGAATAAGAGGTCAAGTGCACACAAGGATTATTGAAAGCTTATAGTCCAAAGAAAGAAGATCTCATAAAACTTATACTATTAAAGCATGCATTCAAAGATGATTTTATGAAGCTTAAAGTAAATTGAAGTTGGAAGTCAAGGTAGACTCAAGAGATGGAAAAACATGAAGACTTAAGTGCTTAGAATGTACAAGTCTTAAGAAGTCTCATATAAGTACTTCAAGCGATTTCAATATGGATACATGAAACTCTTAGGTTCATTTCATGGACCTAGATACCTTTTCAAATACTTGGAAATTATTTTTATAAGGTCAAAAGTTATTTCAAAAAGGTTAAAATTATTTTTGGAATGAAAAGCACCAAAATGGGATTTTCCAAATTATGTTCTTTTTTCTATATTAGCATTGATGTGCAATTTTCTCTATTGATTGATTTTATATTCAAACATGATCTAAACAAAAGTTGTAGGAGTTTTTTTTATATTTCTTTTGATACCAATAACATCTAATTTGGAGTTTTATAGAAAATGTTATGACCAAAATACTAAAGGGTGGTTGAAACTATCAGACGACCAACCATATCTATTTAGGCGACTAAACAACAGACAAAACCTATCCAGTCGACTGACTCTTTTCTACCCAGTTGACTAACACCTTGCTACCTTTGAATTTGTAGTGTTTTTAATGACCCAGGTGATAGACTATTCGTACCCAGTTGACTGACTCTTCAAAATTCAAATTTTTAAAAGTAATCGGAACTTTCCAAAATTTAGTTTTTGAATTCTAAATGTTATGAAAACTTGGGAAACACTCCAAGTCACTTGGGGAACACGGAATACACTTTATAAACTCTATAAATACCCCCAAGACAAGGGATTCAACACACCAAGAATTAAAATCAGCAATCAAGCCTTATTGCTTACAATTTTCAAAAGCTCTGTTGCTCACTTACTTGCTGAAGTTTCTACTGAGTCTTGCTGAGAATTTCTCACTAATCTATGTGCACATATTCTAAATCTTTCAATCTAAGAAATAACATGGTGATATTTATCTTGAGCTTCATCTTTCTATATTTTTATTTGATTGAAGTATAGTATTTTTCTATTGTACTAATCTGTTCTTGAAGAGAGTGTCTTTGTACACCAAATTTGTTTCTTGTTTTTATAGATGGTTCGGGATTGTTGAATTGTTATACCAAGTGTAAGGTATCACTTGGAGAGGGGTCTCCACCCTAGTTGAAGGAGGGATTGTAAAAGGTTGCTCCTGCCTGCCAAAGGAGTGTGTAAGGTTGCTCCTACCCATAAAGGAGTACAGTGGAATCCTTGGGTTTGTTTGCCTAAGGAGAGGATGTAGGTGGGTATAGCCGAACCTCGTAAAACTCGCATCTCACTCTCTTCTCTACTCTTTAATTTTTTGCATATATAAATTGCATGAATGTTTATTTAAGTGTTGGAAATTAATTTTTTATTGATATTGTGAAAACTTTAATTAAGGGGAGTACGTTGATTGATCTTTTGTGGAAACCTTAAAGGGAGTACGTTGATTAATCGTTTGTGGAAACCTTAAAGGGAGTACGTTGATTAATCATTTGCAGAAACCTTGATTAAAGGAAGTGCATTGATTGATCAATACCAAAGCTCATTAACAAATTAATCGGTTGCATATTTCATGTTACATGTTTAACATCAATATTTGAGTTTTGGAAGCTTGGTTAAATTTTCTATTGTGTTTCATGTTGAAGAAATCAAGCTTTCCTTGTTTGTAAAGGTTATTCATCAGTTATATATTTAAGCTCAAATCTAAATCTGAATATTGGAAGCATTGCTGAAATTGTTGTATGGTTTCATATTGTGAAAGCTTATTTTGATTAATTAGATTGAGTTCTTGGATGTGCTAAGGAACTTGCAAAGTATTCAAATTAGTTTTCTCATTCATAAAGATTCAATCTTTAATTAATTGTCCGATGTATTTGTGATTGTGAAATTGAGGAATCCTAAAATGGTCAAGAAAGAACTAATTAAAGAGGGTATAAAGAAATTTTTAATCCCAACTCACTCCCCTTTTAGGAGTCACACCTTCCTTTTTAATTGGTATCAGAGACTAGATATAGCAAATCTTAATTATAAACTATATAAAGATCTCTATGGTACAGTTAGGAGTATCTCCTTTTGCTGAGGGTCAATCCTCAACTAGACCTCCAATTTTATGTGGTGCAAACTATACTTTTTGGAAACAAAGAATGAGAATCTATCTACAAACCATGGATTGGAAGGCATGGAAAGTTGTCACACATGGTGACCATATCCCCACTAAATTAGTTGATGGTAAAGAAGTACCCAAAGAAGAAAAAGACATGACTGATAATGATTTTAAGTTGCTACAAATTAATTCAAGTGCCATGAATGCATTGTATTGTGCCTTAAATGTAAATGTGTTTAATAGGGTCATGACATGTAAGATAGCCAAATAAATTTGGGATAAGTTAAAGGTAACCTATGAAGGAACGGTAGATGTTAGAGATAGTAGAATCAGCATGCTCACAAGCGAGTATGAGGCCTTTAGGATGAACCTAGATGAAACCATCACTAGTATGTAAACTAGGTTCACCCATATAATAAACTCCCTAAATGCCTTAGGAAAGAATTACTCAACTTATGAAATGATCCAAAAAATTCATAGAGGAGTTCCACCAATTTGGGAAACTAAGGTCACATCAATAATTGAAGGAGGAAATTTGAAAAAACCTCGCTAGATGAATTAATAGGTTCTCTAGTCACTTATGAGATGACAATAAACGAAATAAGTGGAAAATCTAAAAACAAGGAATCCATTGCATTTAAAGCCTCAAGTGAAAGCTCTAGTGATGAAGATGAAAAAGTGATGGATGTAAATGATGTAGCCCTCATAACCAAAAGACTTGCAAAAATCCTTAGAAAGAAGAATAAGTTTACAAGAAAAATTTGGAACTCAAAATCAGATGAAGATGAAGAAGAAGAAATCAGTAAGAAGAAAACAAAAGGCTCAACTTCCAATGCGTTATAATTGTAAGAAAGTTGGACACATAAAATTGAATTGTCCACAACTTAAAAAGGATTCCAAGAAGAAAAGGAAAAAGGCAATGAAGGCCACTACATGGAACAATACAAGTACAAGTAGTTTAGAGAGTGAATCAAGTGACCAAGAAGTTGCTTATACTTGCTTTATGGCATGGGACGATGATGAAGAACACAGTTCCACATCCAAATCATTAAATGACTAATACAATGAATCTTGCTCATCCAATGATCATAGTATGTCATCTTATGAAGAATTACAAAGTGAACTATTCAAGAATTATAAAATTCTCGTTAAAGTAACTAAACAATACACTTCATTGAAAAATAAGAATGAAACTGATATGAAAGAATTAGAATTTAAAAATCATGCTAAAAGAGAAAAAGGATTTAAAAATCAAGAGATTAGAAAACAAGAATGAAAAGATGATGAAAGAATTGGAAGATCTAAGATCCCAAACTTCCATTAATAATGAGAAAGATCTATATATTTATGAACTAGAAAAAAAAATCAACAAAATATCTCAAAATCAAGAAAAGGGTAAAAATACACAAGACCTAAAAATCTGTGATCTTGAAAAGAAAATTGAGGATCAAAATAAAATAATTTACATCATCACTGGAGGAAAAGAAAATCCTGATAAAATGATTGGTACACAAAGAATGTCCTTGAATAAAGAAGACACAGGATTCAATGGAGTTGAGAATATAAGAAAAAAGAACCTCTACATAGGGTACTTTACAAAAGCCTCCAAATACTGTGCTAGCACCTCCTCAAATGCTTACACACATACCATATATTTTCTATGTAAGGAGAAAGGACACATTAAGTTTGAATATCCATTAAAAAGAAAGGGTGCAAAAAATCAGACAAGTTTGGAGAATGAAAGAATGAACTCTTGTTAAATCATCCAGACCCAAGAAAGTATGGGTACCTAGATAAAAAGCCTAGTTCACAAACTAAGGACTCCAGAGATATTAGGATTAGTCATTCCCTTTTTAGAAATTAGGAAAGCTAAATCTATACTAAAATGAAAACGGATGGCTCCATAGCCTACAAGATTCAAGTTAGCCAATTCAAATATAAGAAGAAAATTTCTCCTTGTTCAATATATGGAAAGCTACTTAATCCAATTTAATACAAGGATATTGAACTAGTTGAAATGGAAAATCTTAAAGAAGAGTTTATGAGCTTATTGACGACTATAACATTGAAACAAATGAATACAAAAATGGTATTGTTGGCCACAAATCAAGAAAGCTTGGATTGTACAAGGCTTATCTTTGAAATCAAGGAAGTCATTTGCTTCAAAAAGCCAATTTAGAAAGTCATTTGAAGCTTGAAAAAATGATAAATCAAAAGATAGAGATTGAGTTGCAAAATTGAAATAACTTGCTAAACATGAGCATGTTATGGTATTAATGATATTGATATGATATTGGTATTATTCTTGATATTGGTATCCATGAGCACTTACATGAAATTAATTGACATTTGAGCATGACATGATAAATTTAAGCATGATTGGTAATCTTGACACCTTCATGAATACATAGTTTACACTTCAAGAATGAAATTTTGAATTTATTAAATATAAAATACATTTCATTCAGGGGGAGTTATACTTATTAAGTAATGATATCATGATTACTGAAAATTATTGAAAATTCTGATATACAATCTTTTGTATTTTCTCATGTTATTTTGTGATTTATTGTCTATTTTTTATGTATGATGAATGCAAAGTTTTTCCTTTGTGCCTTCACTGGATATATACTTTTTCTTATGCTTGCTCTTTGCCTTAGTATTTATATGTTTTTATTGATATCTTACTCTTTTTGATTGATGTCAAAAGGGGAAGAAGTTTTGGGCAAAAATTAAGCATGATAATTGGTCTTGAATTATGACATGATGTGATATTAAACTATTCTTGATATATGAGAATGATATTGAAATTTATCGTGAATTTTGATATGCATATTGAAATTGATCTTGATATTGCAAATATTGTTAAGTTGATGCTTATTGTAAGGGGGAGCCTTTTTAAGACTTACTTATTTTTGCTACTTGTTTGTCATCATCAAAAAGGGAGAGATTTTTGGCCTTACAAGGCTTAAAATCTTGTTTTGATGATAACAAATCAGAGGAACTTAACATATTTTGTTAAGTGATGATATATCAAGACTCTAGTATGTGAATACAAGGTCAAGTGCACACAATGATTATTGAAAGCTTATAGTCCAAAGAAAGAAGATCTCATAAAGCTTATACTATTAAAGCATCGATTCAAATATGATTTGATGAAAATTAAAGTTAATTGAAGTTGGAGGTCAAGATAGACTCAAGAGATGGAAAATCATGAATACTTAAGTGCTTAGAATGTATAAGTCTTAAGAAGTCTTATGTAAGTACTTCAAGCGATTTCAACATGGATACATGAAACTCTTAAGTTCATTTCTTGGACCTAGATACCTTTTAAAATACTTGAAAACTATTTTTTTAAGGTCAAAAGTTATTTCAAAAAGGTTAAAATTATTTTTAGAATGAAAAGCACCAAAACATGATTTTCCAAATTCTTTTTTTTTTTATATCCGCATTGATGCGCAATTTTGTCTATCAACTGATTTTTATCTTCACAAATAATCAACATGAAAGTTTTAGGATTTTTTTCTTATCTTTATGTTGATATCAATAAAGTCTAATTTGGATTTGTATAGAAAACGATATGACAAAAATATTAAAGGGTGGTTGAAGCTGTCAAGTGACTGACCATATATGTTTGGGCGACTGAACAGAAGACAGAACCTATCCAGGTGGCTGACTCCTGTCAACCCTATCGACTAACAACTTGATACCTTTGAATTTTAAGTGTTTTTAATGACCTAGGTGATTAACTCTTCGTACCTAGTCGACTGACTCTTTGGAATTCAAATTTTTAAAAGTAACGGGAAGTTTCCAAAATTGAGTTGAAATTAGGATAACTTCTCAAGAAGGGGTGAATTGGGATATTAAAAGCTTTCTTTTAATTCCTTTTAAGAATACTTAACTTCTTTTATTGTTTAATCAATTCTTTGATTTTTTTGTTTAATTTGTCAAACACATAATAACTTGGTTTCTTTTATACAATCAACAATACAACTAATTAAACATCCAATCTTCAACCACACTATCCAAACCAATCAAACACAATTGGAAAGCAAAACAACCAAGTCAAAATTAAGATAATTGCATTACTATTTAGATTGATGAAAGCATTCATGATTCAGTACTCTTGGAATGTAAACACACTCCAATCAATATCAAACTTTAAACAATTTAACTTTCAATTTTTGTTTGGTTTGCAACCCTGTAGTGAATTTGAATCAAAACTTGTATTAATGAATTTGCTTTTTCAATATGATGTTCAATATAAAATCTAATCACTCTTTCCAAATATTTAGAATTCAAATAAACTCTTGGTAAATTTATCGGTGTTTAACCAAGTAACGTACTCCTATATGGTTTTCGTAAAGTAAGGTTTAACCAACGTACTCCCTTTCGGTTTCCGCAATCCCAAATCAAAATTGAACCTTAAGTTTATTTAACTTCCAAGTTACATAGTTTGTATGTTTATCAATTAAACCGTCCACGTAATTGTATATGTACTAAAAGTAAAGAGTAAGGGAAAGAGAGAGGAACACAAGATTTTACGAGGTTCGGCTTCAACACAACCTACATCCTTGCCTTTGGAAAAACCACCAAAGGGTTCCACTATCGCAGTTCCTTTACGAGGCGGAACAAAACCTTTACACACTCCTTTAGTAGGCTAGAGCCCACCTCTCCAAACGATATCCTCTCATTCAGTCACTCCTTAACTAGGCTAGAGCCCACCTCTCTAAGCAATATCCCTTTCTTAGCCAACAATCCAAACACCTCAAACTATCCAAGAACTACACAAAATATGAAGAAAATACTGCTTACAAAGCACTCTCAGAACAGAGTAGATTAGTACAATTTCAGCTTTAGGTACTTCAATAATTTAAATACCACAAAGAAATAGAATTGAAGCTCAAGAGTAGAATTCACCAAGGGTTCCTTTGTGCTTTGAGAAAATTCAGTATGAGAACCTTGGGTTGGTATTTCAACAGCAATTCAGATGATCTCTCTTCAACAAGAGTTTGAGAAATTCAAAGCTTTGAAAGAGGTTGAGAGATTTGATACAAGTGTGCTGTGTAATTACTTGTCTTTTTGAAATATTGAGATTAGGAAAGTATTTATAGGCATTATAGGCTTAGTTTCCTTGCTCCCCAAGTGACTTTGAGTGTTTCCCAAGTTTCTACAACGTTCATATTTTGAAAAACCAATTTTTGAAATCTTCCCATTGGAGTTTAAAAAATACAACCCGTGGAGTCAGTCGGCTAGACAGGCAACTGAGTAGTTCAAAAAAACACAAGGTCAGTCGGTTGGACAGGCAGCTGACACCATTCTGTCTTCCAAAAATTAATTCAAGAAATTGTCAGTCGGCTGGCGAGACACAGTTTATTTTTTGTCAATTGACTGGCTGTCAGTCAGCTGGGTGATTTTACCTTTGTTAAGTCAGTCGGCTGGACAGATAATATTTCTATTATTTTCTGTCAGTCAGCTAACTGAACCAAGGTCTTTTTGGTTAGTCGGCTGGGCAGACCATTAACTGTTTTTTTCCTTTTTGGTTTTTCAAATTTAGTTTCGCTTATATGTTTTGATCTTTTATGAAACCATTTTCCATGGTTTTTAAAAGGTCTCTAAGTCCATATAACATCCCCTAAAGAGCTCCAACAATATTTCAAAAGATATTTAAATATTAAAGCACTTACATGAAGACTTCTAAACTTTTTGTTTAATCTTGAAAACTTTGAGTCTCCATGCTTTGGTCTTTTCATCTTCAAGCTTTAAGATACTTCAAGCTTTTCATTTAGTTCTTCTTTATCTTCAAGATTTAATATATCATCCATTCCTTTAAGTATTCTTTAAACTTCATATGATCATGTTCCTTTGAAATGTAAGCTTCAATTGATCCTTGTGAGTACTTGACCTTGCTTTCATATATGTGAAATCTAAAATATCATCACTCAATCAAATATGTTAAGTTCCACTTGTTTGTTAGCATCAAAATAGGATGTTAAGCCTTGTAAGGCCAACAATCTCTCACTTTTTGATGATGACAAACAATGAGCAAAAAAAGGAGTGAGCCTTAAAAAGACTCCCTCTTTCAATAAGCATCATCTTGAACATATTTGTAAAGATCATTCAATATCATGCATATCAATACCAATTTCAAGATCATTCAATATCATGTACTTCTCCCCTTCGTCAAATACTTCTCTACCTTTTGAAATATAATTCACATTGCAAATTTCAAAATATTTCATACCAAACCCAATTTTCAATTTTTGCTCAAAAACTTCTCTGTGTTTTGACATCAATAAAAAAGAGTAGGATATAAACAAAATAAATCATATTTTTGAGCATATGAATATCAATCATGCATATCAAGTATATGATACCAATTTAGATTTTCATTAATTCTAATTCCTATTGAACTTTTAAATTTTTAATACCAAACTCAATTGAAAATTTGTGATACCAATTGAAGATTTATGATACCAATAAAAAATAATTCATGATACGAAAAAAAAAATTAGGGAGAAACAAAATACAAGTTATGAGTCATGATACTCCCCCTTTGATATTATTCAAGATACCAATTGATGATTTTATGATACTAATTTAAAATTTTAAATTTAATTCATGATATCAATTGATTAATAGGGAAATTATCATAACATAAGCAGTAAGTCATAACTCCCCCTAAATTCAATACATTCAGTTTTGTTACCAACTTTGCATTTATCATCCCATGTTTCAAAACATTTAATCATATCATGTATCAAATATCAATATCATGCTAATATCATCAATGTCATACCATGCTCATAGACATAATCATACTTGTCATGCTCAAAGACAAATTGATCATTTAGATTGTGATACTAAGTGAGCATTTAAATTTTGATACCAATTAAAATTTTTAAATTGTGATCCCAAAAATACTTTATAGATACCAAAGTCATTATCACATCATGCATAGCTCATGGATACCAATATTACTGTTATATCTTTCATAGCTCATTGATTTCAAAGTAAAAGTAGTAAGTTTATCCATATGATTCATCAATAGCATGCATGGTCAAGAATTAATCTCATATCAAAATTCATGCTTATGCGCAATAATCTTATGCTCAAATTTTCGACATAGTGATCCATAAATTATCAATATAAGTCAAGTCATGTAGCATATAGCATATCAGCACATCACATAAACAGGGAGCATATCATATAGCCATGTAAGCGTGTAGTATATAGGCTTTCATTCTCAAATATCTTCTTCTTAATCAAAATACTTATGTAATAAGCTTAATTTGATATTTTCTTAATATTTTCTTAAGTTTAAGCCTTGTAAAAAATCATCCTATGATTTTGGACCAACAATGCTATTTTCTTTATGTTTGTACGAAGTTAATATTCCACTTTTGGTACCCATACCTTTTTGGGTCCGGTAGGTTTCATAGGGGATATTTCTTTTATCTTCCATACTTATTTTGTTTTGACACCCTTTCTTTTAAATGGACATTCAAACTTTATATGCCCCTTTTTCTTACATTAGTAGCATATGGTGTTAGTGTAAGCATTAGAAGACGTGTTTGCATAGTCTTTGGATCCTTTTGAGAAATATCCCATGTACAAATTCTTTTTCCTTTTATTTTCAACTCCATTGAAACCAATGCCTTCTTTGTTCAATAACATTCTTTGTGAACCAATCATCTTATCAAGATTTACTTTTCCTCTAGTGAAGTTATAAATGATCTTATCTTTATCTTTGATTTGACTCTTGAGATCGTTTATCTCCATCTTTTTCTTGTTGTCAATGATTTCTATAATTCTAGAGATAATTTTTTGATTCTATCCTCTAATTAGGAAATATACATATCTTTCTTATATACTGTAGAGGATAGGGATCGAAGGTCTTCTATCATTTGTTCATTCTTGCTTTCTAATTTCTTGATTTTCAAGTTGTTTTCTTTTTCAACAAGAGTTTTAGCTTCTATTTCTTTTATTGCAGCTTCATACTTATTTTCTATTTTCTTGATCCTTGAATCCTTTGCTCTTTCAGCATTTCTAAGGGATTCTAACTCTTTCATTAATCCTTCTTTCTTATTCTTCAATGAAGCATTTTGTTTATTTACTTTGATAAACATCTTATGTACTTTGAATAGATCATTTTGTAGTTCATCATAAGATGACATATCCTCATCATTGGATTCACTAGATGAATTACTATAAGAATTATCTAAGGGTTTGGCTGAAGAGCTTTCCTCATCGTCCCAAGCCATAAAGCAAGTATAAGCAACCTCTTGTTCACATGATTCATTTTTCGAATTACTTGTACTCATCATGTCCCAAGTAGTGGCTTTCATGGTTTTTTTCTTTTTCTTCTTAGACTCTTTCTTTAGTAGTGGACATTCTAGTTTTATATTTCCAACTTTGTTGCAATTGTAGCACGTAGGAGTTTTATTCTTTGATTTCTTGCTAACTTCTTCTTCTTCTTTATCTGATTTAGACTTGGACTTTCTTCTCTTGAATTTGTTTCTCCATCTTAGTATCTTTGCTAGATTTTTGGATATGAAGGCTTCTTCATCTTCATCCATTTCACTACTTGAGTTTTCTTTTAAGGCTTTAAAAGCTATTGATTCTTGGGCTTTGGTTTTTCCACTCTTTTCATTTATTGCCATTTTGTATGTGAGGAGAGAACCTATAAGTTCATCTAAGGAAGTAGTTTTTAGAATTCTTCCTTCCATTATGTTAGTGGCTTTTGGTTCCCATATAGTTGACAGCCCTCTAAGAATTTTCCTTATCATCTCATAAGTAGTGTAGGTTTTTCCTAGTGCATTTTGGGAATTTATTATGTGAGTGAACCTAGTAAACACACTAGTTATAGATTCATATGGGTTTATCTTAAAAGCTTCATATTCACTTGTAAGCATATCGATCCTATTATCCCTAACATCTATAGTGCCTTCGTAAGAGACTTCTAGCTTGTCCCATATTTCTTTAACTGATTTGCAAGCCATTACTCTATTAAATTCATTGGCATCTAAAGCACAATATAGAGCATTCATAGCACTAGAGTTTATTTGTAACATTTTATAATCTCTTTCAGTCATGTCTTTCTTTTCCTTAAGTATTTGTTTTCCATCTACTAATGGGGTAGGAATTAGATCACCATCCGTGACAACCTCCTAGGCTTTCAAATCCATGGTTTGAAGGTATATTTGCATTCTCTTTTTCCAAAATGTGTAATTTATACAACAAAATATAGGAGGCTTAGTTGAAGATTGTCCCTCTCCAAAGGGAGCTACACCTAAGTTAGCCATATAGATCTTTTTTATAACTACTTGTTAGGATTTGTTATAACCCCACTCTGATACCAATTGAAATTAGGATAGCTTCCCAAGAAGGGGGTGAATTGGGATTTTAAAAACTTTCTTTTAATTCCTTTTAATAATACTTAACTTCTTTCATTGTTTAATCAATTCTTTGACTTGTTTGTTTAATTTTTCAAACACATAATAACTTGGTTTCTTTTATACAATCAACAATACAACTAATTAAACATCCAATCTTCAACCACACTATCCAACCCAATCAAACACAATAGGAAAGCAAAACAACCAAGTCACGATTAAGATAACTGCGTCACTATTTAGATTGATGGCATTCAAGATTTAGTACTCTTGGAATATAAACACACTCCAATCAATATCAAACTTTAAACAATTTAACTTTCAATTTTTGTTTGGTTTCCTACCCTGTAGTGAATTTGAATCAAACCTTGTATTAATGAATTTGCTTTTTCAATATGATGTTCAATATAAAATCCAATCACTCTTTCCAAATATTTAGAATTTAAATAAACTCTTGGTAAATTTATCTTTGGCTGTTTAACCAATTAACGTACTCCCATATGGTTTCCACAAAGTAAGGTTTAACCAACGTACTCCCTTTCGATTTTTGCAATCCCAAATCAAAATTGAACCTTAAGTTTAATTAACTTCCAAATTACGTAGTTTGTATGTTTATCAATTAAACCATCCACGCAATTGTATATGTACTGAAACTAATGAGTAAAGGAAAGAGAGAGGAACACAAGATTTTACGGGGTTCAGTTCCAACACAGCCTACGTCCTCGCCCTTGGCAAAACCACCAAAGGGTTTCACTATCGCAGTTCCTTTACCGAGTGGAACAAAACCTTTACATACTCCTTCAATGGGTTAGAGAGCGCCTCTCCAAACGATATCCCCTTATTCGGTCACTCCTTAACTAGGCTAGAACCTGCCTCTATAAGCAATATCCCCTTACTTAGCCAATGATCCGAACACCTCAAACCGTCCAAGAACTACACAAAATATGAAGAAAATACTACATACAAAGCACTCTTAGAACAGAGTAGATTAGTACAATTTCAGCTCTAGGTACTTCAATAATTTAAATACGACAAAGAAATAGAATTGAAGCTCAAGAGTAGAATTCACCAAGGGTTCCTTTGTGCTTTGAGAAAATTTAGTATGAAAACCTTGGGTTGGTATTTCGACAGCAATTCAAATGATCTCTTTTCAGCAAGAGTTTGAGCAATTCAAAGCTTTGAAAGAGGTTGAGAGATTTGATACAAGTGTGTTGTGTAATTACTTGTCTCTTTGAAATATTGAGATTAAGAAAGTATTTATAGGCATTCTAGGCTTAGTTTCCTTGTTCCCCAAGTGACTTTAAGTACTTCCCAAGTTTCTACAATGTTCATATTTTGAAAAATCAGAAATTAATTCAAGAAATTGTCAGTCGGCTGGCGAGACACAGTTCATTTTTAGTCAGTCTGCTAGCTGTCAGTCGGTTGGGTGATTTTACCTTTGTTAAGTCAGTCGGCTGGACAGATAATATTTCTATTCTTTTCTGTCAGTCGGCTGACTGAACCAAGGTCTTTTTGGTTAGTCGGCTTAGCAGACCATTAACTGTTTTTTTCCTTTTTGATTTTTCAAATTTAGTTTTGCTCATATGTTTTGATCTTTCATAAAACCATTTTCTAGGTTTTTTAAAAGGTCTCTAAGTCCATATAACATCCCCTAAAGAGGTCCAACAATATTTCAAAAGATATTTAAATATTAAAGCACTTACACGAAGACTTCTAAACTTTTTTTTAATCTTGAAAACTTTGAGTCTCCATGCTTTGGTCTTTTCATCTTCAAGCTTTAAGATACTTCAAGCTTTTCATTTAGTTCTTCTTTATCTTCAAGATTTAATATATCATCCATTCCTTTAAGTATTCTTTAAACTTCATATGATCATGTTCCTTTGAAATATAAGCTTCAATTGATCCTTGTGAGTACTTGACCTTGCTTTCACATATGTAAGATCTGACATATCATCACTAAATCAAATATCTTAAGTTCCACTTGTTTGTTAGCATCAAAATAGGATGTTAAGCCTTCTAAGGCCAACATTTGTCAACCCTGTCGACTGACAACTTTATACCTTTGAATTTTAAGTGTTGTTAATGACCTAGGTGACTGACTCTTCGTACCTAGTCGACTAACTCTTTGGTATTCAAATTTTTAAAAGTAACGAGAAGTTTCCAAAATTGAGTTTTTGAATTCTAAATGTTATGAAATCTTGAGAAACACTCCAAGTCATTTTGGGAACACAAAATACACTTTATAAACTCTGTAAGTACCCCCCCAAGACAAAGGATTCAATACACAAAGAATTAAAATTAGCAATCAAGCCTTATTGCTAACAATCTTCAAAAACTCTCTTGCTCACATACTTGCTGAAGTTTTTACTGAGTCTTGTTGAGAATTTCTCACCGATCTTTGCGCACAAATTCTAAATCTTTCAATCTAAGAATGAACTCGGTGATATTTATATTGAGCTTCTTCTTTCTATATTGTTATTTTATTGAAGTATATTGTTTTCAATTGTAGTAATCTACTCTTGAAGAGTGTGTCTTTATACACTATTTGTTTCTTGTTTTTTGTAGATGGTTCAAGATTGTTGAACCATTGTACGGAGAGTGGGGTATTGCTTGGAGAGGGGACTCCACCCTAGTTGAAGGAGGGTTTGTAAAAGGCTGCTCTTGCTTGTCAAATGAGTGTGTAAGGTTGCTCCCACCTGTAAAGGAGTTGTCTAGTGGAATCATTGGGTGTGTTTGCCTAAGGCGAGGATGTAGGCGGGTATTGCCGAACCTTATTAAACTTGCGTCTCACTCTCTTCCCTACTCTTTAATTTTCTTCATATATAAATTGCGTGGATGTTTATTTAAGTGTTGGAAATTAATTTGTTATTGATATTGCGGAAACTTTAATTAAAGGGAGTACGTTGATTGATCTTTTGCGGAAACCTTAAAAGGAGTACGTTGATTTCTATTGTGTTTCATATTGAAGAAATCAAGCCTTCTTTGTTTATAAAGGTTATTCATCAATTATATATTTAAGCTCAAATCTAAATATGAATATTGGATGCATTGCTGAAATTGTTCTACGGTTTCATATTGTGAAAGCTTATATTGATTAATTAGATTAAGTTGTTGGATGTGCTAAGGAACCAGCAAAGTATTCAAATTAGTATTCTCAATCATAAAGATTCAATCTTGAATTAATTATCCGCTATATTTGTGATTGTGTAATTGATGAATCCAAAAATGGTTAAGAAAGAATTAATTAAAGAGGGTATAAAGAAGGTAGGTTCACTCTCATATGTGAGAAAGAATGTCATGATAAAACATACCACATATTTTGAAGAACTAATACTAAAAATGGAGTGAACTAATCTCATAAGAATGGGATCTAGCCTATTAATGAGGTATCGGGTCCTTCACCCTAGCGCCTTCTCCCCTACTCTCCACATCTAACCAAGACCACCCTAGATTGACTTATCCATGAACTAAGTACGAATACGTCATATGTATTAGACATCTAAAGAAGCTTTATACTTGTAGGATCATATTTGTTATGTCCCTAGCTTGACCTTTTTATACTTGGAGCAGGTATTCTATGTATTTGTCATTTCTTTTACTTTTCTGCTCATTATTTTCACATTTTTCTTTCATGGTCAACTAAGACAATCATTACAACTTTTATGTCTTCATACCACCAATAGGAAATTAAAATAAAAAAGAAGTTCCAAAAACTATGTCTTACTATGGGGGGGGGGGTGGGGCTCAATTCTCATGTCTTAAGTGCGCTACAAGACCTAGCTTTATATCTCCCCACTGGACATCACCTCTAGGCTAGCAAATGCAAGACCAGAGACTAGTATGGAAAGAAAATCAAGAAAAAAGAAAAAAGAAAAAAAAAGACTTCCGTGAACTCAAAGTTTGATGTCAAAAACTCAAGAAAAATGAAATGCTCGATAGTACTCACAAGGTGTTATGGTCGCCACGGTTGTTCCCTCAGTGCTCTCAAGGAACCCTAAATGATACAAATTACGTGAAAGTGTGTCCTAGTCTTGTGAAGTACCATGTGAATACAAAGATTTACACAACCATATTAACATATATGAACCATTAGTTAACCCTCATAGAGTGAAAAAATAGTATATTGGCTATATTATGTGAAACTATACATAAGTAACTCACTACATTGTTAGTGAGCATAACAAGATCATATAACTAATAAGCCTACTCATGTAACATGTAGGTTATATAAAAGTATGTAAAGGGCATCTTATGTGCTATCATGGAATGAAACAAATACTATTCGGAGCAAATTTCAAAAAATTGTGTCATTTTTGTGCTTGAAATGTGTCTTGTAGTATATTCCTACCCCATACCCCCAACTTAAAACTTCAGTGTCCTTATTGCAGTGTGGAAAGAAAGAACTTGGAATGCAAGGGAAGGAAACACTGCACGGTTCTTTTGAAATCAAGTAGTGTACTTGCATATAAAATAACCACATAAAATTCAAAAATAGCACAAACATGCATGGATACACAAAAGCACAAAAGACAAGTAAACAAAAGCACCATATAAATCCATTAATTGTAAAGGCAATACAATGTATATATAACATTAGAGAACATGTACAACCCTAGAAAAAGCATTGTGATACAAGTCAAATTGAAATACAAATAAAATAAAATACTAAAAATAAAGAAAACAATCTACATATATAGAGAGTGCATCGAAAAATCCCAAGAACTAGCCTTAGCCTAATCCTCATCCTCTTCGGTCGACCTGACAGTGTCGTAATCAGAATCGCCGCCCCCTGAATCACCAGATGCATCAGAAGGAGTACCCTCATTAAAATGACGAGTAGCACCAGAGTGCAAGCTCAGGGTAGCCTCCTCCTCCTTAGTAACGAGGTCAGACATTGTTGGTGAATCAAGTGAAGCGAGAGCAGGAGATGACACCCAAGTAGGAGCCAGTGGGGCCGACATAGGTGTCTCTAGTGGAGTGTCAGAGATAAATGGTTTGATTAAGTCCCTAGACAGAGTGGATTCCTCCACCAAGCGACGTAAGAGGGGGATGACTATAGGGGATGGCCGAAGAGGTGGCCTCACCTGCAGAGGCACTAAGGTCTGAGGACCATCTACTAGTAAAATAAAGGCGGTTGTCATTAGAATTGACAGGGCAAGTGCAGAAGTGGCGAAGAACTTAGTGGTCGGGCATGTAGTGTTGTGTTCCTCAATAGAATGCATGGGAGACTGAGCCTCATCCGCAGTAAAGGCTGCTAGTGTTGTGATCTCCTCAGTATGGGTCGCTGCCACACTCACGTTAGAAGACTCCACCTCGATCATGATAACCGTACTTATTGATGGAGTGGTTTGAGTAGGAGGAGATTGATGGGCAGGTGGATGCACTAAAGGGGATGGAGACAAAACTAGTGCATACTGTGCAGATGAAAAGGTAACCTATTGTGTAGCAGTAGGAGAAGTAGAGGTCGGATGTAGAGAGGGTCTAGGGGCAGGAGCTACTACATTCGGAAATGGAAATGTCGCCAAGGCAATCGGGAAGCGAACTCTAAGTGCTTCAATGATCGCTCCAAAACCCTGGCTGATTGCCTCCCTAGTCTCTACACTCTCATGGTGAACCTTTACTCAAAAGATCTCAAATTCATGGAGCTAGCAGCCCAAATCATCCCTTACCTAAGTCACAAAGGGGGAAGCCAGCAAATGAGATGCCGCTGCAAGAGGTGCTACCTCAAAGGGTGTTACTATTGATGTGGAGGGCTTAACTATCATCCTCCTCTTTTTTTTGGCGTGCGACGTGCTGGAGGCACTAGTGGGCATGCTGGCTCATCCATGGGGTTGTGAAGGATGTCTGATACAAGGAGCTCAGACCCTGGTCTGCCCTCAAATCGTGCCTGCTACTTAACCTTCAATTGGGTCATGGCTACTAACTACAGGCTCTAGTGCCATGTCCTCTCGGTGGTAACCTATCAAATGGGTATGTGCATGTCTAGGTTCCCCAAGTTAATCTTCAGATGCATCAAAATGGCCATGATAAGCTAGGTGTATGTGTTACGCCCCGAACTGGGTTCTTACAGTATGGGATAAGGGGCCTCCTCGACTCCCAAGCAATTTGACTATGCCCAGGCTTTGGCATCGGCTTCCTCAGCTTTAGGTGCTTCACCTTCCTCGTGTAGAATGTGATCATCTCATCCATGATCAGCTAAGGAATATCCACCTTCATGTTTTTTGTGCACAATGTATAGAACCTATAGGTGGATGCCATGACTTTTTGAATGAAGGCTGGAAGCACATACGTTGCTTTGGAGGATCAAGTCTAAGAGGAGCAGGTAATTTGGAACCTTGCTCTGAGCTATGCATGTGCCTTGCACCATATTACCCCCATCATAGTATTTCTTGTGGAACATCTGTGTGATGATATGGTGGATGTCTAAGGAGTCCAATGCATTCCACGGTATGGTGTCAACTTCAGGATGGGACCATGCTCTATCAATCAAGGCGGGGATGAGCTCAAACCCCAAGCCCTGAACAAGAGTGGACCAGACCCCAGTCTATGGGTCATGGTGCATGTTTTGATAGAATTCTTGAATCAGTTCAGGATGATAAGAGGTGGTCGGTGGGGTGATATAATGATCCATCTTCTGTTGATCCAGGATCTCTATACAACATCTCCTTCTTTCTTGGGCACGAGTCTCCTCTCACTGGAACCGGTACATTGGCCTGAAATCATAATAGTCCAAGGTCATCCTCTAAACAAACTTCCCTCTTCTCTTCTTGTTTCGCTTTGCCTGAGCTGCTCGACCCCTTAATGATGCCGGTGCGGATGGCATATGCTCTGACCTTGATGATGGCTTGCCTCTCAACTAACTAAAGCCCTCTTCCATTTAGTGGTAGAACGAGAGGATTGGGGTTGCTTAGGGGCAACTAGAGACCCCGAGTGGTGAGGCATTTATGATAAGGTAAGGGGTGCCACTTTGGATGAAAGAAGGAGCAAGGGAAGGGAAACGGTGCTGGAAGATGAAGGGAAGAGCTACGGCCATAAGAGAATATCGCCCAACCAAAACCCAAGGTCACCATCTAGAAACTTACATGGAGAAAGGATTACTAGAGCTAAGGTAGGTGGTCAAAGGGTTGTCAGAGACTCAGAGAGGGTGAAGGGAGTTTGAGTGACTAGGTCGAAGAAAGGGGTGATGAGGATTGACTGAGAAGTAACGAGATTGGGATTTAAAGGATCACGAGGGAAAAAGGGTTTTAAAAACCATTTGACATTCTTGACCAAGTCGCACTAGCTTTCATGCTGGTCGTGGCTAATCGCACCCATCACTTAAATAGGAACATTGACTCCCGACCAAGTCGCACCCAGCTCAAAGCTGGTCTCACACATGGTCGAACATCTCGGTTGTTTACAAGTTCAAAAAAGTTCAAAGAATCAACCAGGTCATGCCAAAGAAGTGATGATTGTGCCTTTGGTCAAACTTCTCGGTACTTTTGAAGCTCAAAAGACTTCCAAGGCTCGATCATGTCGCACATATGCATGCTAGTAGCACCCTAGTTGCACCCGCAACTAACCTAAAATCTATCCTAAAGACTCTAACCCTATCTACACTACCATATACATCCTAAGGGTACAAAGGAAAATAAAAATACTCGAGTTGCCTCCCAAAAGTGCTAAGTTTACCATCTTCAGCCAGACACCTATACAACCTAAGGACTCAAAGAGAAAAGCAAAATATTCGTGTTGCCTCTCAAAAGCGCTAAGTTTACTATCTTTAGTGGGACTCCCTAAAACCTTTTATAAAGACTCTAAACCCTATTTACACTACACTGTACAAACTAATGACTCAAAAGGAAAAGAAAAATAATGGGGTTGCCTCTAGAAACGTCAAGTTTATAGTCTTCAGTCAGACATAATGACAGCTCATGTCAAACTCACCCTAGATTGAAACTAAGGTTTCTTCCACCATTTTTTTCATTAAACCAAGTCTCACTTACCCACAGTTATCCCTTTAAATTGGAGGCTGAATAATGAATGGCACGAATATGCTTATACGGATCCTCTAAGCCAAATATAGAGGGGTTCTCAGGCTGAAGCATATCCTTTAAAAGGTCCCTCCCTAGACATGAGGGAGCTACTTCGTCAACACATTCATCTATCATGTCAACATCCACAACTTGGACATGATCGAGTGGATAATGGGAAGTGTGAAATACATTCAGTTGGAGCTGCATATTGCCAAAGGACACGTCCATAATCACACTCCTACATTGAATGTAGGTGTTATCCGTAGCTAAGAAAGGTCATCCTAATAGGACAGGGATCGGGTCCTTGGTTGGGTTTGAAGGTTCCATATCCAAGATAATGAAGTCAACAGGATAGTAGAACTTCTCGACCTTGACCAAGACATCTTCAATCACACCTCAAGGCCTTTTCACTAATCGATCGGCAAAACTAAAGATGACCAGGGTGGGCCTCAACTCTCCTAAGTTAAATCTCTTAAATATCAAGTAGGAAAGGAGGTTCACACTTGCCCCTAAATCCAAAAGAGCCCTATCAATAGTGTAATCACTAATTACACATGAGATGGTTGGAGCGCTGGGATCTTTTAGTTTAGGGGAAAGGTGACCTAATAGAATGGAGCTCATATTCTTGGCCAACCTAACTTGTTTGTTCATATGCACCCTCAACTTTCACTTCTGCGTGCACAAGTCCTTAAGGAACTTGGCATATATGGGCACTTTCTTGATAGCATCTAAGAGAGGAATATTGACTTTAACTTGTCAGAATGTGTCCGTGATAGACTCAGTGGTGGCCTTTTTCTTAGATCTAAAGGGTGTATGAATAGCTGCAAAGTAAGGAGTTGTATGAACATAATAGGGAAGTGCTCCATCCTTGGAAAGAGTAGGTGTCTCAGTATCAGCTATCGGATTAAGAGAGGGAGGATCTCATAGTTCATCTCCGGGTTCTTCCCTCATCTTCTCTCTACTCTTTTCTTGGTCTAACTTCTCCCCAACCTTATTGTTTACCTCCCGACCTCTTCGAAGAATAACAGCCTAGGCTTGCTCATTATATGGTGAAGGTTCACTGATCGGCTCATATTCTACCCCATATTGGCTCTTAGGGTTCACTAGTGGCTTACTTGGCAATTTACCCTCATCTCTCGTACTTAAAGAGGTAGCTAGTTGCCCTATGGTGGCCTTTAGCTTGGAAATCGATTAGGAGTGAGAGAAAAGTAGTTGCCGATCAGCTTGGCAATCAACTTCAATACCCTTGAGGGCTTTCAACACCGTGTCCTGAAAGGTATTATATTTGGGCTAAGGAGGAGATGGTTTCTGAAAAGATTAAGGTCTAGGGCAAACCCAGGAGGATTTTGGGAATTTGGGTATGGGAAAGGAGATGGAGCAATGGGAGACATTTGAGGTCTATGAGATTAGAAACTCAGAGCTTGTGGCCTCTAGGAGAAGTTAGGATGCTTATTCCACCCACAATTGTACGTATTTGAATAAAGGTCATTGGTTGGCCTATCGTACCCATTATAGGTAGCCTTAACTTCCTCCTACACAAACTCAAGCGAGGGAGGTGTATGGGAGCAATTGTAGCATATGTGTGAAGGATCATAACAAATGGCACGCACATTTGCACATGCCACGGGTTAAGGTTGTTGTCTTAAGGACAAGCACTGATCTAACTTTTTCACTATGGTGTGCAGTGTGGGTGCTAGGTGATGGCCCGCGGTTAACTTGTAGACTCCTTTAGGTTTGGATGAGGATGGTTTAGATGGTCTACAAGTAGCAACGACATGCTATTGAGAATTGGCTAGGTTCTCAAAGAGAGCCCAAGCCTCATTCTCGTGCTTGGTGAGGAAAGTCCCTCCAAAAGATGCATCTACCATGGACCGGTCTCACTCAGCTAATCCTTCATAGAAGGTCTAAACCAATTGCCACCTAGGGACTTGGTGATGTGGGCATTTGTGCAAAAGGTCCCCTAAAGCACTCCCGACTCTTGAAAAATAGTTCCCCATCCAATTGTGAGAAACTAATGATTGCCCTCCTTAATTAGTTTGTTTTCCAAAATGGGAAGTACTTTTTCAAGAACTTATATTGCATGGTGGCCTAGTTGGTCACTCAGTTCGACTCTAAGGAAGTTGGCTAATATTTGGCCTTATCCTTCAAAGATAACGGGAAAAACCTTAAGCGGAGGGCATCATCACCAAAATTATGTATGTGAATGGTGGAATGGATTTTGAGGAATTCATCTTGATGCTTGTAAGGATTTTCTTTAGAATTCCCATAGAAATTGGGAAGCATCGAGATGATGGAAGTATTGATCTCAAATTGGGGTGCCTCGACATCCAAAAATCATATGCAAGATGGTGAGATGTACGTGTTGGGTGTGAAGTAGTCCCTAAGAGGCCAAAGAAGTTGCTCTCCCACCACAAGTTGGTGGGGAGCTTGGGGTTTCGGATTTTGAATGGCGTGAACTGAATTATGTTCAACCATGACTTTAAGTTCAGACGACTCAACAAACTCAGGATTAGAGGTGGATTTCCTAATGGACCTATGGCATCTCTCAATCTCGAGGTCTATAGGCACTAACTCAGGATCCAAAGAACTCAAACTTGGAATACACACATATAACATACAATCAAGACTTCAGAGTATAAAAATAAAATAAAACAAAGAAAAAAAAAGAAATAGTACTCTAAATTGGAAATTGGCTGATAACCGTGACCTACGTCCCTAGCAATGGCACCAAAATTTAGTAGGCTCACTAAGGCTTGGGTCCTTAACTACCAAAGATTAAATTTATAAGCCTAACTTTCTCAAGTTTTTTAGAAAGTGAGTTAGTCGATTATCAATCCACAGGGACTAAAGTGGAGTTATTTACCACTTCTAGCCTTGTTTTCTATGACTTTGTGTTAAGGGAAAAAGATGAGATTTTGGGGGTTTTTCTAACAATCTACTGAAAGCATGTAAATTCTATATTATCATTACTACAAAGCAAATATAAGATCATGAACCACATCTAGGATGTTGTTTGGCACAAGTTATGTCCGGTTTTCTATCTGTCTTAGGCTTATAGCTAACTGAACCATTCGAGGGCATAGAGCAGTGAAGGTGCACCAATCATTTGGAGCACGATTGGGAACCTGGGTATACTCTATCTCAAGGATCACGAATTCACCCCATACGTGAACCATAGCCTAATCCGTATAGGTGACTGAATACCTAACTAGGCTATCCTATCCCCTAGGGTACCATCACTCTCAAAGATATAAACTTGCATGGTATTGAAATGAAAGCATGTAAATGAAAGTAGTAAAGGAAAGCATGTAAATGAAAACATGTAAAGATAACTTCAATTGCAATCTCAATAGTCTATCACTAACAATCAAGAATACAACTGAGAACCCTAATCTACTCGGCAACATAAAGAATGAGAAGATTGTCACATACCTTCACGAATCCAAGCATGAACCAGAACAAGAATTGAAATCAAAAGTAGTAAATCTACTCTACTTGGTTCTTAATGGCTTTCTAGGTTTGTCACTAACCCAAAAGAGGCAAAAGAGGAACCCTAAGCACATAGATGAAACTTAGTTTTATACCTAATATGGTTTACAAGGTTTGAAATTCAAAATAGGAAAGTTCATCATAAAATTTAGCGCAAAAGATCGTCACTGTCAACTAGGTCACACCCTGTCTTCCCCTAGTCGCGCCTTGATCAAATCTCATGGGAAATCAAGAATTTGAACTTTAGTATCTTCGACTCGATCGAGCCAATGGGTCTAGTTGGTGTTTGTCTAGACTTGCAGGATATCAACTTCAGTTCAACTTCAGGGTCTTGACCTAGTCGCCCCTCGAGGTTTTCTTGGTCGAGCTGTTGGTCGAGACTTTTAGTATCTCTGGCTCAGTTAGCTTCAGTATCTTGACCAAGTCACCCCCAAGGGTCACTTGGTTGATCAATTTGTCAAATCTTGCAGCAATTCTTCTTCAGTCTGAACCTTGGAGTTTGCAACTTGAGACTTGGTCGCCCCTGTGTCAATTGGTCGCACTACATTGTCGAACAAGGTCTTCTTTTCTTTGATGAGTTTATGCTCTAGGGTCTTGGTTGAGCATCTGATTTGAGCTTTAAGTATCCTAAATACTCCATTGGCTTATTGTATTACTGAACTCCTCGGTTTTAACCTATTTTTCCTGAAACATGAACAAACATTGCATAAATCTGAACTATGATAACAAAGGGTATTTACAAGATAAACGAAGACAAAACAAAGGTAAATAGGGCCCCAAAAAAGTGCATTTTAGGGACTCATCATTAATATTCATACTTGTGCCACTATCACCATCTTATACAAATTTTATTCGATATTTAATTACACACACACACACACACACATAGATAGACACAGAGTAGGATCAAACAATTTCAATAACCATCTTAATAAACTCAATCAACTTAACCAACTCATTTTTATTTGTTCTTTTATAGAAATCACTATTGAAAAATTGGCATTGTGCATTAACACTCAATGATGTGATGTACCAGCTCTCTTGAACAAGTGATGATTTTTCACTAAATTTAGCTATATGAACTAAAACTAGCTACTATTTCCTATATGGATCTACATCATTGTCATTACGGAAGAATCCTATGAGCCATTTGGCCTAGTTTTGGTAAGCATATATGAACCTCTCAAAATCAAAATCAAACCCCATTTACCAAATCTAACTCGCTTAAACTAACTCAAAATCGATCCGCACATTAAATGAATCGAATATGGTTTTAAAATGTTATTTAATCTGGTCTGAATCGACTTAGTGGTCGATTATAGGTTTTCTCCAACGGATATCCACCTATCCATTAACAATTAATGCCCAAATTCATAGATAATTCAATATGCCCATATTTATTAGGAGTCAGTCCAACCAGCATAAGCCCAATTACCCAAGGCCTAGTCCCACACTCTTTATTCCAACACTATTGTATGCGCCTCTAGTTTGTCCTATGCATACATTCAAATTCAAGCCCAAACACTCAATTCTTATGATCAAAACAAAAGCTCTAAATTCATGATTTGAAAAATAAAAAAATTTTCAATTTTATGATAGATTATTAAATGTTTAACAATTCACCAAATTATAATTTAAAAAATAACTTCAATTATTATGTTACGAAATAAATTGTTCATTGGATTGTAAAAAAAAATTTATTAAGGATGAAAATTGTGAATTATGGTGTTATCCCAAGGGGGGGTGAATTGGGTATTTTTAAAAGATTTTGACCTTTAAGATCTAAGTTCAAAAACCTTCCATTACAAACTTTCCAGTTACATAACAACGAGGTTAATGTTTCACAATTAATCAATCTAATATGTGTCTTTGTCAAGCATACACTGTACCCAATTACTCACAAATGTAACAAGTGTTCGACACATACACAGTGCACAAGTAATTTAAATACAATGCAAAAATTATAAAAAAAATTAAGTTTCCTTGTTGCCCTTGATACTTGGAATATCCCCCAAAAACTCATTTTTGGAAGTTTCCCGTTTGAAGTTCAAAATTTAAAATCTCCATAGGGTCAGTCAACTGAGCTATCAGGTTAAGTCTTCTGATGTTCCTTAAAGCACTGAAAATTATAGTGTGGACATAGGGTCAGACAAATGAACTGCAGGTTCAGTCTTCTGAAGTCCTAGCTCATACGACTAAACTAAAGGTTCAGTCCTCTGAGGGTGTTCTGCATGTTTTGTGTTTCAAAAAATATATCTTCAGTAGACTGAACTAATTCTTTGATCTTATGAAGAAATACTTCAGATGTCTAAAGTAAAACTTTAGTCGTCTGAGCGTGCATCTTCAGACTTCTAAGGGTACACCTTAGTCGTCTAGGCATACCAACTTCAGAAATTTCATTCTAGTTTTCCAAATCAATTTTGTTCTCTTGTTTTGATCTCTTATAAAACATTTTTCGGGGTTCAAAATAAGGTCACTAAGCCCATGTTTAACCCTATAAGATTTTCATGAGATGCATGTGTCATAAGGTCAGTCTAGGGTATATTTTGAGCTTCTAGTTATATCATATAGAATATGCAAATACAATCTATTCTAAATACCCATTCCCATGATGATCTTGAACTTGACGCTTGCATCTTTATTCTTCTACTGTTTTAGTTCCATGGATCGTGCAAGGCTGTATATGATTTAATCCTCACGGCTTCCATGACTTCCTCACCTTTCGTGCATGCTAAATAATATTCCTACTCACAATCTCTATGCACAGGTCAAATACCAAGTGATTTGTCACTATCAGAATAGGATTTGACTCATACAGTCAACAGTCTCCTCCTTTTTGAGGATGACCAATACATGAGCAAAAATAGAGAACGGGTTACGCCTAACAAGGCTCCCCTTCAAATAATGCACAATCTAAAATTCAACAATATGAAATATGCTCATGCACAATGTAAAATAGTTTTGAACGTATAACTCATGTACTTATGTACTATTCTCCCCTTGCATTAAAAAATTTTTACAAACTATTTTTTCTATAAACTTATATTCTTCTCCCCCATTTGACGTCAACAAAAAAAGGTGTAGATATAACAATATCGTTCTAACATAACTTTATCGCATCTTTTAACATAAATATATATCTCCCTATGTCACTCACCTTACTACTCTCCTATTATTAAGAAACAAGCAAACTCTCACCCTTTCTAAGATATATATGTGTTGTTTAATCAAATTTCAATGAGAACATACACATCATTTTAATTTTTCATAGATATAGATAAGTATATCAGTCCATTAAAGTCCAAAACATATGTGAGCATGTATCCATAAAAATTTAACATGCAATAACCATTCTTTAGTTTTAATACCAAATGTTAACAAATGAGCCAAATTTGAAAATTCTAACCAATTCCAAATATTAAATGTGAATTATTAATTGATGTTGCTCCCCCTGAATAATGTAATTGATTACTCGTCAAAACTGCGTAATTGGGCATCTTAACTCGGGCTTTACAGTTTATATTTTTAATTAAATGTCCAAATTTGTTCAATATTTTAATAAAGTGCCAAAATCATCATTCTTGAGTTTTATTGTGCAATTTATGAATTTTTGGTAATATTTTATCGCAGGAGAATTTTCAGGAACCAAAACCGACACCTGTTCGTATTTCGTGAATAAATTTTCTGTCCGAGCTCCGATTAAGACGATTCAAATTTCTAGAGAAAGAGGAAAGGATTATCTACAACTTTCATGTTTTGAGTTTTGTGAGAAACTAGCTTCAAAAGAGTCAAATTTGTGATGAACAGAGAATGAAAAAAATGAAAAAATATAACAATCCGGGTCGGGTCTCCTATCCGGATCCGGGTCTAGGGCTTTCCCCCCTATCCTTAAATTCCCTTCTCTTCTCCTACACAGGGTGTGCCTCCGACACCCTTCTCTCTCCCTCAAACTCTCCTCTCTTATCTTCTCTTCTCTTCTTCTTCCCCGTCTCTCTTCTCTTTACCTTGATGTCATTCCCGTCCTCTCTCTATTTTTTTGTTTGTCTTTCTTCCTCCCTACTCTCTGCTGTCTCTCTGCCCTTCCTCTTCCCAATACTTCAGCCTCCAGCACCATCACTCCAAGTCCTCTGCAACTCTCTTCAGTCACAGCCGCAGCAGCTTCACGACATAGTAGAACACCAACAGCTTGCAGCAAACCTCTCCATACCAGCAGCAATATCAGCAGCAGCTGCCCTCAAAGACCCCAGCAGCAGTTCCATCTCACAGGCCCCTGCTTTACTCTCTCTCTCTCTCTCTCTAGACACACTTGTTTAATTTAGTAGTGCTGTTTTTGTGTAACCATTATACTATTTAAATTTCTTTTTCCTTTTTTGGCTATTATTATTAAAATAGTTTTTTTTTTTTTATTGAAAGTTATTGTTGGAATTATTGATTGGGTTATTTTTAGTTGTTTTATTTTTATGTTAGTTAAAATCTTTAGTTGAGTTTAAATATTTGTGGTTGCGTTTAACATTGTAATTTTGTTTTAAGTTTTAATTTCATTAAACAACCGGTTTTTCATTGCGCGTATGTGTGTTTGATTGAGTTTCCATTGCATGTTTTAATTGCTTATTTGTAGTTGCCATCTTTTATAATGCATGTTTAGGTATTTCCTTAAGTAGACTAGAATTTCCATACTTGTTTTTTTTAATTCAGTGAGTGTTAGTTTTAAGGTTTTTAAATTACGTGTCATTTAATTCGTCGGAAGTAAAATTGAACAATCTTGAAAACACTAAATCTGAACCAAGTTTAGTGCATTTTTATTTTCGATTGGTCGAACATAAAATCTGAGATTAAATGCATTCCCTGAGGAGATGATCTAGCCCTTGGGCTTAATATTACACAACGTAACTCCTATACTTGGGATAGCTTTCGAGCTGCTCATTTTTCGAGTGAGTCAAGTTTTTGGCGCCATTGCCGGGGAATGTCGGTCTTAGTCTCAAATTTGCGTTTTTCCCGTCATTTTTATTAGTTTTATGAAAAAGAAAAAAAAACATAAAACAAAAACAAAAAAAATTTTGAGTTTTGAATAATTGCTGCACCTGCACCGCGCACGATAATGGATTTTTTGCAGCTTGAATATGCCACTGCATCCTTTTCCACTGTTTTGCCTTATGACGAGCTTAATTTCATGATGTAGCACAGGAGGACGTCATTGCTACTCAAGTTTTACGAGACGGAATCTAAGTGCCCTTATCAGCATCCAGCAGAGTTTGAGTTAACCTGCAACACATTTTTCTCTCATGCTAGAGCTGACGAATCTACTAGACTGAATTTATTTCTTGCTACTTTGCAGGATAGGGCACTGATTTGGTTTCATTCTATGAGGCCTCACTCTATCATTAATTGGGCTGATATGGAGCATGAATTCCTGCATGCGTTTTGTCCCTCACAGAGAACTCAATTTTTGCAGGAACAGATTCTTAATTTTGTGCAGTAAGATGACGAGACATTTGGGGCTTGCTAGAAATGATTCAAGGATCTGCTAAGTACTTATCCACATCACGGGTTTGACTCATGGAGGTTAGTTGATTGTTTTTATACTTCTCTTACCCCTGATTGCAGGAACTTTGTCCAGACCATGTCTACTGAAGAGCCCGTCAGCGAGGATCCAGATCAGGTATTATCATTCTTTGATTACTTAGCTGACAATGTCCCACAGTGGAAAACACGATGCACTCAGGCACCCATGACTGCACACCCTATCAGCACAATTAGTGGTGGTGATGCATATGAACCACCAAAATACCCAGATATTCCTCCGCCTCATTACCAGCCACAATAGATCCCTCAGAGCTGTATGCCGTCAAAATTTTTGGAGGATAGCATAATACAGATGACGAACATGCTCCAGCAGTTCATGCAAACTCAAGTTGATCATAATAATGAATTGCGGGACACCATTAATGCGATAAGCACGCAGTTGGATATCTTAGAAAACGAAGAATTGCCCATGGAACCTCAGCTTAGTCGTCAAGAGCACCAGCCGCCACACCAACAAATACACGATGTTTCTCTTGAGACAGTAGAGGCCACCACTACTTCGAGAAGCGAGAAAGAATTTCCCCAACCTGAGATGCTCATTGTCGGACAACCAGTTGTCCCTGCACTAGATGTCAAGGCTGAACCAGAAGAGGTCAAAGAAAAATCAGAGGAAACGGGGTCACAAGCGGAGCAGTTAGTTGATGAGGATACTGATACTCATACGGAGTACCAACCTATGGTACCTCATACTCCGAGCTCAGAAACCATGGAACCATCACTCCTATCTGAATCAGATGTTAAAGAGCCTAATATGGAGGCAGACTCTTGTAGTGGTATGATGATATGTACACCCGATAAAGAGGATGACCAGTCTGGTAAGCATATAATTTTCAAAGAACTAGGTAAAATTTTTAATGTTAATGCTTTTGAAGAACTATAGGTAATTGCTCCAATAACTTCCTTTCACACATTAGTTCGTAAAAAAGCAAACTTCTTGGAAACGATGTTGAATAAAGACCCTTTCTTGTCAACACAAGAGGGTCGACCTGCACACAAATTGTTTGGTATTTTGACATGCATTAATTTATCTGAGGTTGATTTTCGTGCAGGTATGAAGACTGATTCACTGTGGCGGCTCAAATTTGGAGACCCGCCGATGCAATTTATGGACGTGCGGCCACCAGCCAAAATTCCTCTTAAGCCTCCGCTAGACAATTGTGATGCTTTTCTTTTTGTTCTTGTCCTTTTATTTTATCTTATTTTATTTTTAGTTAGTTTTCAGGTCCATTTTCTCGTAGTTTGATCTTTGTTTTCCATTATTTCGCCACTCAGGTACGCCTTCCTTTTCCCGTACACAGTATTTTCTATTTCCCCTATGCTTTCACATTGAGGACAATGTTCCACTTTAGTTAGGGGGGATGAGCATTCGCATGTGACACTGTGCACGTACACGTACTGGGTTTAAAACAAAAAACAAAAAAAATCAAAAAATCAAAAAATCAAAAAGAGAGAAAAAGAAAGGAGGAGCACTGAGGAATTACATTGCACTATGTCATGCTTAGCACTGTGTATACCCTTCACATACTTGCGTATAACTTAAGAATGACACACTTGAGTCAATCATGCGTAGTTTCTCTTTATACGACTTTATGACTCTATGAAGAACTGATTGGTAGTACACTCGTGTTAATTTGGCTATATAATTTCCTGTATCTACATGCATCTCACGAGGCTAAATAAACACATTCACGTGATTCATTGCACTTAGAGTTTCCTTGTGAGCACTGAGAGAACACCCGTGGTGACTCTAACACCTTTGTGAGATATTCTTGAGCTATTTATTGTCCTTTTGAGCGTTAATATCAAATCAGAGTTCATGAAACTCAATTCTCTTTTTCTGGATGATTCCTTTGTACACTAGTTTATTTTTTTGATTTGCTAGCCTAAAGGTGACACCTAGTGGGGAGATAGAAACCTAGGTCTTGTAGCCTACTCAAAATGTGAAGGCTGAGCCACCCCTAGAGATAGATTTAGTTCATGGACCACTATTCAAGCTCAATTCCCATTGATGGTATGAAGATTACAAAAGAAGTATTAATATTGTCCTTATTGCTCAAGAAAAGATAGGAAATAAAGAATGAGCAGAGAAAAAAAGAATAAGCAATACACATGCGCATGAAATGAAAAGTCAATGCCGGTCCAAATACATATCACAAGGACACGACATATATTTTCCACGTATGAAGATTCTTCAACCGATTAATGCCTCAGTTGTATTCAAGACAAGTTTGTGAATGAGTTGATCTAGGATGGTCTCAATTGGATATGGCGAGTAGGTGAGAAGATGTTAGGGTGAAGGACCCGACACCTCATAGATAGGTTAGATCCTTTCCAGACTAGTCCACTCCATATACTTAGCTTTGTTCCTTTTAGTATGTGGGATGTTTGATCGTGACACTCTTCCTCACATATTACGAGTGAACCCATTTTCTTTGAGTGTTCTTGAGGGTATACCAGTTAGGCTGAGTCAAAGCGACCATTCTGTAGGTGTCCACTGGTGTCCTAGATGTACTGAGTCACACACATCACACACACCTCAAGAGTTTACCTGTTTATACTCAAACTTATATGATTGCATTAACTCTGAATGTGCCACTGATTAACTTCATGTGAGTATACTGCTCTCAAATCACATATAAACAATGAAACTTGCATGAGTGACGTGCTTTGGAGTCGTGTGCATGGAATATGAACGAGTTTGTGTGAAATTCAGTTATGTTCTTGTATGTGAAATGGTATAATATTGTCGCATGTGCATTGATTTCATGATTACTGGAGTATGTAGTTATAGGCACCACCCTGAGATTCATTCACGTCATTTGCTAGAGACTAGAAAAACGTTAGTTGGGGGGTGTGATTACACGTCAAAACTGCATAATTAGGCATCTTAACCCGGGCTTTACGGTTTATATTTTTAATTAAATGTCCAAATTTGTTCAATATTTTAACAAAGAGCCAAAGTCATCATTCTTGAGTTTTATTGTGTAATTTATAAATTTTTGGTAATATTTTATCGCAGGAAAATTTCCGGGAACCAAAACAACACCTGTTCATATTTTGTGCATAACTTTTCGATCCGAGCTTCAATCAAGACGATTCAAATTTTTGGAGAAAGAGGAAAGGATTATCTACAACTTTTACGTTTTTCATTTTGTGAGAAACGGGCTCCAGAAGAGTCAGATTTGCGATAGAAAATGAAAAAAATGAAAAAATATAACAATCCGGGTCGGGTCTCCTATCCGGATCCGGGTCTAGGGCTTTCCCCCCTATCCTTAAATTCCCTTCTCTTCTCCTGCGCAGGGTGTGCCTTCGGCACCCTTCTCTCTCCCTCAAACTCTCCTCTCTTATCTTCTCTTCTCTTCTTCTTCCCCTTCTCTCTTCTCTTTACCTTGATTTTATTCCCGTCCTCTCTCTATTTTTTTGTTTATCTTTATTCCTCCCTACTATCTGCTATCTCTCTGCCCTTCCTCTTCCCAATACTTTAGCCTCCAGCACCATCACTCCAGGTCCTCTACAACTCTCTCCAGTCACAGCCGCAGCAGCTTCACGGCACAGCAGAACACCAGCAGCTTGCAGCAGACCTCTCCATACCAGCAGCAATATCAGCAGCAGCTGCCCTCAAAGACCCCAACAGCAGTTCCATCTCACAGGCCCTTGCTTTACTCTCTCTCTCTCTCTCTCTCTCTCTCTCTAGACACACTTGTTTAATTTAGTAGTGCTGTTTTTGTGTAACCATTATACTATTTAAATTTCTTTTTCCTTTTTTGGCTATTATTATTAAAGTAGTTTTTTTTTTTTTTTAATTGAAAGTTATTGTTGGAATTCTTGATAGGGTTATTTTTAGTTGTTTTCTTTTTATGTTACGTAAAATCTTTAGTTGAGTTTAAATATTTGTGGTTGCGTTTAACATTGTAATTTTGTTTTAAGTTTTAATTTCATCAAAACAACCGGTTTTTTATTGCGCGCGCGTGTGTTTGATTGAGTTTCCATTGCATGTTTTAATTTCTTATTCATAGTTGCCATCTTTTATAATGCATGTTTAGGTATTTCCTTAAGTAGACTAGAATTTCCATACTTGTTTTTTTTAATTCAGTGAATGTTAGTTTTAAGGTTTTTAAATTACGTGTCATTTAATTCGTCAGAAGTAAAATTGAACAATCTTGAAAACTCTGAATCTGAACCAAGTTTAGTGCATTTTTATTTTCGATTGGTCGAATGTAAAATTTGAGATTAAACACATTCCCTGAAGAGACGATCTAGCCCTTGGGCTTAATATTACACAACGTAACTCCTATACTTGGGATAGCTTCCGAGCTGCTCATTTTCAAGTGAGTCAGTAATCTAATATAATTCTAGGCAACTTCTCGATTATGCATCAGGCCTAATTCACTTCTAATTTGGATAAACCTATCCTCCCCGTAAGTGGTTTCGTAAATATGTCTGTCCATTGTTCATTTGTGCATACAAAGTCCAGTGTCACATCTCCTTTTTGCACATGGTCACGAAGAAAATGATGTCTAATTTCTATGTGTTTAGTTCATGAATGTGATATAGGATTCTTTGAGATGTTTATTGCACTCGTATTGTCGCATCTTATAGGAACTATGTCATAGCATAATCCAAAATCCATAAGTTGTTGCTTCATGTTTAACATTTGAGCAGAACAACTTCCAACCACTACGTATTCAGCCTAGGCTATGGATAGAGCAACTGAATTTTGCTTCTTTGAAAACCAAGATACTAAAGAATGTCCTAAGAAATGACATGTGTCACTTGTGCTCTTTCTATCCACTTTACTACCGGCAAAATCAGCATCTGAATAGCTAACAATCTCAAAGGATGTATACTTAGGATACCATAATCCAAGTTCAACGGTTCCTGTCAGGTATCTAAGTATTCATTTGACAGCTAATAAATGTGACTCTTTAGGTGCAACCTGAAATTTTTGCGCACAAACATACACTAAACATTATATCAGGCTTGCTGGTAGTCAGATATAGTAAGCTACCAATCATCCCATGATAGAACTTAACATCTACTAGTATACCTTGTTCGTCTTTGTCTAATTTCAAAGAAGAGCTCATAGGTGTCCTTAGTATTTTTCCATCTTCCATATTAAACCTTTTGAGTAAGTCTCTAATATACTTTGATTGATTTATAAAAATTCCATGTTTTTCTTGTTTGATTTGAAGTCCTAAGAAGAAATTGAGTTCACCCATCATGCTCATCTCAAATTCATTTTGCATAGTACTTGCAAACTCATTACACAATTCTTCATTTGTTGCTCCAAAAATGATATCATCTACGTATACTTGAACTATAAGCATGTTATCATTCTTAGATTTTATAAATAGCGTTGTTTCTATCTTTTCTCTAATAAAGCCATTATCCAGTAGAAAATCGCTTAGCCTTTCATAGCAAGCTCTAGGAGCTTGCTTTAAACCATATAAGGTTTTAGTTAGTCTATAAACATGTTTTGGATACTTATGGTTTTCAAAACTTGGGGGTTGTTCTATATATACCTCTTCACTTATGTAGTCATTTAAAAATGCTCCTTTGACATCCATTTGATGTAGTTTGAAATCCTTAAAAGCAGCATAAGATAACAACATACGAATGACTTCCATTCTAGCTATAGGTGCAAATCATCATTTTTCATAATTGTTAAAAGGCATGCTTACTGTATAAGGGGGCCTTATTAAGGTTCTCTCATCTTTGCTCCTTTTTGTCATCATCAAAAAGGGGGAGATTGTTGGCCTCACATGGCTTTCGAACCTTGTTTTGATAATAACAAATAAAGTTTAATTTAACAAGTTGTTGTTTAAGTGATGATATTTCAGGAAACCTTGTATGACAAAGTTCAAAAGGATCAAAGAAATAAAAGTTCAAGATCACAAGTACCATAAAGCCATACTCCATCAAAAAAGTGATCAAAAGAAAGGTCAAAAGTACCAAGATGTTCAAAACATGTGGAAGCTTAAAGAAGACTCAAGCTCAAGTCTAAGAGGATTCAGAGCAAAGACACATATGAAGACTTTCAAACTTAGAGTGTTTAAGTCTTTAGGATGACTTATGTAAGTACTTCATTATAAATATCATTTTGAAATGCTTTGAAGCTCATTATGGGTTGATATGGACTTAGAGACCTTATTTTGAAAATCCTAGAAAAAGATTCTTAAAGTAAGAAAGTAAGATGGCTAAGAGTTTTGAAACTAAACTGAAAAAAAAAAAAAAATAGATTATATAACTATTTAGGCAACTAAACTTTTGACCTCAGGTGCCTGAAGATTTTTCTGAAAAAGTTTTGAATAGGCAGTGTAGGTCTAGGCACCTAACCCCTGAAACCTCAGGTGCCTGACCCTGTTTCAAGTAGAAAATTTACACTGTGTTCAGAAGGCTCTGGCGACTGACCCCGAAGCCTCGGATGTATGACCACTGTTAACAACTATAATTTTTAAAGGTTTTAAAAATCAAATTTATATTGCTTGTGCCCCAAACTTCTTATAAACTTAGAAAACACTCCAAGTAACTTGGACAACATGAATTAAATACTTTTTGAGCCTATAAACACATGATTTCTTGAATCAAATCAGTACCAAGAATTGAAAATCCGTTTTCAAGCCATATTGCTCTTTCTCTCTCAAAGCTCTCTTGCTTAAAATTCATACTGAGAATTGCTGAGATATATTGAGTTTTTTTATCAATATTCTCCAAGCTTAAACCTCTGAGTTACTGATTCACATCAAGAGAAGAACTTTGGTGATACAATCTTGAGCTTCAAATCTCATTCTCTTTGATATTTTTTTTGAAGTATATTTAGTTGAGCTATATTTGTACTACCCAGCTCTATCTGAGAGAATCTCTTGTACAAAAGAAATCTTTTCTTATTTCCTTGTTTCTTTGATGGTTCAGGTTAATTAGATTGTTATACTAAGCATGGGATATCGCTTGGAGAGGGGGCTCCACCCTAAAGGAGGGATTGTAAATGGTTTATTCCGCTCGCAAATGAATGTTATAGTGGAATCCTTAGGTGGTCTTGCCTAAGGCGAGGACGTAGGCTGAGTATAAGCCGAACCTCATAAAAAACTCGGTCTCACTCTTAACCTTAACTCTTTAAATTTTTAGCATATATAAATTGTGTTTCTAAGTGCAGGTTGATAAAAATTGAAATTGAGAAAAACTTTTAATTTAAAATACCTTGTTTTGCAAATCAAATTACACCAAGATTTGAAAAATATGTTTCAAAGCTGAAAAAAAACTTGCTCTTTCAAAGCTCTCTCTTGCTCACTCATTGCAAAATCTGATTTGCTGATAATATTGAAGTGCAAATCCCTCCTACTCTGATTTCTACTACTGATCTTCATCTAGAGAAGGATATTGGTGAAATCTTACTTGAGCTTCAATCTTATTTCAATTTGATATTTAAATATTAAAGCATCTAGTATTTGAAATTGTACTAATCTTCTCTATGTGAGAGTGTTATTGTACATAGAGATTATCTATTGTTTCTTGTAGTGATTGATGATTCTGGGTTATTGGATCGTTGGACCAAGCGTGGGGTATCACTTAGAGAGGCGTTGCTCTTGCCTATTGCAGGAGTGACTGAGCGCAGGGTATCGCTTGTAACAGTTTGTTCCAATTGAAAAGGAACGATATAGAGGGATCCTTAGGTGGTATTAACCTAAGGCAAGGATGTAGGCTGGGGATAAGCTAAACCTTGTTAAAAACGTGGTGTCACTCTCCTTCCTTACTCTCTTTAAATTCCAATATATATTAATTGCGCGGTTGAATTTAATTTTTGATCATATACACTACGTGGATTGGATATTAAATAAACTGAAGAATAATTTTATTTTGGGATTTGCGGAAACCTAAAGGAAGTACGTTGGTTGATTAATACAAATTGCGAAAACCGTAAGGGAGTACATTGATTGGTTAACACCCAAGACTAATTAACTAAAAGTTTATTTAAAGTCCATGTTCTTGGAAGTATTGTTGGATTTAATATTGTGCATCATATTAAGAAATCAATTTCATTCAATACAGGGTTTGAAACAAAATCATATATTCATAGGGCTATAAAAGCTGAAACTTGTCAAAAAGCTGCTTACCATTTGACGCCCCAATTTTTGTACAATTTTTTAATTATATAAACAATAATTAATAAATATTCACTCGTCATCAACAACATTCACAAATCGACCACGTCAACATCCCTATTATCATTCATATGACCCAACCCACATTGGGTACTTGGTAACAAGTCATTTTATTTATACAACCTAACAGCGGAAGATAGTACATACTTAACAACTAAAATACAAGACCTAGAGTATCATTATATATTTATATATATATATACATTACCATCACATACCCAAAAATAACTCAACTCCAGGGTAATTACACCTCTCTAATTCGAAAACTCATCATGTGTGTCAGGGTCTCAGCTCCCTATGGTCACGAAGCTCTATCACCTAGCCTATCCTTGTTCCCTAAAAAATTTAGATAATTTGGGTGAGACACATCTCAGTAAGAAGGAATAAATTTTTTACAGTGTGTGACCATATGAGTTTAGTTATAACACACCTTACTTTTCAAACCAACATTTCATTTGAGAAAAATACACTAATAACATATTCTCATAATCATATAGATATACAACACAAGCTTTTATAAGCTTTAAAATCATTTCTCAAATTCAATCATTCCAACACATATTTACCTGGGAAGTTCTTGAGAATAAGGAAGATTGCCTGCCTATACAAGTTGCTTCCCTCTGCCCTAACATGTTATTTAGTCAAGTATGGCCACATCTGATACCTATTAGGGCACTCACCATACCCAGTAAGCCCTCAGGTAGAGAATTTCATGTCGCTTCAATTATTTATATTATTAACTCACACGGTTCCATTTCTCAATTTATCATTCTCTATTTCTCAATTACCTTTACTTCTTCCATTTCTAATTTTTGCCAATTTTATCATTCTTTCACTTTCCATTTCCATTTCACTATCCAGCTTATGAGTATCCTTGGTACCTAGTACCAACATCGTGTCTGTAACTCATGGCTACCTTGAGGATCTTTCTTTACATGACATGCTTCCCCCCATGGTCAATGTTGTGCATCCCAAAGGCTCGATCTAATCACAGTTTGCCGACCCGATTAGATCAAAATATCATTTCACATATCTCATGTCTGTAGTACGACTAGCCAACCTATAGCCCTGATTCAGACTCAAGGAGCACAACAACTCTACAAACAGCTCAGTCGATTGTCATGCCACACGTTCCAAAGAGTCCGTGTGGTTGCATTACACCACTAGCAACGGTACCATGCTCAATATCACAACTCATCATTAGGGTTTCCACTATCATCCATCAGGGTTCACTACCACATACCCGTACTCATTATGCGGTATTGACATTTCATCAATCATTTTTGAGTATATATGTTTCAGAATTTACGTTCTCATTTTCACGTTTCAACATTTCCATATCAATATACATTAATAATCTCATATTAGTATATCTCAATTCATCTCGATATAAATGTTCTCATCATTTTCTGTGCACATATTATCATCTCATAATAGTATATATCATATTTCACTTATTTCAACATTTCTCAAAATTCCCATATCAGTAATTTGCAAAATCTTATTTTTCATGCAAATCATTTCTACTCACATATAAATATTAAAATTTCATTATTTTCCACTAATCACATCAATAATTCTCATTTCAATATTTTCTCAGAAATTATTCATCGTTATATTTCACATTTTTCAATATACGTAATATGTCACACCGTTTTCATCTATTCATAATATATTAATTTCACCCTCCAAAATATCACAATTTAAAATTACTCAAATGCCACACAATTTATCTGATATTTATATCATAATAATTTCCAGACAAAATACCATATGTTTATTTTCACACATTAATTCAAATAGTAGCTCTAAAAATACTATTATAATTTATTCCCCTTACCTGTCTTATTGAGAGTCTCATTAAAATGCAGATCCTATGCCCTCGGCGCCCGAAACTCAAATCCTACAATTTGCTTTTTTTCCAAATTAATTAACTCATTTCCCTAAAATAATACCCATATAACCTTCACTAGGCTCCATATACCCCAAATTAACATTTAAACTAATATTCAACACCCTCACTTAATTTTCTAAACTATGGCTGCGGGTCCCGAAATTACACTCACATCGCTTACCAGATCCTAAATTTCAAAAATTCTACTTCAACCTCAGATGCTCAATATTCTAAAATTTCTAAATTAATACTAATTAAATAATAATAAACCCCTTAATAACCCCCTTATCCCAAATTTGGGGTTATGCCTACGACGACCCCACGAGAAATCCGTTGTGCTAGACTTGTAGAGAATTATCCCTAGATTCTCGTGGTGGTGTTCGATCATCAATTAGGCTTAAAATTTTCTAGAAATTGAGGAAAAAGGGAGATTTAGCTTACCCCAGGAGATACGCCTATGCCACTCCTACCACCAATCCGCTCCGGTAGAAATGACGGCAATGGAAAATGGAGTCCAGCGGTATCTTCCGATTTCTGATCAGGCAAAAATTCGTCAGGAAAAATAAGGATAGAGGGAGAGAGAACGAGGAGTGTGAGAGACTGTGGGGTGGGGGTGTCTGCGTAGAAGTGAAGCAAAAGTGAAATCCTGAAGCTTCTTTAGCTTCAGGATGAATGATATAATAATAATAATAATAATAATAATAATAATAATAATATTAATAATGTAATATTTAATTAATAATAATAATTTATTTAATTAATAAAAATAAAAATAAAATTTAATTAATTAGTTATTATTTAATTTAATTTAATTTTTAATTAATTAATTTTTTTTAAATCACCCCACTAATCTTATATAGCTATTTTTGGAGTTATTACATTCTCCCCTCATAAAAATTCCGTCTTCGAAATTTGCTATTCATCTGTTTCCCATCTTTAGAGAAAATACTTCTAATTTTATTAATTACTCTCAGTTAAGGCGGAGGAACACCGCGGTTATAAAGAGGGTTCTGGGAGATTACAACTATTCCAAATTATCCCAAAGCCATTCATATTCCAAAACTAAGAACTTTATCTATCCTACGTTACACTGTACAAATAAAAATACACAATATTATTCTTTTTATTATGTCTGGCTTAACTCTAAACTCCACTGAATAAATGTGGATATCTTTGGTGCATCTGATCCTCCAGTTCCCAAGAAGCCTCCTCAATGACATGATTGTTCCATAAAACTTTTACTAGTGGAATCTTCTTCGTGCGTAGCTCCTGTTCCTTCCAATCAAGAATTTGCACTAGCACTTCCTCGTAAGCTAAAGTATGATCCAACTCCAGTGCTTCATAACTGGTCACATGGGAGGGATCTGAAACATATTTCCTCAATATAGAAACGTGGAATACGTCATGGATCCTAGACAAGACTGATGGTAATGCCAATTGACAGGCAACTGGACCCACTCTTTCAAGAATCTCGAATGGCCCAATAAACCTAGGGTTCAGCTTACCCTTCCTCCCAAATCTCATAACTCCCTTCATTAGTACCACCTTCAACAATACGTGATCGCGTAAGTCAAAACTCCAATTCTCATCAGCGAGTATCTACATAACTCTTCTGCAGGCTTTGTGATGTTCTGCTCATGTCCCTGATGAGTATAACTTTATCCTGAGTATGTTGTATCAACTCTGGCCCCAATATTTGTCTCTCCCCAATATCGTTCCAGTATAATGGGGATCAGAACCTCCTACCATACAGCGCCTCATACGGTGCCATTCCAATGCTGGCCTGGTAGCTGTTGTTATATGCAAACTCGACTAGTCCCAAATACTGCATCCAATGACCTCCAAAGTCTAGCACACATGCTCGCAGTATATCCTCCATAATCTGTACTATCCTCTTCGTCTTCCCATCTATTTTAGGATGAAAAGCTATGCTGAACAACAACTGAGAACCCGTGTCCCCTTGTAGACTCTTCCAAAAATGAGATGTGAATCGTGGGTCTTTGTCTGAAACTATGGACACTAGGATGCCGGGAATCTGTCCATGGAGTAGCTAACTCTGATTGGCAAAAAGTGGACAGTATTTGTCAATCGATCCACCACTACCCAGATAGCATCTTGTCCATGCAACGCCAATGGTAATCCTATGATGAAATCCATTGCTATATGCTCCTATTTCCACTTAGGAATGTGGAGTGGCTGCAATGATCCTACCAGTATCTAATGCTTAGCTTTCACTTACTAGCACGTCAAACACTTATCCACATAGTGGGCTATCTCCCTCTTCATATTGCTCCACCAAAAGGATTCTCGAAGATCCCGGTACATTTTAGTGCTACCTGGATGTATAGTATAGAGAGACCGATGTGCTTCCTCCAGAATAACCTTCTTCATCTCAGGGTTGGTCGGAAAGCATAACCTGGTATGGAACCTCAAGGCTCCATCATCTGAGATGCTAACTCTGTTTTCTGACCATCTTGTACCTTCCCCATAAGCTCTACTAGTTCTGCATCATTCCTCTAAACTACTTTAATTTTCTCCTACAAAGCTAGCTACAAAACCAAGTCAGTAATAAACTCCTGGTGATCACCCTCTACCAGCTCCACTCTGAGCCTTTCTAGATCCATCTGGATCGGATGCTAAATCTCCACTGCAGATGTAGATGAATCCACTGATTTCTAGTTCAAAGCATCAGCGGCCACATTAGCCTTTCCTGGGTGGTAGCTGATATTGCAGTCGTAATCCTTTATTAACTTTAACCATCTCCTCTGCCTCATATTTAATTCCTTCTACATGAAGAAATACTTTAAGCTTTTATGGTGAGTAAATATCTCACACCTACGACCATATCGATAGTGCCTCCAAATCTTTAACGCGTAAACAACCGCCGCCAATTCTAGATCATGGGTAGGGTAGTTCTTCTCATATTCTTTCAACTGTCATAAGGAAAAGGCTATCACTCTCCCTCGCTACATCAACACGCATCCGACCCCTTCATGGGACGCATCACTGTAAATTAAGAACCCCTATTCTCTTAAAGGAATAGTCAACACAGGTGCAGTTATGAGTCGCTGCTTCAATTCCTAGAAGCTCTGTTCACATTCATGAGACTATTCAAACTTCACTCCCTTCCTAGACAATCTAGTCAGTGGGCCTGACAATTTATAGAAACCCTCAACAAATCTGTGGTAGTACCCAACTAATCCAAAGAAACTCTTGATCTCGTGCACATTCTTTGGTCATACCCAATCTACTACCACCTTAATCTTACTCGGATCAATAGAAATACCACCCCTGGATATAACGTGTCCAAGGAAGGTAACCTCTTCTAGCCAGAACTCACACTTCTTGAGCTTCGCGTACAACTTCTTCTCTTACAACACATAAAGCACTATACTCAGATGCTCCTCATGCTCCTCTGGGCTCTTCGAATACACTAGTATATCATTAATAAATACTACCACAAACTGATCCAAATACTGGTGAAAGACCCTGTTTATCAAATCCATAAATACTGTAGGAGCATTTGTCAAACCAAATAGCATAACTAGAAATTCATAGTGTCCATACCGTGTTCTAAATGTCTTCTTCAGAACATCTTTCATCCTGACTTTCACCTAATAGTACTCAAAGCGTAAGTCTATCTTTGAAAAGATCTGTGTCCCCTATAACTGGTCAAACAAATCATCGATACGCGGGAGCGAGTATTTATTCCTGATAGTTACTTTATTTATTTCTCTATAGTTGATGCACAACCTCCTCGACCCATCCTTCTTCCTCAAAAATTAAATCGATGCTCCCCAGGACGACACATTGGGCAGAATAAACCCCTTATCTAATAGTTCCTACAACTATTCTTTCAATTCTTTCAGCTCTGCCGGTGTCATTCTATATAGCGCCTTTGAAATCGGCGTTATCCTCGAAACCAAATCAATAACGAACTCTACCTCACGATCAGGAGGTAGTCCCGACAAATCCTCAGGAAATACATCAAGAAAATCCCTCACCACTGGGATATCCTCCACCCTCAACTCCCCTTCTGATACTGCCTTCACACAGGCTATCCCTAACAATCTTCTAATAGCAATCTACATGCCTGAATAGCCAATAGTAACTGAGGTGGGGTGCACACATGTGATCCCATGAATCTGTACTCCTGTCCCTCTGGAGGTCTGAACACTACCTCTCTCTGATGGTAATCAATGCTAGCATAGTGGGCAGTTAGCTAGTCCATTCCCAAGATTACCTCAAACTCATGTATGTTTAAAACCACGAGATTAGCTGACAAAGACCTCCCCTGAATACCCATTGGATAGTCTCTGAGTACCTTTCTGCATATCCCTACAACCCAATTCGGCATAGCAATAGACAAACTAATATCTAACTGCTGAAGTTCAAACCCACATAACTTAACATATTCTCGGGCGGTAAAATAATGAGTCGCCCGTGAAACAAACAAGGCAGTAGCTTTAAATGACAATATTGAAATAGTACCTATCACCACATCTCCAACCGCCTCAGCATCCCTCGACGTCAGTGCATAAACTCGCGCCGGAGCAGTATTCCTCTATCGTCCACCTCGAGGTGCTTGAAAGCCCCCTTTGTATGGTTAAGGAGCAGCCGCTACCGCTGGCAGTGCCTAATAGTTCCTCGCGATATGGCCAGGCTAGTGACACTGATAGCAGACAACTTCCCTCGCTCGGAACTCTCTCAGGTGCGTTCTTAGACATCTGGGACAAGGAGGGGCCATCTGTCTTCCCTGTACAACCCGATCTCTTCCTCCCTGTCGTCGTTCTCCTCTGCTATCATATCTCCTCCACAGCCCTCGAATGGACCCTACCTGAAAATTAGAAGGCACAGGCCTCTTCCTCTAGCTCTGTGCCGCTGCGCCTCTCTATAGGCTACTCTCAATCACTACAGCCCTATTTATTATCTCTAAGAATGTCTGAGCTCGGAAACTACCGTTTGCTCATACAAGTTCTGCCTCAGGCCCTCCTTAAAATTCCTTGCCTTCCTCTCCTCATCTGGCACCAAATATGGGGCGAACCGGGACAACTCAATAAATCTCGCTGCATACTACTGCACCGTCAAAGGCCCCTGTGTCATATATAGAAACTATGATGCCTTTGCACCCCTTGCCATAGCAGGAAAGTACCACTCGAAGAAAATCTCCCTAAAGCGACTCCATGCCATCGCTATAGGATCCAGCCTCTACTCCTCCAGTAATCTCACTGACCTCCACCAGTACTTTACTTCCCCGGTCAATTTAAATGTGGCAAATAACACCCTCTATTCGTTTATACATGAGAGAACTACTAGTATGTCCTCTATGTCCTGAACCCAGTTATCTGCTACCAATGGGTCCGCTCCTTCAGCAAAGAGCAGGGGTTGCATACATGTGAACTGCCCGATCATGCAGCTCTGCTCACCGAGTTCCTGGCCATCTCAGCTATCACCTGCTGGGTGACACTCTGCAACACTATGTCAGGGTCTTCACCACCCACACTGGAAGGTCCTACTCCATCACCTCCTGCATTCGTGTTACTGTTCCCCAAATCCATCTTGCAAAGGAAACAACTAATCTCAGCATACAATTACTATCACACAACTAATACACTGCTATAATTCATAAATTTCTCTTCTATGACCGTTTATCTCCACATCCTTAATCCCCATTTAAGATTCAGTCCTACCACTCAGAAACAAGACCCAGTGATAGTATTCATGGTTTTCTTGAAATCGTCACCCCAGGAAAAACACAGAAATAACCCTAGTACTCCTGTCTCTAGGCCGTAATATAGAATCGTAAATTCTCACCTCATCCTCTAACACCCACTAACTCACATTTCAATCTACCTGTTGGCCTAACAAGGTCTTTCAATTGATTTTGGTGATAAAAAACAAAGGATGATTTAACTTGAAAAAGGTTGAGTTTTGATGTTTTAGGAAATATAGATCAAGTGTGGCTCAAAGCAAAGCTCAAATTTAGATCGAGTATGGTTTAAGAGAAGAATAAGTATAAGTCAAGTATGAAGATATCTTCTCAAAGATTCATAGAGGGTCTGATATATTTGAAGCTCAAGAAAATTGTTCAAAACATCTCAAGAGCTAAGAGAACTCAAGCTTGAAGGCCAAGGAAACATATTTGTAAGTATTTCAAAAGGCAAAATATCTTTGAAATATATTTTGAAGCCTTTTCTAAGAGATTATCAAGGTTTAAACACTTATTTAATTAAGTATTTATTAAATTCATGAGAGAGCAAACAATTTTTAAAGAAAGCCTTTTTATAAAACAGATTTTAGTAAAGATCAGTTGACTGAACTTTTCAGTTCAGATGACTGAAGTAGAGACTTCAGTTGACTGAACTTTTCAGTTCAGACATCTGAAGAATTACTTCAGTCCACTGAAAAATAAGTCCAGCTGACTGAAGAATTTCCAAAACAGGTAGAGAGTTGCAGCAGTGAGTTCAGTTGACTGAACCTGTGACATCAGACATCTGAACCCTGACTTCAGATGACTGACCCTGTATCCAGTTTTATTTTTTTAAGAGTGTAAGAAACTTCTGACGACTAAACTTGTGACTTTAGTAAACTGAACTTGCGACTTCAGTCATCTGAACTCTAACTTCAGTTGACTGACCCTGTATCTAGTTCAATTTTTTAAGGGTTTAAGGAACTTCAGTTAACTGACCACGACACTTCAGTCAACTGAACACTATTCAACGGGAAAAATTTTTAAAATTCTTATTTTTAAATTATAGCCGTTTGAAACCCAATTTTTCTAACAACTTGGGAAACTCTTTAAGGAAACTCTTACAACAAGGGAACCTACTTGAAAGCCTATAATTATATGGTTCTTGTGAATCAAAATTAATTATCCTAAGCATTGAAACTCTCTCAAAGTTCTCTTGCTCTCAAAGTCTCTTACTCAATCTTCTGAAAAGCTGAAAGTATTGCTATTCTGATCTTTTGTTCGTCAAAATTCTAAAGAACTACTGTTTTCTCATCTGGAGAAAAGGATTTTGGTGAATTCTTTGAAAAGCTTCAATAGTTTATTTCATTCTTGATATTTTATCTTTTGAAGTACATAGTTCTTATCGGTACTAATCTGCTCTGTGAGTGAGCTTCTTTTATACATCAGGTTTTGATATTTCTCTTGTAGATTTTGAACGATTATAGGTTGTTGGAACGTTGACCAAATAAGGGCATATTGTTTAGAGAAGGCGGGCTCTAGCCTTGACCAAAGGAGTGATTGTAAAAGGGCGTTGTTCCACTTGGTAACGGAATTGCTATAATGGAAACCTTTGGTATTTTTCCAAGGACGAGGACGTAGGCTGTGTTGAGGTCGAACCTCGTACAAATCTTGTGTCTTTCTCTCTATTTTATATACTTTACTTGCTGTGTGATTTCAAAGTGCAGGAAACAAGTTTCAAAGAAAAATAAATAAGGATTCTTGGTATTTAGAAAGTACGATTCGATTAACCGTTTGTGGAAACCCAAAAGGGAGTACGTTGGTTAATCTGCGAAAATCTTAAATCAAGTGAGGTGCATACTAAAAGTTATTTCAAAGCAAGTTATACATATTCATAGGGAAATCAACAAAAGCAATATCATCCTTGATTGAGTGATTACATTGTTTTAGTTTCATTGATTGTCTTGTTTATTTAGATTACAAGTATTCTAAGGAGTGTTTATAAATTATCTATTGTGTTTTATACAGTATCTAAAGAAAAGGATTAAAAAAAAAAAACATCAAAATATAAAGTTTCCAATTCACCCCCCTCTTGGGACGCTATTCCTAATTTCACTACCCATCTCCTATTTCCCTCAAAATCAGCTCCTATACTCTGTTATTGTATTCTGCTGTCTACTAAAGTCTACAGAACCTAACAACCTAGGCTCTGATACCAAACTATGACGCCCTGATTTTCGTACACTTCTTTTATTATATAAACAATAATTCATAAATATTCACTCTTCATCAACAACATTCACAAATCGGCCATGTCAACAACCCTATTACCATTCATATTATCCGACCCGCATTGGGTACCGGGTAACAAATCATTTTATTTATACAACCTAACAACGGAAGATAGTACATACTTAACAACCAAAATACAATACCCAGAGTATCATCATTCATATATATACATTACCATCACATACCCAAAAATAACTCAACATTAGGGGAATTACACCTCCCTAGTCCAAAAACTCACCCTGTGTGTCAGGGTCTCAGCTCCTTATGGTCACAGAGCTCTATCACCTGAATTATCCCTGTTCCTTGAAAAATTTAGATAATTTGGGTGAGACACATCTCAGTAAGAAGGAATAAATTATTTACAGTGTGTGGCCATATGAGTTCAGTTATAACACACTTTACTTTTCAAATCAACATTTCAATTGAGAAAAATACACTGATAATATATACTCATAATCATATAGATATACAACACAAGCTTTTATAAGCTTTAAAATCATTTCTCAAATTCAATCATTCCAACACATTTTACTGGCGAAGTTCAGGAGTATTAGGAAGATTACCTGCCCATACAGGTAGTTTCTCTCTGCCCTAACACGTTATGCAGTCAGGTATGGCTACATTTGATACCTATTAGGGCACTCACCTTACTCAGTAAGCCCTCAGGCGGAGAATTTCACTTTGCTTCAATTATTTATATTATTAACACACACGGTTCCATTTCTCAATTTATCATTCTCTATTTCTCAATTACCTTTACTTCTTCCATTTTTATTTTTGCCAATTTTATCATTCTTTCACTTTCCATTTCCATTTCACTATCCAGCTTATGAGTATCCTTGGTACCTAGTACCAACATCGTGTCTGTAACTCATGGCTATCCTAAGGATCTTTCTTAACATGCCATGCTTCCCCCCATGGTAAAGGTTGTGCGGCCCAAAGGCTCGATCTAATCACAGTTCGCCAACCCGATTAGATCAAAATATCGTATCACATATCTCGTGTCTGTAGTACGACTAGCCAACCAATAGCCCTGATTTAGACTCAGGGAGCACAACAACTCTACAAACAGCTCAGTCGACTATCATGCCACATGTTCCAAAGAGTCCGTGTGGTTGCATTACACCACTAGCAACGGTACCGTGCTCAATATCACAACCCATCATTAGGGTTTCCTCTACCATCCATCAGGGTTCACTACCACATACCCACAATCATTATGCGGAATTGACATTTCATCAATCATATTTGAGTATATACATTTCAGAATTTATGTTCTCATTTTCACGTTTTAATATTTCCATATGAATATACATCATTAATCTCATATCAGTATATCTCAATTCATCTCGATATAAATGTTCTCATCATTTTCTGTGCACATATTATCATCTCATAATAGTATATATCATATTTCACTTATTTCAACATTTCTCAAAATTCCCATATCGGTAATTTGCAAAATCTCATTTTTCATGCAATTCATTTCTACTCACATATAAATATTAAAATTTCATTATTTTCCACTAATCACATCAATAATTCTCATTTCAATATTTTCTTAGAAATTATTCATCGTTATATTTCACATTTTTCAATATACGTAATATGCCACACCGTTTTCATCTAATATTCATAATATATTAATTTCACCCTCCAAAATATCACAATTATAATTACTCAAATGCCACACAATTTATCTGATATTTATATCATAATAATTTTTAGACCAAATACCATATGCTTATTTTCATATATTAATTCAAATAGTAGCTCTAAAAATACTATTATAATTTATTCCCCTTACCTGCCTTATTGAGAGTCTCGTTAAAACGCAGATCCTACGCCCTCGGCGCCCGAAACTCAAATCCTACAATTTGCTTTTTTTCCAAATTAATTAACTCATTTCCCCAAAATAATACCCATATAACCTTCCCTAGGCTCCATATACCCCAAATTAACATTTAAACTAATATTCAACACCCTCACTTAATTTTCTAAACTATGGCTGCGGGTCCCGAAATTACACTCGCAGCGCTCACCAGGCCCTAAATTTCAAGAATCCTACTTCAACCTCAGATGCTCAATATTCTAAAATTTCTAAATTAACACTAATTAAATAATAATAAGCCCCTTAATAGCCCCCTTATCCCAAATTTGGGGTTATGCCTACGACGATCCCACGAGAAATTCGTTGTGCTAGACTTGTAGGGAATTATCCCTAGATTCTCGTGGTGGTGTTCAATCATCAATTAGGCTTAAAATTCACCAGAAATTGAGGAAAAAGGGAGATTTAGCTTACCCCAGGAGATACGCCTATGCCGCTCCTACCACCAATCCACTCTGGTAGAAATGACGGCAATGGAAAATGGAGTCCAGCGGTATCTTTCGATTTCTTATCAGTCGAAAATTTGTCAGGAAAAATGAGGAGAGAGGTAGAGAGAATGAGGAGTGAGAGAGACTATGGGGTGGGAGTGTCTGCGCAGTGAAGCTTCTTTGAAGCTTGAGGATGAATGGTATAATAATAATAATAATAATATATTTAATTAATAATAATAACTTATTTTATTAAAAAAAATAAAATTAAAATTTAATATTTATTTATTTATTTAATTTTTAATTAATTTTTTTATTTTATTATTTTTTTTTAAATCACCCCACTAATCTTGTATAGTCATTTTTGGGGTTATTACATACCATATCTTAATTGGGTATTTTATGGTTGTTTACTTTAGTTGAAAATTGGTTGGTTGAACGATTAAGTTGTGTTTACTTGTGGTGTGTTAAGTATTGGTTTGTGGCTTGATTAAGTGATTAAAAAGTTTTGCTGTGTGTTTGTTAAAGTAACAAGTGGTTAAGAATTCTTGAAAAGAATTAAAAGAAAATTTTAAATAACCTAATTCACCCTCTCTTGGGACTACACCTCAACTTTCAGTATTACGTACAATACATGTATGCATTTTTTTGTGTTATGATTGATAATGTATGTGTGACTACGAGTCATGAGTGTCCTTATAGTCTTAGTTAATTAACAAACGTTTATATTTTGTATACACCAAAACTCATGTTAGCCACACACTAGTAATAATCTATTTGAAGTCTTACCCCATTATACAACTCATTTTTAAGAACCTTCTGGTGATCGAGTTTAGCCAACTCCAAGGCAAGGTTGGATAGTTTAGAATAGTGTTAGTGGTTGTAAGAACTTCAAGTATTTATGTCTATGATTTATATTCCTTGTATGTAATATGGTTGAATGGATACACCTTTTTGGATGCATGATATAGTACTCTGGTGTTTTATTTGAGGATGTTTAATTATTTTCTATTGCTTGGATGATAATTATGGTATCAGAGATCTGTGAATGGAACACATAGCACCCTTGGCCCCACTATCGGGTTCACACGTTACAAGTGGTATCAGAGCGGCAGGTTGTTAGGTTCTGCATACTTTAGGGATGAGTAATACCAGAGTATAGAAATGAATGACGAAGAGGGTAGGAAATGGGTAGATTAGATGTTGAAAGGTTTAGGATTTTATCTCATAACCTGGAAACGGAAACATGTAGACGACTTTCTGTGATTTTTCTGAAGCAGCCAACAGTTTCAGGAAAGCCACAGCAAACCATAAACATTTTCGTTTCTAAGTTGTGAGATTGGTCCTTAAATAGAAAATTTGGATGTATATTGGTCTTTAGCTTAATGTTGCATCGACTAGATTATGATATTGGAATTCTAAATTCATTTCTCTCTTATCTTCAATATGGATCCCAGAGGTAAGGACGTGGACGCTAGAGGGGATAATGACTTAGGGGCTTCCAGTGGAGATGAGATTGATACCTCCATATTGCTGCGAGGTTTAGCCCAACAAATTAGGACAAAGATTAGGCGCGGGACTCCAAGGGACAAAAATGGCCACCTGTGAACCATGGCTGCTCTATTGAGCCATTTACTCGCCTGAAACCCTCTACTTTTGTGGGAGGTGCTGACCCAATCATGGCTGAGAATTGGGTGCAGAAGATGGAGAAAATACTAACAGTGTTGTGTTGCACTGAGGGGTAGAAGGTTCTTTTTGCCACCTTTAAGTTGACAAGAGAGGCTAAGCGGTGGTGGCTAGCAGTGAAGCTACTAGAGGAGCAGTGGGAAGTACTTGCAATTATGACGTGGAGTCATTTCAAGGAGGTCTTCTATGATCGGTACTTCCCCGCCACTACCAGGGATGCAAAGGTGGAGAAATTTCTTAACCCAGCCCAAGGGCACCTCATCGTTCAGCAGTACGCTGCCAAGTTCATGGAGTTGTCTCGTTTCGCCCCATTCATGGTTCTAGATGAATCCAAAAAAGAGAAAAGGTTTAAGAGGGACCTAAAACATAGGATCCATGAGCAGGTGGTAGTCTTACAGGTACAAAATTTCTTGGTGTTGGTGGATAAAGCCACCATAGTGGAGATGAGCTTGCAGAGAGGTGCAGAGATGTCAGATAAGAGGAAGAGACCTATGCCTCCCAGCTTCTTTGTATATGCTAGACAGGGTTTATGGAGGGGGGACAGTGATACTGTGGGCCAGAGGCCAAATAGGGATGATCGAGGCTACCAGGGTAATTCATCACGCCCCTACTATGCTAGATGTAATTAGAGGCATTAAGGAGAATACCGTGGTACTGTGTGCTATTGGTGCGGCGAGTACGGCCATATAGCCCAAGAATGTCATGGACCGCAGAACAATGCACCCACTCCAATCAAAATCGAGGAACAATCAGGTGTCTTGCGGTAGCCAGGCATGTGTTTATACACTTACCCCGAGTGAAGAATATATTGCTGGAGGCGCCGTAGCAGGTAACGTGTTTATGTTTTGAGGCAAGCAATAGTTTTATTTGATGTTGGGATAACGTAGTTATTCGTATATATCGAGTATGTTGAAAATTGTGACATGAGGTTAGTTAAGTAATGTCAGAGTTGTGTAAAATGATTGGTTAACGAATTTGTAGGATGAATTTTTTATAAAAGGGGGAGATTGTAGAGACCCGAACCCAAGAAATAAAGCAAAATAAATAAAAGAAAAGTAAATTAAATGTAAAGGAAGAGAAAAAGAATGGAGATGGTTTGGTTCAGCACCAAACTATCGATGGTTTGAGGCCATCTCAAAACACCATCGACAGTTACAACAACTGAGAGCATTTTAGGTGCTAAACCATCGACAGTTTCGTCAAGCTTAGGAAAATCATTGACCGTTTTCCGTGGGTCAGCTTCTCTATAAATAAGAAGTGAGCTATTTTTTTTAGGAAAATATATTTACTCTCTCTCTCTCTAAGCTAGGGATTTGACTCTCTCTTTCTCTCTCATCCCTCATGAGACTCTCTCTCTCCCCTGAGCTCACCCAAAGCCGCTCTTGCTTTCCGATTGTCTTTCTCCACACTTGGGTTGCTGGGTCACTTCATACAGTGAGTTAAGGAAGCCAGGGTTCCATATTCCCAGTCGTTTTAAGCATATTTTCAGGAATAGGTTGAAGGAATAAATTATGCCAACTTTTATTTAAATTTGAACCCATTAAACTAGAGTTTATGATTCTAGAAACAGTATAATAGTTGTATTTCGAAATCCAACCAATTGAAGTTGAGTATGGGTATGGGGATTATATTATATCAGTTTAATTTGGAAATAGAACCATTTAAAATTGAGTATGTGGATATAGGAACATCATATGGTATTTTCTAAATGTAATATACGTATAAAATCGATGATTTTGGTGGTTATACACGTATTTTGGGAAAAAATAAGGTGAGTAGGGTTGATCATCTTCATTTTCTTGCAAACTACATATTTTCAGTTAAATTAAAATGATAGAGGTGATCATACCCTGAGTTTCATTAAAGTATACTGAGTGTTATATGATATGTTCTCCAGTCAAATTATTAGGGTATGATATAACATTTAAATTGTGTGGCATGAGGTTAATTCTTCATAATAAACTGGTTGTGATTACTATAGTAAATAAACTTATATGTTTGGGTGACTTGTTTTTTTTGGTTATTCATGTATTTCTCAATATAACGTTGGTAGACTTGAGGAGTTCGTTATATTGCCCTTGATATAAATCGCAATATAACATTGGCAAGATATGAGGATTTCGTTATATTGTCATTAATATAAATAGGGTAAAATGTTGGCAGTGAAATTAGGAGGTTGTTTTACTGATTTACTATGAATAGGTCATTGTGAAACTATTACAATTGTCTATTGTGAAGTATGTGTTGAGAACGATGGGGAGAAATGCTCTGTACGTAGAGGGAATGATGGGGAGGGATGCCTTAAGAACCATGAGAAGTGAAGTATTTGTGCATTATCCTTTGTGTTAGCTTTTGTGCAATCCTAAGATGGGGATTGAATTGGTATTTAAAAATTTTATCACCTAGGTCAATCCACAAACAACAGTATTACACAAGCCTAAGGTCAATCTAGTGCATATGAAATAAATTAATGTAAATATACAATGAAATTTAAATTGCAATAGAAATTTAATCAAGCATGCACAACAAAGCAGTAAAGGAGATGACCCCATAAATGTTATCGAGATTCAAAAAAATACCTACGTCCCCACCTTGGCACACCCGCACAAGGATTACACTATAAGCTCACTTAACGAGTGGAGCGGCAGTGTTTACAACCAGGTCAACTAGCGGGACTGACCTAAACCTACACCTTACTAGGATGGTGCACCTAGCTTTCCTAATTGGGTCTAGGCCAATTCAGGACTATTCAACAGGGCTAGTCTCCCTCTTTAAGCCCATGCATAGAATACAACAACTGTATAAAAAATTACGTACATGGAAATGCTTCTTACACTAAGTAGGTATGTACTACAATACGCACAGTATAATCAATGCACTACCAAAAGATAGGATTTGATAAGTTCAGTATAGTCTTAATGTCTACTCTCAAAGATTAATGCATATGTGACAATCAATTCGTGAGAGTGTATGTGAAAGGATCTTTATGTCACAATAATAGTATCAATCACAATGCAGTAAAAAATATCTTAAGCACACTTCAAATATCCTTAACAAATATTTTTCTCAAGATAAATTACAAGAGATATTTGAAGTTGATTTGTAAAATAGTATTTATCTTTAAGCACACTTTCAAATACCTTCAACAAATATTTTTCTCAAAATAAGTTACACAAGATATTTGAAATTGGTTTGTAAAAATTATTTGATTTTCTGTTAAGATGATATTATCAATCAAAAGGTACATCGACAAAGATCTTCACAATACAAGAAAATATCGCAAAAGTATTTTTCTCGAAAATAAGCACAAGGATATTTCAAAACGGTTCGTAAAAAATTTATTTCACAAACAAAAAGTAATACGAACTCTTGAGTATTGCAATGATGATGCAAAACTCACAAGCTATATGAAATTTTCCTACGAAAGACTTATTAATGAAGTCTCCTAAAAAAACTCAAACTTACTCTCGGATAAAAATATATCTCAATTAACTAGAACTAACGAGAGTGTAAGCTTAACTAGAAACTCACAATAACACTCTTACTTAGTAAGGTTTGCAATGAGGATGAGTAAGAATGAAGAAATGAAGGTTTGCTAATTGTTTTTCTAATCTCATACTAATTTTTGCAAACGAGGGGGTATATATAGACACCCCTGAATTTTTGACCGTTTGGGACTTGTTTGTCATTTTTAAAATTTTTTAAATAAGGTTAATTAAAAAATAACAATGTTTTAACCTTGGTAATTTTTGCCAACCCGAGAGCACCGATTGACCGTACTTAAGGTTCAGTTGATCGAGTGTCTAGGTTCAGTCGACTCGGGGAATTTTGAACTAGAAAGATGGTCAACCGTACTGAGGGGTTTAAAGGCAATTTTCCAAATCCATGCGGTTTAGTCGACCAAATCAATTTGAGCTAGGAGGTTCAGTCAACCAGGCGGTTGGGGCTTCTCCTGAGGATGTTCGGTCGACCATAGCATTGGAGTTTATTTTCTGGTCAGTCAACCGAAAAGTCAATTGTTGACCCCAAGGAGGTTTGGTTAACTAGATCGTTGGAGAACATTTCTGCTCAGTCGAACAAAGGGTCAAAATGTTGACCTAGTGGAGGTTTGGTCGATCGAAGAGTTCTGCGTCTAGAAGTTCAGTTGACCGAACATGCCCTTTTGTGTATTTTGGTCTTTTTCTTTTTATAAAGTTACCCCCATTCACATGATAATCAAGACTAAGATTATGGGGGTCATTTTCATGCAATATTATTGGTCCTATGGTTGATCCAAGGCCTTTGAGCATATACCCTAAAAATTTGGCGTCAGTCGTTCTCTAAGGTCCATCTATGGTCTTTAGCTTATCTATCCTACCATGCAGGTAAGACATTAATTATTATAAACCATAATTAATATTACAGACCCTAAAAAATATGAAATATAAATTACAAAATAAACACTTTGGGTCTTCAGTTTCTTTCAAGTCCATGTGCATGCACCATATGAAACTTCCAATTGATCCTGCACACAAACTCACCATTAAATACTAAAGTATTTGTCATAATCAAAACGGGATATGACCTATAAGGTCAACACTTTGTGGGTGTGAGTAAATGTATTGTGGTTGTGGATGTGTTATGGTATTACATACAGTATGTATATGAAGTTTTCTGTGTTATGATTGATGATGTATGTGTGAGTACAAGTCATAAGTGTCCTTACAGTTGTAGTTGATTAACAAACAATTATATTTTGTATACACCAAAACTCATGTTGGCCACACACTGGTAATAATTTATTTTGTCTTGCTGAGAAGTGTCTCACCCCATTATACAACTCATTTTTTAGGACCTTATAGGGATCGAGCTTAGCCACCCCATCTGCCTTTGTATAGGCAGTTAACCCTTGATGTGAAGATCATTCACTTGCTTATAACATATAGCATTCTACTTAGGAGTGGGTCAAGAGACCATATTTCCTATTTAGACTATTTTGTTATGTGGTGCATATATACATGCAAGTGTCTTGATCTTCCAACTCTTATTCTAAAATGGATGATGACTAAGGAAGAGACTAGATGAGTCATTCCCCCTTACGGAGGGACTCTAAATCTTATCTTTGAGTATTTTGGTCTAGCTCATTCCTTAACACTATTTATCAAATGGAAAAACTCTAACAAATTCTTATCCACCAGTATAAAGCTAATGGGATATGAGCATGTGGGTGCACTTCGTTGAATCCCCAAATACCGACATCCTCTGAGAGATAATCTAAATATAAGAATGAAGGAGGGACATGAACATGAACATCGAGATGATCCTTACCCTTCGCAACCATTTGCTTCAGCTGGTACATCTGCTGCTCCTGATAGTGCCACCATCCTAAATGCTCTTTAGGATTTTTACCAGCATATGGTGTGCAGTGAGATTTCCATTTAATTTTTTGCTCAATCAGTCGATGCCTCGCTACGATTGAGAGTCACATGGGTATTGCTACCACATCTATATCAAAAGCACCCATGGAGGAAAGCTCAAACAAAGAAGAGGAGGATGAGGATGATGGGAGATGAGAGTTCTTGAGGTGGTGATGATATAGATGAGAATTAGATGAGCATTTTCTATTAGATGATAAGATTTTTTTTTTTTATTTGGTTGTACATTGTTGGTACTTGTTTTTTATTTTTATTTGGAAAACATCTTTCTAATATTTCTTGTTTTTTATTCTAAAGCTTTTTTTTTTTATGCTTGATGATGCTTCATATATATTTATATGTTCTATTGGAAACTCTTAGGAATTATATCATACATATGATAACTGAGTATGCATGTTGCTTTGCTAAATGTTGTTTGTGACCTTCGACTGATGGTCCGATAGTTGTGAACTGCATACTGGTTGATTGCTAAACAGATGTTTGCATTTTCTGTTCCTCTGCCTGGCATTTGTTGAGTCATACTTCCTAATCTCTATTGATTTTTTTTTTTTTTTTTTGCTGATGTCAAAAGGGGGAGAACAAGGAAAATGGTTATGAAAAATAATACTTTTGTATTTTCAAGTATTTTCAAAAGGGGTAGAATAACTTGTATTTGTATTTTCTAAAGGGGTATGGGTTCTAAGTTTAAATCACAAAGGGATTTTTTTTTTTTTTGAAAAGGAGATAATTAAATCATAATTATGCTTAAATGAATATTTTTACATTGTGGTTATGCTTATTGTGAGGGGGAGCCTTATCAAGACTACCTCAGTTTGCTCCTTATTTGTCATTATAAAAAAAGGGGAGATTATTGGCATAATAAGGGTTAATATTGTTTTGATAATGACAAACTAAAAAATCTAATTGTGCTTTCAAGTGAATTTACAGGTATTATATCTTACAAGAACAATGGACCATATTTAAGTTTAAAATCCATGAAGAAAACAAGAAAAATGAAGAATGACTAAAGCTTGGATGAAGATCTAACTTCCAGACATGAAGACTTAGATTTTATTTCATGTGTAAAGTAATATAGGTCTTATGTAAGTACTTCTTAAACTTATGTTTGTTTATAAAGCTCTTAGGACAAATAATTGGACATAAAGACCTATTTTAAAAACTTGGAAAATATTTTCCAAAGTCTAAATATCTTTTCAAAAGATTATAAATGAGTTTTGGAATCAAAAATAAAAGGAACATTGAATTTTAAAATGTTCAAGTGATCGAGGCTCACGCTTAGTTGACCAAATGCATGAATCTGAACAATCTGGTCTGGCATTAGCGAGTTTGGGCGACTAACCTTATGGTTTAGTCGACCAAATGGGTACTGCTATTGTTAAAGCCCAAACACTATTGGTCTGGTCAATCGAATAGGTTCAAGAGATCGAACTTAAAGTTCAGTCAATAGAAAGGCTACTGCCTATTTCGAAATTTAGGATTTTAATTAGCTCTGGCTATTAAAGTCTCAGTTTAGTCAACCGAAATGCGCGATATATATTTGCGAACAGTGCAATTTCTTTCTATTTTAAAAATATATTGTTTCCAAAACTTGGGAAAACGGAAAGATTTCAAACTTAGCTATATAAGGCTAAACCAAATTATGTTAGGGTAACCCAATAGCACGAAAACATATTGATTTCATCTTTGAAACGCTATTGTGCACTGTTCTCTTTCACTGCAAAATATTTTCTAGTTTTTGTACTTCAATTCATTGCTTTCAATCTAGAAAACCTTGTTAACCTCTTCAGCTTTATAGAAAATTTATTTTGAGAGTACAATGGTGATTTTTGAGTGTACGATTATGCTCTTTGAGACAATTTCTTATTGTAGGAATTCTGCTGTTGTTTTATTTGTAAACAAACGATTTGGGTGTGAATTGGAGACAAGCAAGAGGGTGTTCTTAATTGAGAGGTGTTCCACCTATTGAAAGGAGAGAGGTGCTCCACCTATTGAACGAAGAGAGTTAGTAAAATCCTCACAACAGATTTCTTGAGACACGGACATAGGCACATTGGCGAACCTTGTGAAAAGTCTCGTTGTCATTCTTTCCCTTTTCTCTTTACTTTATAGCACTTATATATTGATATTTATCTACTGTGAATGATTTATTTTGATTTGGGAATGGTATTAATGTTTAATTTGATTTGTGGTTGTCTTAAATGATTTAAATACCATTGTGATCAACCTCTGTTGTAGCTACAATGTAAAACATGATTTAATATGTTGGGATTTCTTGGTATTGATTGATTAATTATTCAATTACTAGAATAAATATTTGTATTGGTTGAACAAATTGTTATTAATATTAATCTGCTGAAGATATTGCAAACCTTGTGATTTTCTTTCATATTTAGGATTGTTGATTGGTATAGTTGTTCGCTAAATAGAATTACAGGATGATTAAAATATTGAGAGCATGTGTTAAATAAAGTTTTAAAATTAATTAAGTTTTTGTACAAATAATTTTAAAATTATCAATTCACCCCCCTTTTAGGATTGCACCATTACTTTCATATGCTCTGACAAGACAATATATCATATCTTGGAAAATTGTTGATAGTCCATAATGCCGCAACCTCCATTTTAAAATTCTATCTAAGATATGCATCGTAGGTTTCAACTCTAACATCCCAAAGAAACTTAAACTCTTAGCTCCAGGAATGACCAATGGTCGTTTTAGACACAATCATGGTAGAAGGTTATATGGGACAAAGAGTACTAGGGTAGGGGGGAAGGGGGGAGGTGCTCGAATGCCCAAATGGATTAAACCCATTGGTGGTAACTAGACTGTTAAATTTGGGAGAAAATTTTTTCTAGATTGGTTCTCACACAATACAAGAATTACAAGGTACAAGGGTATATATACATAAGAGAATTGCAAAAAATGGAAAGTAAATATTGTGCTAAAATGGAAAGTGTATATATCGCTAATACTCCCCCTCAAGTTGGAGCTTGGAGATCCGTAATGCCCAACTTGCGTGATAAGTTTTGGAAGTGGTCATGACCCAAAGCTTTGGTGAAGATATCGGCAAGCTGACTGTGGGTAGGAATATGCTTAGTGAAGAAGAGGCTAACTCGTAACTTGTCACGAACAATATGACAATCGATTTCTATATGCTTGGTACATTCATGGAAAACAAGATTTTGAGCAATGTAAAGAGTCGCTTGGTTGTCACAGTATAAGAGCATTTAAAAGAATTTTGAGCCATGTAAGTTCACAAGTAGTGGAAGCAAGTGCCTGGTACTCAGCTTCGGCGGAGGAACGAGAGATTGTAGTTTGTTTCTTAGTGCGCCAGGAAATTGGACAAGTGCCCAACTGAATGAACAAACCAATGGTGGAGCGGCGAGTAAGTGGAGAACTAGCCCAATCCGAATCAGAATAAGTTGAGACTTGAAGAGTGTTGGTAGTAGGAAAAAGTAAGCCTTGACCTATAGATGCCTTAATGTATCGAAGAACATGTACAATGGCATCATAGTGCGGGTGTCTGGGTTGGTGCATAAATTGACTGAAAATATTGACTGGAAATACAATGTCGGGACGAGTGATGGTGAGATAGATCAACCATCCAATGAGTCACCACAACGAACTTGGATCGAAGAGAAAAGCACCATCAGTATTATTGAGTTTCAGATTTTGTTCCATGGGAAAGTGGGCAGGATGAGCACCTAGATGACCGCTATCGGTGAGGATGTCAAGAGCATATTTACGTTGGTTGAGAAAAATGCCAGTAAGAGAGCGAGCTACTTCGAGGCCAAGGAAATATTTCAATTTGCCAAGATCCTTAAGTTTGAATTTCTAAGCGAGCATGACTTTGAAAGTGCTAATATTAGAGAGATCATTGCTTGCCATGAGAATGTCATCAACATAAACAAGTATAAGAGTAAAAGACTGACCCCGAGAGCGGGTGAAAAGAGAGTGATCGGCTTGAGATTGGGTGAAACCCGCAACAAGCAAAACAGAAGATAATTTAGAGAACCAATTGCGAGAAGCTTGCTTTTGGCCATAAAGGAATTTTTGAAGACGACAAACAAGAGTCTCCCCCTACTTGCAATAATCCGAGGGAAGGATTATATAAACCTCCTCATCGAGGTCACCATGGAGAAAAGTGTTGTTGACGTCCAATTGAAGGAGATGCCAATTCCGAGCGGCCGCCACTGCAAGAACACACCTGACAGTAATGAGTTTAGCAACAGGAGCAAAAGTATCATGATAATCCAAACCTTCTACCTGAGTGTAGCCCTTGGCCACCAAGCGAGCTTTGTGTCGCTCTATGGATCCATCGGCTTAGAGTTTTGTTTTGAACACCCATTTACAGCCAATTGGTGTTTTTCCAAGTGGAAGGTGTTGAAGAACCCATATATTATTGGTTTCTAAGGCTTGGATTTCAGAAGTCATGGCATCACGCCAATGGGAGTGTAGCACAGCCTAAGAATATGAGGTGGGTTCAGGATGTTGGGACATGACAGAAAGAAAAGCCAAATGTTGAGTAGAGAAACGATGATAAGATAAAAAAGAGGAGAGACAATGAACCGTACATGAGGGACATCTTGAAACTTAGGAAGTCATGGAGGAATTGGGTAAAATAGGGTAGATATAATCAGCTAAGTGAGAGGGATGTGTGAAAGCTCGTTTGGGCCGTGAAAAGGTGGGTGGTGGGTGGGGTGGAGGGGAACGGGGTGAGGGTGGGGTTGCTGGGGAGGGGACCAAGGGAGAAGGAGAGAGAGATGAGGGACTAGGGTTAGGTGTGGTTGGTGGAGGAGGTAAAGTGTAGGAAGGATGTATATCAGGAATAGAAAGAGGAAGGACAAGAGAAGATGTAGGAGTTGGAGAGATGAGATGATAGGGCAAAACATTTTCTTCAAAAGTGACATCACAGAAGGAATTTTTTTTGTTTTCAAGATCGTAGACACGATAAGCCTTATGATGAGTAGGATAACCTACGAAAACACATCGAAGAGCATGAGGAGAGAATTTATCACAATGTTGGCGAGTGGTTTGGGCATAACACAAGCACCCAAACAGTCGCAAGTGTGTATACAATGGTGGTTTCTGAAAAAGAAGTTCATAAGGGGACTTATGATTGAGGCTGGGTGAATAAGTGCGATTAAGGTGGCTATTGGAATGCATTCGCACCAAAAATAAATGGGAAGGTTGGCTTGAAAACATAAACACCGGGCCACATTAAGAAGTTGGCAATGTTTATGCTCTGCAACACCATTTTGCTGAGGTGTATCCACACATGTACGCTCGTGAAAAATGCCTTGATCATGGAAAAAGGTTTGAAGAGGGGTGGATAGAAATTCTCGACCATTATCAGTGCGTACATGCTTAACTGTGCAATTGAAATGATTTTGGACCATAGCGCAAAAATTTTTAAGGCAAGTGAAAGTATCAGATTTCATGCGCATAAGATAGACCCATGTAGCACGTGAGTAGTCATCCACAATTGTTAAAAATAATGTGCACCAGAGAGTGAAGCTATAGGACAACCACCCCATATATCACAATAAATCCGATTAAAATAAAATGTGCACTTATGTGTATTCAAGGAAAAAGGTAAACGAGTGTGCTTTGCTCTGGCATAAACATCACAAGGCAAATGAGGAGAAGAAATATTTAAGGTTTTTGGAATACATGAAATGGAAGGGTGACCGAGACGTTAATGCCAAATAGTAGTGTCAGAAACACATTGAGAGTGGAAAACTAAGGCGAAGTGGGGTTTATAGTGGTAAAGCCCATCCCGTACTTCACACGTTCCAATCAGCCTCCTGGTTGATTGATCTTGAAAGACACAAAAAGTGGGAAAAAATATAGTAACACAATTGAGATCAGTGGTAAGTTTGCTGATGGATAATAAGTTAAATTTAAATGAAGGCACATAAAGAACATTAGAAAGAGAGAAATTAGGAGAAAATCGCATAGTGCCCGTATGAGTTACAAGAACAATGTCACCATTTGGAAGCTTAATGGGGCATGGGTAATGGAGAAGCTGAATATTATCAAAAGAAGACAAACTGGAAGTTATGTGACCGGAGGCACCTGAATCAATAATCCATTCAGTGTTAAAAAGAGAAGCAGAATGACAAGAGGTGAGGTTACTAGAAAAATTAGCAGAGATGGTGTTCAAGGGTGATAAAGGATCCAAGAATCGATGACATTATTCGCTGGTGAGATGAGGGATTGCAATCTCAGAAGAGGTTGAAGAACTTGTGACAATATTTGCCTCCATTGAAAAACCAGATGCTTCCATAATGTCATATCAGTTCAGAGGAATCAAACTGCCAAATTGGGTTAGATCCGAACGTTGCAACGACCAAAAATATAAACCTTTGATTTGATAATCTACAAGTTTTGATTAGAGAAGAAGAAGGTGCAGTGAAAGTATTGAGACCGCTAAGGTGAGCGAAAATCGGAGATGATCAACCAAAAAAAATGCCAAAGAAGATGGGTTCTGGGAAAGAAAACACGACTGAGATGGATCGTCGAAAAGCTACGAACTGAAACTAGCTGAGACAACGAACTAGAACTGAGAGAGATGATGCCAAAGAACTAAACTGATACGGGATCGTCAGAGAAGACCACTGGAGTAGCTAGTTGCTGAGGGAGCTTAAAACAACCAAAGGACTGAGTATGATGGCCAACGAACATCGAAAATACTTGAATTCACTAGAGCTCTGCTGGAAGGCCACCGGAGATGACTAGCCAAAGACGACAGCTACTGGAGAAGATGAGACTGAGAGCAGACAAATCGCCGGAGAAGACAAACTGAGATACAAATGCCTCCGATGTATTAAGAGACAACTGGAATCTACTGTGATAAGAGAAACTAGAGACGAGATGGGAGATCTGAGGACTGAGAGAGAATAGATGTGGCTGGAAAAAAAAAATAGAGGCTTGCCAGGGATACTGAGAGATAGAGGAACAGTTGTGCGAACGCCAGAGAAGACGACTGGAACTTGAGAATCTGAGAGACGGAACTGATACGAGCTGAGACTGAGAAAGATGAAGACTATCGTCGGAGAAACTATGAGCGAGAACAGCCGTGCGAACGCCGAAGAAGACGAGCAGAACTTGAGAATCTAAGAGACGGAACTGATAAGAGCCGAAACTGAGAAAGATGAAGACTGCCGCTGGAGAAACTATGAGCGACGGCGGATGCGGCCGATGCAGCAGTGTCTTGCTGCGGGTGACAAGCTCAAGGAGAGAGCCTTGGATGAGAGGGTTCTTGTAGGGAAGAGATGAGAATCAATTGGGGATGCACTGGCCAAAACCAAAAGCTGAGCACGACCATAACACAGAGAAGGAACGGTGTCGGTGTTACAGAGAGTGCAACGGCAAACTCATGAGTGAGGGTGGCAACAACCACCAGAGAATACAAAAACTACGAAGGCTAGAAAACAGGACTGCCAAAGATGACTAACGCTGGAGAGAGCCAGACAGAGTGAGATGAGAGGGTACTGAGTTGTAGTGGAGGGACGCCGGAAAAAGCTGAGACGACGCCGTATAAAACAATCACGGCATTCGGTGTAGAGGTGACTATAGAGACTCAGACATGGTGAAGAGGAGGCTGGAAGACAGACGAGTCGAGAAGAGGAGGCCGGAGAGGGTGACGGCAAGAGAGACCCACAATAGCGGGGCGGCGCGGCAAGAAAGAAAGAAAGAAAAAAATTAGGTATGCTCTGATACCATGTTAAATTTGGGAGAAAAGTTTTTCTAGATTGATTCTCACACAATACAAGAATTACAAGAGTATACAAGGGTATATATACATAAGAGAATTTTAAAAAAATGGAAAGTAAATATTGTACTAAAATGGAAAGTGTATATATCGCTAATATAGACCAATTCTAACATTAAATGCTTTTGATGCAAATGATGGTGTTGGCCTTACAAGGCTTAAAATCTTGTTATCTGGTTTTGATGCTAACAAATAAGTGAAATTTAATGTATTTGTGTGAGTAATGATATTTCAGGGTTCATATATGTGAAAGTAAGGTCAAAGTGCCCACAAGGATCAAATATGATGGAAGCAAGGTCAAAGTGCTCACAAGGATCAAATGAAGCTTAAATGAGCCAAGACATGGATTACTTGTTGAAGAACATAAGGACATGAATAAGTTGTTGAAAGCCAAGGCATATTAAAGTCAAAAGATCCAAATAAAGGCAAAGTAAGAAAGCTTAAAGAATATGGAAGCTTGAAGAAAAGATGGATTCAATCCAAGGACAAAGCATGAAGACTCAAGAACTTAGAATGTTAATATTTTAGAAGTCTCATGTAAGTGCTTTAATGTTTAAAATATCGTTTGAAATATTTTGAAGCTCTTAAATTAATTTCTTAGACCTAGATACTTTTAAAAATACCTGAATAATATTCTTATAAGGTCAAAAATTATTTTAAAAAGGTTAGAATCATTTTTGGAATAAAGAGCACCAAAAAGAGTTTTTCCCAAATGCTGTCAGTTTTTATACAGCCACATTGAGGTGAATTTTTCTCTATGAAATACTCATTATTTTAAATAGTGGTACACATAAACGTTGTATGATTTTCTCTTAGATTTCTTTTGACACTAAGAACACCTAATTTGAAGTTATACATAAAAAGTTATGGCCAAAACACTGAAATGGGGTCACTACTGTCAGACATTTAAACACTGTTTAACGGGCAAATTTTTAAAATTCTAATATTTTAAATTATAACCGTATGAACCTTAAATATTCTAATAAATAGGGAAATTCTTTAAGGAAACTTTTGCAAGTTTGAAAGCCTATAAATACATGGTTTTGCAAAACAAAATAAAAACCTAAGAATTGAAAAATCTGTTTTGTGGAGCTGAAAGTTCTCTTGTTCTTCCTAAGTTCTCTTGCTCACTCATTGAAAAATTATTTTTGCTGAAAACTTTATATCTTGGTTTGGTTGTTTGATGTTTAACTTGTATTTGGCAATTAAATTGATTGTTTGATTTGAAGATTGTGTTTAATTGATTGGTTGTTTAATTGTGTTATTGATTGGACAAAAGAACTAAGTTCTTGTGTGATTGGTGAAATTAAACAAATAAGTTAAAGAATTGTTTAAGTGTTTAAAGAAGTTAAGGATTCTTAAAAGAAGTGAAAAGAAATTTTTAAAAGCCAATTCACCCCCCCTCTTGGGAAGCTATTCCTAATTTCAGTTGGTATCAGAGCAGGGTTATAGCAAATCTTAAATAGTAGCTATAAAAAGATCTAAATGGCTAACTTAGGCGTAGCTCCCTTTAGAGAGGGACAATCTTCACTTAGGCCACCAATCTTTTGTGGTTTGAACTACAGTTTTTGGAAAAAGAGAATGCAAATATATCTTCAAACTATGAATTGGAAAGCACGGGAAGTTGTCATGGAAGGTGACCAAATTCCCACTAAGATAGTTGATGGAAAACAACCCAAAGAGAAAAATGATATGACGGACCTAGACTATAAGATACTACAAGTTAATGCTAGTGCTATGAATGCGTTATATTGTGCTTTAGATGCTAATGAATTTAATCGAGTAATGACTTGTAAATCAGCTAAGGAAATATGGGATAAGCTAGAAGTTACTTATGAAGGAACAACGGATGTTAAGGATAATAGGGTTGATATGATCACAAGCAAGTATGAAGCCTTTAAGATGAACCCGGATGAATCAATTACAAATATGTTTACTAGGTTCACTCATATAATAAATTCCCTAAATGCCTTAGGAAAAACTTACACTACTTATGAGATGATAAGAAAAATTCTACGAGACCTTCCCTCCATGTGGGAACCAAAAGCTACTGCTATCACGAAAGGTAGAAATCTGAAAAATACATCCTTAGATGAGCTTATAGGTTCTCTCCTCACATACAAAATGGTAATGAATGAAAAGAGTGGGAAAACCAAAGCCCAAGAAAAAATAGCCTTTAAAACTTCACAAGAAAACTCTAGTAGTGAAGAGATGGATGAAGATGAAGCAGTCTTTATATATAAAAAGCTAGCAAGGATACTAAGAAGGAAAAACAAATTCAAGAGAAGAATTCAAAAATCTAAATCAGATGAAGAAGAAAAAGTAGTAAGAAATCAAAGAATAAAACTCCTACGTGTTACAATTGCAACAAAGCTAGACATATCAAACCTGAATGTCCACTACTAAAGAAAGAATTTAAGAAGAAAAAGAAAATGGCCATGAAAGCCACTACTTGGGATAGTACAAGTAGTTCGGAGAATGAAATAAGTGACCAAGAGGTTGCTTACATGTGCTTTATGGCATGGGATAACAAAGAAAGCTCCTCAACTAAATCTTCAAATAATTCTTGTAGTGATGAATCAAGTGATGAGGGTATGCCATCTTATGATGAACTTCAAAATGATCTATTCAAAGTACATAAGATGCTGATGAAAGCAAATAAACAAAACACCTCATTGAAGAATAAGAATGAAAGTTTAATGAAAGAGTTAGAATTCTTGAAGAATGCTGAAAGAGATAAAGACTCAAAACTCAAGTAATTAGAACATAAGTATGAATTAGCAAAGAAAGAAATAGAATCCAAAAATTTTGCTGAAAAAGAAACAACTTGAAAATTGAGAAACTAGAAATCAAGAATGAACAAATGATGGAAGACCTTAAATCTCTATCCTCTACTATATATGAGAAAGATATGTATATTTCTGAATTAGAGGATAGAATAAGAAAATTATCTCTAGAGTTAGAGAAATCACAAAAGAAATTTGATAACAAGAAAGAGATAGAAAATCTCAAGAGTCAGATTGAAGAAAAAGATAAGATCATTCATAACTTCACTAAAGGAAAAGAAAATCTTGATAAAATGATTGGCTTACAAAGAATGTCTTTAAATAAAGAAGGCATTGGTTTCAATGGAATTGAAAATAAAAAATAAAAAAAATTCTTACATGGGATATTTCTTGAAAGAATCCAAAGACTATATGTGCACATTTTCTAATGCTTACACAAACATCATATGCTATCAATGCAAGAAAAAGGGGCATATAAAGTTTGAATGTCTGTTTAAGAGGAAAAGTGTTAAAACCAAACAAGTATGGAAAATAAAAGAAACCTCCCTTGAAAAATCCTCCAGACCCAAGAAAATATGGGTACCAAAAAATGAAATAATGACTTCATACATATATAAAATAGAAATGACATTGTTGACCAAAATCATAGGATGGCTTTTTACAAGGCTTAACTTAAGAAAATATCAAATTTAAGCTTATTATATAAGCGCCTTGATGTTACATGCTACATGCTTACTTGCCTACAAGTGATGTATTAATATGCTACATGTGTATTAATTAACTTGACTTGATTTATATTGAAAAGTATGGCTCATTATGTTGAAAATTGAGAATAAGATTACTGAGCTTAAGTATAAATTTTTGATATAAGGATAATTCTTGAACATGCATGATTTTAAATGAATCACTTGGATAAACATACTACTCTTTATCTATGAGTTATGAAAGATAATAGTAGTTATATTGGTATCCATGAACTATACATTATGTGATATTAAGCTTTGGTATCTATAAAGTATTTTTGGTTTCACATGTTAAAAATTTCAATAGATATCAAATCTAAAAGCTTACTTGGTATCACAAAGTCAAATTATTCATGAGCATGATTATGTCTATGAGCATGATGTGACATTGATGATCTTAGCATGATATTGATATTTGATATGTGATATAATTCAATATTTTACATAAGATGATAAAAGCAAAATTAATAACAAAACTGAATGTATTGAATTCAGGGGGAGTGTCATGAATCATTAATCAATTGATATCATGAATTATTATTATTTTTTTAAAATTTTAAATTGGTATCATGAAAATCATCAAATTAATATTAGTTGGTATCTTGAATAAATGCGGTGAGCTACACACAACACATGCTATATTGAAAAACAATAACTTGAGTGTGTACATATATTTGGAATACATGGTTATTGATATGCTCAAAATGATTTGTATTTGAATTTAAATCATTCCTTTTCTTTTTGATTGATGTCAAAAGGGGGAGAAGTTGTAAAGCAAAAATTGGGCATAATTGAGCATGAACATTATATCTATTCAAAAGAAGTATTTAAGTATTTAATATTGATTGAAAAAGCTTGTAAAACCAAAAGAAAGTGATGAGCATGACCGATGAAATTATATTGATTTTATTAAGATGAAGCTTATTGAAAGGGGAAGCCTTTTTTTTTTAAGACTCACTCAAATTTTTGCTCCTTGTTTGTCATCATCAAAAAAGGGGAGATTATTGGCCTTATAAGGCTTAAAATCTTGTTATCTTGTTTTGATGCTAACAAACAAGTGAAATTTAATGTATTTGTGTGAGTAATGATATTTCAGGGTTCATATATGTGAAAGTAAGGTCAAAGTGCCCACAAGGATCAAATATGATGGAAGCAAGGTCAAAGTGCTCACAAGGATCAAATGAAGCTTAAATGAGCCAACACATGGATTACTTGTTGAAGAACATGAGGACATGAATAAGTTGTTGAAAGCCAAGGCATATTAAACTCAAAAGATCCAAAGAAGGGAAAAGTAACAAAGCTTAAAGAATATGGAAGCTTGAAGAAAAGATGGATTCAATCTAAGGACAAAGCATGAAGACTCAAGAACTTAGAATGTTAATATTTTAGAAGTCTCATGTAAGTGCTTTAATGTTTAAAATATCGTTTGAAATATTTTGAAGCTCTTAGATTAATTTCTTAGACCTAGATACTTTTTAAAATAACTGAATAATATTTTTATAAGGTCAAAAATTATTTTAAAAAGGTTAGAATCATTTTTGGAATAAAGAGCACCAAAAAGAGTTTTTCCCAAATGCTGTCAGTTTTTATATAGCCACATTGAGGTAAATATTTATCTATCAAATACTCATTATTTTAAATAGTGGTAAACATCAAAGTTGTACAATTTTCTCTTAGCTTTCTGTTGACACTAAGAACACCTAATTTGGAGTTATACAGAAAAGGTTATGGCTAAAACACTGAAATGAGGTCACTGCTATCAGACATTTAAACACTGTTCAATGGGCAAATTTTTAAAATTCTAATGTTTTAAATTATAGCCGTTTGAACCTTAAATATTCTAATAAATAGGGAAATTCTTTAAGGAAACTTTTGCAAGTTTGAAAGCCTATAAATACATGGTTTTGCAAAATAAAATAAAAACCTAAGAATTGAAAAATCTGTTTTGAGGAGCTGAAAGTACTCTTGTTCTTCCTAAGTTCTCTTACTCACTCATTGAAAAATTCTTTTGCTGAAAACTTTATATCTTGGTTTGGTTGTTTGATGTTTAACTTGTATTTGGCAATTAAATTGATTGTTTGGTTTGAAGATTGTGTTTAATTGATTGGTTGTTTAATTGTGTTATTGATTGGACAAAAGAACTAAGTTCTTGTGTGATTGGTGAAATTAACAAACAAGTTAAAGAATTGTTTAAGTGTTTAAAGAAGTTAAGGATTCTTAAAAGAAATTAAAAGAAATTTTTAAAAGCCAATTCACCCCCCCTCTTGGGAAGCTATTCCTAATTTTAGATGGGTTCTTGCTATCAAAATCTTTTCGTGCACCCCATTAGTTGAATGCCTTTTTTAAGTAGGAACAATACAATGAGAGTCACTATGCCACCTCATATGTTTAACTGTCTCAAGTAATAAATATCATCTCTAAAAGCCATGATGTAATACAAAGATAATGCAAAATCTTCCAAGGTGTTGGCTTTTTATTCTTCTTCTTTCCACTACCTTTGTTGTTTGATTTGTACCTTGGATGAAGATAAGTTGGACACTTATCTTTCTCCTCATTTTCTTCCCAAAACAAAATACAATTGTAAGGACAAGCATGGATTCTATGATGAGAAAATCCAATTTTTTTTACCATACTTCTTTCACGATAAAAGGAATTAGGAAATTTTTCTCTCTCTGGCAATAGTTTCTATTGTAGTGTAAAATTAGCAGGGTTGCTCATTCAACTTCCGCTGACCTGAAAGGAGAAGAGAAGAAAGGCTTGGAGGACCCAGGGTGAACTCCGGGGGATCACTCTGATGCCTAAGTAAAAGAAATGTTTTTAAAGAGGCTGAATGCAACAGTAGAATGAGTTGAATGACTTAACTTAGCCTCTTCCTCACCCCCCTTCTTATAGGAGTTAGAGTTGACCCTTTGGTTGATCTGCCTTTATTGCACAGGGCCTGAATTGCTCCCGTGTCATAAAGTGTTTGTGCACATCACTCAACCATTTAAGCCGCTGGCGTGGATCTCTCCTCCTCTTTATTGAGTTGGAGTTGATTGCCCTCGTCAGATTGTTTGACTTCGGAGGGGTGGGGGACTATGGGTTAGGTGTTGTCTTGCTCTTATTTGCTAGTTTATTTTGGGCATATCAGTTGTCCCCCCCTCAGTTTCAAATTTCTGGATGGAATTTTGAAAAATTGTTGTGTCTGCACTCCTACTCCCCAGATGTATATATATAATGCTCCTCCACCTTTCCTCCTTTTTTTTTTTTTGAAGTTCCGAACTGATTTGCCGAGTTGAGGTGGAGAACATTTTCTGAGCTAATGTTTTGAGGTGAGTGGTGGAGGACATTTTCCGAGCTCATGTTCCGAGCTGAGTGGTGGAGAACATTTTCTGAGCTGATGTTCCTAACTGAGTGTTGGAGGACATTTTTCAAGCTCATGTTCCAAGCTAATGTTCCGAACTGAGTGGTGGAGGACATTTTTTGAGCTCATGTTCCAAGCTGAGTGGTGGAGAACATTTTTTGAGCTCATGTTCCGAACTGAGTTTACCAACCAACTTCAAGAAGCAATTTTTCTTTTAGGGCAAGGCTTGCCGAGCAAGTTTGCCGAGCAGTTCGTACCGAGCTACTTCATGGAGTGGATTTTGCCAAATTGATTTTACCTAGCAGCTTCATGGAGCAATTTCTCGGAGCGGGACTTGCCGAGCAGTTCGTGCCGAGCTGAGTCATGAAGCAAATTTTTCCAAACTAATTTTACTGAGCAGCTTCATGGATCAATTTCTCGAAGCAGGACTTGCCGAGGAGTCTTGCCAAGCAGTTTGTGCCGAGCTGATTCATGAAGGGAATTTTGCCGAACTGATTTTACCAAGCAGCTTCATGGAGCAATTTCTCTGAGCGGGACTTGCCGAGCAAGCTTTCTGAGCAGTTCATGTCGAATTGATTCATGGAACAAATTTTTCCGAGCTGATCTTACTGAGCAAATTCGTGGAGCAATTTCTTGGAGCGGGTCTTGCTAAGCAGTTCATGCCGAACTGATTCATGGAGCGAATTTTTTCGAACTGATCTTACCAAGCAGCTTCGTGGCCTTTTATGCCTACTAAATCATGCTCATCTGCTGGGCTATTTTTGGCCTTACGAGTCATGCTCGTCATTTGTGCCTTTGATGCTTAGTGAGTCGTGCTCATCTGCTGGGCTATTTTTGACCTTCCGAGTCATGCTCGTCAGTTTGGCCTCTGTGCCTAATAGGTCGATCTCATCTGCTAGGTTGTTTTTGGCCTTACGAGTCGTGCTCATTAGGTGGGCCTTTGATGCTTAATGAGTTATGCTCATTCTACTAGGCTATTTTTGGCCTTACGAGTCGTGCTCATCTGCTGGGCTATTTTTGGCCTTAAGAGTCATGCTCGTCATTTGGGCCTTTGATGCTTAATGAGTCATGCTCATTCTTCTAGGCTATTTTTGGCCTTAGAAGTCGTGCTCATCTACTGGGCTATTTTTGGCCTTACGAGTCGTGCTCGTCATATGGACCTTTGATGCTTATGAGTCATGCTCATCTGCTGAGCTATTTATGGCCTTCCGAGTCATGCTCGTTAGTTTGGCCCCTATCCCTAATGAGTCATGCTCATCTGCTGGGCTATTTTGGCCTTACGAGTCGTGCTCGTCAGGTGGGCCTTTGATGCTTAATAAGTCGTGCTCATCTGCTAGGCTGTTTTTGGCCTTCCGAGTCGTGCTCATCAATTTTGCCTCTATGCCTAATAAGTCATGCTCATATCCTAGGCTGTTTTTGGCCTTACGAGTTGTGCTCTTCAAGTGGGCCTTTGATGCTTAATGAGTTGTGCTCATTCTACTAGGCTGTTTTTGGCCTTACGAGGCGTCATCTCTCCTGCAAAAGTGTAATAAATAACTATTTAAGACAATCGTACCTTGTAAAGTTGCGAGTCCTTGATATTAGTGTAATGTCAACGTCTGTGGGGACTGTCATACTTATGGGTATTTTTTAATCCTTTTCCTCGAGACACAATCCTACCCTGCAGAGAAGCTCTCTCAAGATTCCCACTCTCTTGGGGATCTGTGCTGGCCTTTCTTTTTAAAAGCAGGGCTCCTTCATTTGCTCCCCATCTCATTCAAAGGGTTTTTACCTCTTTCTAGGTACGCTCTCGCTCAGCCTCTCTCCTTGCTTTTCTCCGTCTCTATGTTGACTTGCATGTTTGTTTTATTGTTCTTCATATTCTTCACTGTTCTTGATAGAATCTTGCCTGTTTAATCTTCTTTTGTATGGTAGCTTTGTTGTTTTTCTTGCAAAATTTGTTCGTTTGATCTCCTTTGGTATCTTATCTCCCTTGTTTTTGTGGGAGGCTCATCTGTTTGATCTGTTTAGAAGTTCTTCACTTCATTCATTCCATATTTTGCTCTTTTTATAGAGTCTTCCTCGCAGCCTATGAGGGCTCCGACCACAGTAATGAGCGCTCAATGTGACCCGACCCCCGCCGATATGCAAAATATTTGATACTTTTTTGCCATCCCTTCGAATATCACTATTAGATTACCCGACTGCTCAGAATCAGCCCTTGATCCGAGCTCTAAAGAGCTTTGCCTTTACACTGACTACCTGGATCTAGACTACCTTTTCCCCCTTTATTTCTAATGTACTATGTTTTTATTGAATTGCTCCTTCACAGTTGTTTCTGAACTCCTATCTTACACTAGTGTGTTTTTCCATCCTCCTTCTCCGCCTTGGTCACCAGCCCACCGTGCCTCTCTTCCGGAGTTGTTTCCAAATACGGATGCACTCTGTAGAGAAGGAGTTGTATTACTTCAATTCTTTGTCAGGTTATAAGCTTTTCACCCCGGGTATCTCTTCCATACACAATTGGAAGTCTCAGCACTTCTTTACTTTGGGGGAGATGAACTATATGGGCCCTCTTATATGTCTGCTCCTCTGGATGGTGACCTTCTTCTTCCTTACCCCTTTTTTTTTTTTATGCAGGGCTATGTGCAGGATACTCAGTTACTTACTTTTTTTCCTCTCTTCTTTTTGTAGCTCGGGTGCGCCACATTCTTCTAAGTCTCTCCCCTTCTGAGCAGGCCATATTGAAATATCTATGGGCCCTAGTTCAGTAGGGGATTGTCCCTTACGAGGAGCTGTTCTGAGAGCGAGTTCTCTTATAGTGGGGGATTAGCCCTGTTTCCTTAAGTCTTGTCTTGCCTTTGATTTCTATGATATGTACTCAGATACTTCTGTTTTTTTTGGTGTTTTTATCCTCTCTCTTATTTTTTCATATATGGACTTTAACAAATACGAGTCTCTCATAGGGGAAGCCAAGAAGCAAAGAGTGAGTAGGAGCAGGAAGAAAAGAAGAGAGCTTGAAGGAGAATCATCTCAAAGGGACGTGCGCATTGCGGGTGATAGTGAAGCTTCTGTTGGGGAGAACCTTACAGCGCCTCCTTTGAGGCCTATGGCTAATACTGAAGTGATTTTTTAAGAGCCGACGCGTTCTGCTTCTACTTTACACAGGGCTGTTCACGTCGAAGATTTCGTGTAGGCTCACTGTTCCCTACCCGACGTTCTCTTGGCACGGATTTGCCATACCACATACCAGGTCTTTTTTTACTTAATATTTTATGGCCGTATTGCTTTTCTCCTTAGACATTGCTTTATTATCTGTTCTGCCATTTGTACTTCTCCTCAACTAGCGACGATGGCCTTAGCCCAAGAAGAGAAGGTTGCCGAGATGTACCGGCATACCTTGGATGCCAGGGAAAAGGATGTCGTTGCTCAGAATGAACTTCATGATGCCGAGATCCGTGAGCGCGCCCTATAGGCTGAGATTAAGCGTATTCATAGGGAGGAGGTACCTTCCAAAGAGGTTGTCGCTGCTGCTAATGCCTTTTGAGCCGTAGTAAAGGAGTATAAGGACTCCACATAGTTCGATATGGACACCTCCAAAGCTTACAGGGTGGGGTTCAGGAGGTGCCAGGAACAGGTCAGATTCAAGTACCCTGACCTTCCCCTGGATGGTGTGAGCTCACACGGATATGGCAACGAGAGTCCCGAATCCGGGGAAGATCTGGACGAGGGAGAAGATGGGGAGGAAGAGGAAGCTGGAGAGGGGAGCAAGGCAAGCTAGACGGCTAGAACTTCACTTGTAATATATATATTCTTAAACTTTATTGATGTAGTACAATTGCTGTAATCGGAACTTTTATTACTGCGTTGTAAGAAACACTCAAGAATAGTATTTTCTTTAACATATTTGAGTTCCATGTATTATTAATCTTTTTCCCCTCTTCATCCTCTAACTTGTATGTCCCCGGCTTTATCTCGGTTGTAATTCTATATAGAACCTCCCAGTTTGGTTTTAGCTTGTGCACCCCAACTTTGTTGGGTTTTTTCACGTCTTCCTTAGAACCAAGTCTTTGGGCTAGAAATTCCGTACTCTGACGCTAGTGTTGTAGTATTTTGCTACCCTCTGTTGGTATGCTGTAACTTTTAGACTAGCCTGATCCTATTTCTCCTCCAGCGGGTCTATTTCTGATTTGAGCTCTACATTGTTGGCCTGCTCGTTAAAGTATTGCCTTCGCCAGGAGAGGATCCCTACTTCTGCAAAGATGATCGCTTCTGCGCCAAAGACGAGCATGAACAGGGTTTCCCCTGTTGCTGCTTTCTTGGTGGTGTGGTATGCCAATATGACGGACGAGAGTTCCATTGTCCACCGGCCTTGCATAGATTTGAGTCGCGTCCTCAAGCCGTGCAGTATCGTCCAGTTCATGTTCTCTACTTGTCCATTGCTCTGGGGGTGTGCCACTAACGCGAAAATGAGCTTAATAGATAGGTCTGAGTAGAAATTTTTGAAGCGTTTGTTGTCGAACTATTGCCCATGGGATTTCGAACCGACAAACCACTGACGTCCACACATGGTCGGTAGCTATTGCCCATGGGATTCTGAATCGAAAAACCACTGATGTCCACACGTGGTCAGTAACTGCCTCCCATGGTTGGTAACTATTGCCCATGGGATTTCGAACCGGCAAACCACTGATTTCCACATAAGGCGCGTAATGTTCCGCTCTGTTATGGTGACTAGGGGTTCGACCTCTACCCACTTAGTGAAATAGTCGATTGTTACCACCAAAAACTTTCTTTGACCAGTTGCCTACGATAGAGGTCCTAGGATGTCTATTCGCCAGTAAGGGAAGGGGCAGGGACTGATAAGAGGGGAGAGGATATTAGATGGTATGTGTGGTACTACTGCACATCTCTGGCACCTATCGCATCGTTTGACGAGTTTGAGCGCATCTTTCTTCATCGTGGGCTAGTAAAATCTCTGCCGCATGGCTTTGTGGGCTAAGGCCCTATTGGCAAGGTGGTTTCCGCACACTCCTTCATGGATTTCCCTTAGTATATATTTCCGTTGCTCATTGCTTAGACAATGAAGGTATGACAGTGTTAGGGATGATCTGTATAGCTCTCGGCCTATTAGCGTATATCATCCTGCCTTCCTTCTCACTTTTAAAGATTCCTTGTTGTCCTCTGGTAGGGATCCATCCTAGAGGTATAGGAATAGTGGCGCCCTCCAATCCTCCTTGCTGATTTCAGATTCCACCAAGTTAATGATGTCCTCCTCATATGAGGGCTTCCCTATCCGCTCTAGATAAATAGCGTCCTTCCATTTCGAGCTGGTTGCTGAGGCCAATTTCGTGAGTGCATCGGCCTTTTTGTTCTCGGCCATTGGTACGCGTTCTATATCGAAATGAATGAGCGCTTTTGTGTATTCTTGGGCCTTGGCAAGATATTTCTTCATTTTTTGATCCCTAGCCTCAAATTCTCCTTTCAGCTACTCTACCACCAGCTGGGAATCACTCGATACCTTGATATGTGCCACCCCTAGTGCTTCTACCAAGTGTAGACCTGCTAACAAAGCTTCATACTCCGCATCAATGTTGGTTTCCGATAACTCTAATTTTAGTGTGAAAAGGGTTTTGCCACCGTTCGGGGCTGAGAGGATGAATCTAGCTCCCCCTCCAGCCGCTTTAGAAAACCCATCAACGTGTAGCACCCATACATATGACTTAGAAGCTGACTCGAGGAGCCTTTCGACTATGAAGTCAGTGAGCACCTAGGCCTTGACAGCTGGCCTTGGTTGGTATTGTATGTCGAACTCACTTAATTCGATTGACCACTTCGTCATCCTTCCCAAACTCTCCGGCCACTGTAGAATCTGTCTCATTGGTAGGTTTGTTAACACAATTACCTTATGGGCCTGAAAGTAGGGCCTCAATTTTTGCGTGGCACAGATGATGGAGAAGGCCGCTTTTTTCACCGTACAATAGTTTTTTTTCGACTCCACTCAGCACCTTACTAGTATAGTATATGGGCTGATACCTCTGGCCTTCTTCCCGTACTAGGACCAAGCTGACGGCATTTTCCATAGATGTTATATATAGGTAAAGGTCTTCTCCTGTCTTTTCCTTCATTAAAAGGGGTGGAGAACCAAGGTATTGCTTGAGCTGTTCGAAGGCTTTGGCCTGTTCCTCCCCCCATTCGAATCCTCCCTTCTTTCTTAGTGCTCTGAAGAAAGGTAAGTCTTTTCCTCCTTAGTAGGAGACAAACCTGCTGAGGGAGGCTATCCTCCCTGTCAAGACTTGGATCTCCTTCTTCATCCGTGAAGCCTTCATTTCTAGCAGTACTTTTATTTTGTCCGGGTCGGCTTCTATGCCTCTGTCAATCACCATAAAGCCAAGGAACTTCCCTATAGAAACACCAAACACACACTTCGATGGGTTCAGTTTCATTTGGTACCGGTGAAGGAGTTCAAATGTTTCCCTTAGGTCTTTACAGTGCTTCCCTACCTCCAAGATTTTTACCAACATATCATCCACATACGCCTCCATTGTTTTTCCGAGCTAATCTTTAAAGATCCTATTCACCAATCTCTGGTACGTGGCTCCTGCGCTTTTTAATCCAAAGGGCATTACGCGGTAACAATACAGGCCCCTTTCGGTGATAAAAGATTTTTTTCTTCGTCCGCTCGACTCATAGGGATTTGATTGTATCCCAAGTAAGCATCCATGAAGTTGAGGAGTTCGTACCCAGAGGTCGAGTCCACCAGCTGGTCGATTCGGGGGAGAGGAAAGCTGTCCTTTAGGCACGCCTTATTTAACTTCGTGAAGTCTATGCAAGTGCGCCATTTTCCGTTCGGCTTCTTTATTAGAACCATGTTGCTTAGTCACTCCAGGTAGTCTACCTCCCTGACGAAGTTGGCTTGCACCAGCTTTTTCACTTCCTCATCGATTATCTTGATCCGCTCCATTGCGAAATTCCTTTTTCTTTTTCTATTTCACAAGTTAGTGGTTGGGATCGACCTGCAGCCTATGCTCCATGACTGCAGGATCGATGCTTGGCATCTCTGTGGCTGACCAAGCGAACACATTAGTGAATTCATTCAACAGTTTGCTCAGCTCTGCTTTCAAGGTGTTGGGTAGGTGATTTTCGATCTGCACACTTCTCTCATGGTGGCCCTTTAGGGGTATGTGCATGATGTCTTCATCCACTGTACTGATCTGATGATACTTGCCCCTTACTTCTAGGTTCTCCACCATTAGGGTTTCTCTTGCCTCCATCTTTCCTTTCAGAGCCATTACATAGCAGCTCCGAGCAGCTGCTTGATCTCCTTTGACAAACCCTTTCCTGTGCGGTGTAGGGAATTTGATTTTGAGGTGGTATGTTGACGTTACAGCCCAAACTACATTAAGCAAACGGCGGCCCAATATGATATTGTACATCGAAGGTCAGTCGACCACAAGAAACTCTGTTAGCGTAGTAACTTACTGTGGGGTCATCCTCATTGTCACCGATAGCATGATTATACCTAAGGGGTGAACAACGTCTCCATCGAATCCGACCAAGGGAGTTAAGACTAGTTTGAGTCGTTCCTTACTGATTTTCATTCCAACTAGGACCGACCAGAACATGACGTTTGCTGAGCTCCCATTGTCGATCAATACGCGTCTGACTTTGCAATTCACCACCAATAGGGAGAGCACCAGTGCGTCATCATGTAGCTGTTGTACCCCTCCTTCGTCTCCACTGTCAAAGGTTATGTCATCATCTTTTTTGTTTCATTTGCTACTTGTTTCCCCCTTCTCCATCGAGAGCACCTTTTTAGCATATCTTTTGCTAGAACCCCCACTATCTCCTCCGCTAGCAGATCCTCCAAAGATCACCGCAATTTCCCCTACAACCTGCTCTTCCTTCTCTTTTACGTTGGGCCTCCTCTGCTCAAGAGGTTCCCTTTGTGGATCTTTTTTCTTTATAAACTTTGACAGGTATCCCCTTTTTATTAGGGCTTCGATTTCTTTCTTCAATTGGATGCATTCCTTTGTATAATGGCTATGATCCCTATGGAATGCGCAGAACTTGGACATGTTTCGCTTGTGAAGAGGTGTTTGCATGGGTTTGGGCCACAAGACATAGTCATTCTTTCTAATATGCATCAGTAATTCAGAGCGTGGTACATTTAAGGGTGTGTAGGTGGAGAACTTACTAGGTTGCCCTCTTATCTTTAGGCTTGCGTGTAGTGTACTAGTCTCTTGTCTTTTCACGGATCTATAGGATTCTCCTATCTCCCTGCTACTACTTTTCCTTTTCTGTTCTATGCGACTTCCTCTTATGTCCATCATCTCCTCCAGGTTGATGTATTTCTGTGCTCGAGCCATCAGCTCCCCCATATCCACTGGCGGCTTTTTCCCTAGAGAGTATAAGAAACTTCCAGGCTGAAGAGCAGTTGTCAAGGCTGCTAAAGCCACCCCCATGTCTAGGTTATGGATCTCTAGGGTTGCTGTGTTGAAGTGGTTCATGAATTTCTTTAGAGTCTTCTGCTCTCCTTACGCCATACTCATGAGATGGCCCATTGTTTTAGCAATTCTCTGACTACTAAGAAAGTGAAAGGTGAACAGTTGTTCTATCTCTGAGAAGGAACTGATTGATCTGGGTCGCAGAGTTTGGTACCAGTCTTTGGTAGTGCCCTTAAGGGTTATTGCAAAAGCTCGACACATGATAGCGTGTGGAGCACCTTACAGCTGCATCACCATCCTAAAGGTGTCCAGATGATCAATTGGGTCGGACAGACCTTCGTACCTTTCGAAGCTGGGCATCTTGAATCTACTTGGCAGTGGAGCCTCCATGATCTCTTTGTTGAATGGCGGCTCTGAGGACCTCAGGGACGCTTCCTCGTATAAAGGTTTGGTTCTGCCCTCTTTCATCATTTTTTCTATGTGATCTATTTTCTTGATCCTTTCTTCGAGCTCCGTGGATCTTTGTTGGTTGACATCTACACTGCTTTCGTCCCCTACCTTCTTGTTGACTTATATTTTTTCCTCATTCTCCTTTGATTTGTCAGCTTTCTTGTCTGTACTGGGGCTCTCTTACCACTAGTGGAGGATGTGCCCTTCTTGTCTCTTTTGTTGTAAGAGCTGGTTGAGCATATCCTTTATTTCCTTTTGGAAAGTGAGGAATTCCTCCCTGCTGACACCCGATGGTTAAGCAGGTGTGAAGTGGATGGACTGGGACGATTCTTTTCTCGAGGCAGGGATGGAAGTAGAACTGTATGAGGTTGGCATTGCTTGAACGTCGAAAGTCGAGAGCAAGATATGATCGCCTCTCAAAAGCAGGTTCCCACAGACGGTGCCAACTATTGCAGGGTAAAATTAGCAGGGTTGCTTCTTCGACTTCTGCTGACCTGAAAAGGGAAGAGAAGAAAGGCTTGGAGGACCCAGGGTGAACTCCGGGGGATCACTTCGATGCCTAAGTAAGAGAAATGCTTTTAGAGAGGTTGAATGCAACAGTAGAATGAGTTGAATGACTTACCTTAGCCTTTTCTTCACCCCCCCTTCTTATAGGAGTTAGAGTTGACCCTTTGGTTGATCTGCCTTTATTGTGCGGGGCCTGAATTGCTCCCGGGTCATAAAGTGTTTGTGCACATCACTCGGCCATTTAAGCCACTGGCTTGGATCTCTCCTCCTCTTTATTAAGTTGGAGTTGATTGCTCTTGTCAGATTATTTGACTTCCCGGGGGGGGGGGGGACTACAGGCTAGGTGTTGTCTTGCTCTTATTGGCTAGTTTATTTTGGGCATATCAGTTTCCATTATAATGGCCAAAAATGCTTCAAAACCTTTATCACTCACCTTATGTTGGATGGGCATATGCAAATTCAAGAAACTCTTTTACTCCTTTTTTATATTTATCTATTATCCTTCCTCTAACACCAATTCGCTTATTCATCCAGCATTAATCAATTGACATTGCTCCTAATATATTTTAAAATAAAAAAATATTATTATTGAAGTGTCTAGTATGTGAATGATAAATTTATTAAGAAATAAGATGAAATACTATACTAATAGCACAAAGAGAATAGTAAACCAACAAAGCAATAAAAGAAAAGCAACAAATATGAAATCCAAAATAGTTAATATTATAATTACATGCAACTCTTTCAAATACAATGTTAACATATATGGTGTATATATATATATATATCATATACCGCAAAGCAAAACAAGAAATACAAATTTAAAACCTCATCCCCCCCCCCCCCTATAATAATAAGCAACCAAATTTCATTCTCTTAATTTCCATAAAATCAAAAATGGGAAGAATAACATAGTTCATAAATTTTTTTAATGGGCTCCTTGCATTTTACCAATCAATAAAATGGAAGAAATTGGAAGTTTAAAATGGTTTTGATGCATATATATGCTACACTATATGAAGGCCATAATACACATAATACATATATGATGCTCATAAATTAAAAGAAATTATACACATTATCTGCCATTTATGATTCATATTCATAAATAGATCAAACAAAAGGTATTTTGGAAGAGGTAGACATAGTATATAAAAATTTAACAAACTAACATAACTTTCAAAAAGTTAGTTGGTGTGACAAATTGAAATTTGAGTGTGAGAAATTGAATTTTGAGAGTGAGATATTAAACTTTGAGTGCAATATTTAGGTTCAATAATTAGAAATTAAAGGTTTTAGGCTAACAAAATAAGAAATTGTTGTTAGGACCGGAGGCGCCCATGGGTGGGCTTGATACACATGGGTGAACACCAACTTGATCCAAAAGCTTAAGTTTATTGGGTCTTGGACCCAATTATGTATATAAGCACCCATCATCCACTCTAATTTTCCAATGTGTGGGACAAACTCACAAGTGGGATTCTCAACAATCTCCCCCTCATTTGTGAGTTCCAGCTGCTACCCCTTGAACAAAAATCGTCTCCCTTATGGGAGTAAGCCCAATTCCCCAACAGTTGCTTAAGTGGGTCTTACCACTGGCGCCTTACATGCGTTAGATTGCATTCCATGTGCCACCGAACCAATCCTACCTATCATGTCTTAACCCTGTTCGGATCCATCCCCAGCCTAGATGATCCTTATTGCCCTTGGCCACACACTTGGTCCTCTAACTGTTAGCACGTAAAGAGAATTAGCTTCCCGTCTCGACTTTTATGATGTCACTCACCTAGAGTTATAAACCTTTGGCTCTGATACTACTTGTTAGGACCGGAGGAGCCCATGAGTGGGCTTGATACACATGAGTGAACACCAACTTGACCCTAAAAGCTTAAGTCTATTGGGTCTTGGGCCCAATAATATATATAAGCACCCATCATCCACTCAAATTTTTCAATGTGGGACAAGCTCACAAGTAGGATTCTCAACAATTTCCCCCTCACTTGTGAGTTCTAACTGCTCCCCCTTGAACAAAAACCGTCTTCCTTATGGGAGCAAGTCCAATTCCCCAATAGTTGCTCAAGTGGGCCTTACCATTGGTGCCTTACGTGTGTTAGATTGCATTTCACGTGCCACCGAACCAATCATACCTCTCACGTCTTAACCCTATTCGGATCCATCCCCGACCTAAATGATCCTTATTAGCCTTGGCCACACACTTAGTCCTCTAATTGTTAGCACGTAAGGATAATTAGTTTCCCGTCTCGACTTTTACGATGTCGCTCACCCAAAGTTATATACCGTCGGTTCTGATATCACTTGTTAAGACCGGAGGAGCCCATGAGTGGACTTGATACACATGGGTGAACACTAACTTGATCCAAAAGTTTAAGCCTATTGGATTTTGGGCCCAACAATGTATATAAGTACTCAACATCTATTCTAATTTTCCAATGTGGGACAAGCTCACAAGTGAAATTCTCAACAATTACTTCTAAAACGGTGACTGTGCACAAAATGCACTCTTCACAGTTACTATTCATAGCAAAATATGATTGAAATTGGCATTTGCTTTGATGTAAAGTAGACTAAGCAATGTTTTTTTTTTTTTTTTTTTAAAGTAAAAATCAAACACATATATTAAACCAAGTTGGTAAAAGACAGATCAAGATACAAATGGTTTTAAAGAAAACACTACAGCCACAATATGAAGCTACCCAACATAGAAAATAGTTGAACCAAATAAACAGAATTAAAGCATAACATAACTTTAACTAATCCAAACTGGCCCTAATTGAACTAGTAATCAAACCAAAAAATTAATGTGAGCAATACTCTTCCCTTCAAAATATATACCAATCCTAGGCCTCCATAAATAGTATATAAACTTCAGACTACAATTTGACGATCAAACTATACACACACATACATATAAGACCAACAAAGTTTGACAATCAAAGAGCAAATGTTCTCTATTTTCAAGATATAAACCACACATCCTACAAATACAATTCACATTCCTTTCCCATTTACCAACCTAAGAAGAAGTGTAATAAAATATTATAGCTATTAAAAAAAAAATCAAAAGAAGAAGAGTTATCAAATATTATATATCAATATTTAAACTTAAAGCGTCATTGGGGAGCACAATTGCTATTATAGTTGTTAAAAAAAAACTCTAGAAGAATAAATTAAATCTATATTGCTAAAAACAACTTTGAATTACTTTTTTTTTGGTAAAAAAAAAGTATTAAATTTAAATAAAATATGGATGCAGAGAGATATCTACCTGAGATGGAAACTGAAAACCAAAGTCCTAATCTCCAAAGCCTATTTTCACAAGTCCTTCATTAGAAACATAACAAAAAGCTTGGATACATTGAGGAGAAGCTGGAGAAAAGAGAACCGAAGATAACGAGCTTGATTTTGAAGAACAAACGAGAGAGAACCACAAAAATAAAACCTTAGAAAATATGTGGAAAGGGGGAAACGAAGGGGGAAGCGATTCAATTCTCTTCAACCAAGAAAAAAAAAACATAGAAATGAAAGGGGAGTTTCAGTAAACTTCATGGGGAGAAGTATTTAGTGACGAAAATTATGGTATTTAATCTTGTTGTGTTTAATGATAAAAGAAATGTAAATTAAAATAAAAGCAAAACGGCAATGTATAGTAGTCGCTCATACTGTTGCTAAAACCATGATCATAGATTAAGTGACAAAATTATTTGTTCCCAAAGATTTCATTGTCCTTTATGCCATTTCTCACCAAATGAAAATCCTTTCATGCTTTCAAAAGCATCTTTTAGCAACAGTTAATAACTTTTAGTGACAAATTATTTTGTCACTAAAATTTATTAGAGTGACTTGGTAATTAAATCATTTAGCAACTCATAGAGTCATCGCAATTACATTTAACGACGAATTTTATGTTTTGTCACTAATATCCGTTGTCAAAACCTTCTATTTTTTTATTTTTATTTTTGACAATGAATGTGGAATTAAATGAATATTATATTAAAAATATGTTAAATTATAGAAACCAATTCAATTTCAGTCCTATATACCAAACAAATGACAAATGAAGCTAAGCAATTCTTTCAAATTTTCTTATTGTCCTTGTAAGCATGAGATTCTAAGCCTAGCTAACCCATACCAGGGTAGGCTCATAGGCTCATATGAGATATATATATATATATATATATATATAATTAACATGTGCATAGTAAAGCTGCTACCAGAAACGGGTCCCCTTGTTGAACTGCCCAAATGATGAGGCAGGTAATTATTATATATGTAGGTGAGAGCTGCTGGAACACCACAGCAAAAGTGAGATTTTCCTGCTTATTTGTACTTCCACTGACCCAATGATTTGGCCTTTCCCTACCCAGAAATGACGAGTTTTTAATAAATTTAAAATACAATAAGCACAGTTATAGGAGTCCCCAATCAATTTTACAAAAGTTAGTTCATCCCAAAATTGATTTATGAAAAGTCGGTTCCGACGAAAAATAATGGCGGGTCAATGGAGTTAGGGCGCATTGCTTTGTGTAAGAAGGAACAAACTTTTTGGAATTCGGTTCCCACCTAAACTTAACTTCCAAAAGTCAGTTCTATTCCCATGCATGCAATACACCAATTTACGTAAACTGAAATTGGCTATCCAGAAGAGAGTTTTGATTAAACATTCAAAAATTGTTACATCATTCTTCGTTTTCTTTCTTACTAGTTTAATCATTAAAAATAGATATTTTATTTGTAAGTTAGCGAAAATGCATCAAATCAACGCAAGGATGATAACTTCTAGTTGTTAAAAATAAATACAACTTTTCCACAATTTTTAAGTTTCATGAAACGAACTTTCTTAAAAGATAGACTAATTTAATCTAATCACAAAATTAACGCAACATTTATTTGTTGAGTCATATAATTTTACTTTTTATAAATATATATGTCAAGACTATGAAATGATGATGTCCATCTGGCAAGTCTTGGAGTGCCTTGGGTGCATTAATAACTTCTTATTAATGTCAAATTGGTTCTTGAAAAGATTATAAGTTCAAGAGTACACGATTTTTAGTCTCTCTTGTACTTCTAAAATCTTTAAAATAATATCCTACCAACTTGAATTCATATTGACTCCTAGTAAATCTCCTTATTTCAATTTCTCAAAGTTATGATGACAAACACTTCGACAACCCGTTATGTTGCAAGGTGTTGCAAGATTGTGAGCTCCTAGGCCAATTGTTGCTGCTATGCACAAAACCCTATTAAAATAAGAAAATTAAGAATGTTAAAAATGTATATACATATATATATATATATATATATATATATATATGGTGGGAAAACTAATTTAAGTGACACATTTTTATCACTTCCTAATTATTACTTAAATGTGGAAAGATAAGTTCTTCAAGATTAGTAGCATGAGGCCAACTTTTGAAAAATTGGTTCTCATCTAAATCGACTTCCCAAAAGCCGTTCTATTCCCATGCATGCAACACACCAATATAAACTGAAACCAACTATCCAAAAGATGATTTTGATTGGATGCAACTGTGCAACGTTATGTAAAATCGACTTTTGAAAAGTACGTTTTGGTGGCTCTTTTATTTTACACATGATTGATTGACGTCGTACCTGAGATACCAAAGTAAGCTTATTAAGGCAAAAAAACTCTTTATTGATTGCGTGAACATTCAAAGATTGTTATATCATTCTTTGTTTTCTTTCTCAATAATTTAAGTATTAAAAGATGGATAATTTATTTCTTTCTCAACAATTTTTAATCTAACAAAGGGGTGATAATTTGTAGTTGATGTTAAAAATAAATACAGCTTTTCTAGAACTTTCAAGTTTGATGAAACAAGCTTTCTTAAAACATGGACTAATTTAATCCAACCAAAAAAATTAAACAACAATTGCAGCTGAGTCTTATAATATTACTTATCCCATATACATACATACATACATACATACATACATACATATATATATATATATATATATATATATATATTAAGGCTATGGAATGTTGATGTCGATTTGGCGAGTCTTGGAGTGCCTCGGTGTTGACTTTTTGAGTCTGATCCCTATTTTGATGCTAACAAAGTACAAGTATTTCATTTGTGCATTTAGTATTTTTGAACAAGTTCATGATTCAGCACACACATGAGGTAAAGGACATGAAACTTGGAGGAACATAAAGATCATATTTTCTAGCATATTCCATGAAGATTGAAGAGCAAAAGACGAAGACGTTCATTTTAATTTGTATATGAATTTAATTTTTATATCTTGGTATGTAATAATACATGCATCTGGATGATATGTCTTGTGTGCTCAGATAGGTCTTAGATTGACTATAGGGAACCAAATGACCTTAAGGCTCGACCGATGCTGAATTTTTAGGGTTATTTCTCAAAGGTGTTAGACTGACCTTAGGATCCTGAATATTGCATAAAAGTGTTCTCCATAGTCTTGAAAAAAGATATCATATAATTAGGGAACACATTGTAAAGAGAAAAGGACTGAAAATGCCCAAAATGGCATGTTCTTCGGTCAACCAAACTCCCACCGAGTCAACAAGTTAAACCCTCGGTCGACCAACCAGATATATATAACAATGCCCTAGTCGACCAAACCTCCCTGAGTCAACAAGTTGACCACTCAATTGACCGACCAAAAACATATGGGCAACGCCCTAGTCAATTGAACCCCCACATGGGAAATGCCAACTGCCTGGTCGACCGAACCTTGTAGTTCAAAAAGACCCGATCGACTGAATCACACGGATTTGGAAAATCGCTCTTGAACCCTGTAAGTTCGATCGATCATCCTTCTAGTTCAAATTTCTCCTAGTTGACCGAACCCAGTCACTTGGTCAACCGAACCTTAAGTTTGGTCGACCAACCCTCTCGGGTTGGCAAATTTTACCGAGGTTAAAAACACTATTAAATTTTATTAATCTCACTTAAACCTTTTCTAAAGTGACTAATATGTCCTTAATGGTTAGATTTAGTAAAAAAATGTATAAATACCCCCTCCATAACTTAGATTAGTAACTTTGATTACCTCCAAATTCTCTCTAAACCCTTTGTTAATCAAAGTTCCTCCAAACCATTTCTATTGCAAAAATCTCTTCTTTGGGGCAAAATTTTTCAAGCTAAACTCTTCAACTCTCTTTCCATCCATTCATTTCAAAATCATTTTGTGAGTGAGTATATTTGTTTTGGGCAATTATATTTGTATTCATATGCTATACTCTCACATACTATTTATTTTTGAAAATCATTTTTGAGAATTTAGCTTAGGTTTCTCCTGATTATTTTCATGATAAAAATTTTTCAAGAGAAATTATTTATTGTACAAATATTTTCTTGGACTTAAAATTCTAGATTTTCCAAACACTTTTATTTGCAAAAATCTTTGTTAGAGAACATATTTCTCATTCATATATATATTATTTGTGCAAAAATTATTGAAAGAGAAAAACCCTAGGCTCTCCTATATTATTATTAAAATATCTTTTTGGAGAAACCTTCTTATTAGGGTTTAAATATATTTAAGCACCCTTACTCTACTGAGCATATTTTTTATCATATTAGAGTGCATGTATTTTAAACTTTATTGCGTACATTTCTACTTGTATTTTAGAAGCATGATTATATGTACACAAATATTTTTATTGAAACGGGTGGGTTCAGAACGAAATTGAACAGGGGAGTCTTAGTCCCATAAGTGAGACCGGTTCAGTTCAACTCGAAAATTGAACTAGGGTTTCTCTCGCCTCGCAAGGAGAGGATATAAAAGACTTCTGCTCTACCCGTTTAAGTGAGTAGGGTTAGTGGAATCCTTGGGGGGTATGCCCAAGGCAGGGACATAGGCAATATTGGCCGAACCTTATTAACAAATATGTGTGTCATTCTCTCTCTATCTTATTTAAATTCCTACACTTAAATTTCAGCATGTGTATGAATGTTTGTTTAATGTCATAATTATTTGCATACACACATTTGATTTAAGTAAGATGTACTACGCACTTGTATGTTTACTTTTACTGTTAAAATTATTTTACATACATGCGTGTACATTGAATGAGACATGATATGTGGTGAATTGGCGTAAATGCTTAATTTAATCGAAAAATTTTTAAACCCAATCCACCCCCCCTCTTGGGATCACACCAATTCAAACAATTGGTATCAGAGTCTGATTGCAATAAGCTTAACCGCTATTTGCATAAAGATTGCAACAACTCATATTTCGGTGTAAAACTGTTTTGAGGGGCCAACCCTTTGTAAATCCTCTACTGCTTTTATTATAAAGATTTTACCATCCGAAATTTGAAAATGATTTTGTAAAATCAATTGATTGGAGGATTTGGAAAGTATTTGTGAATGTTAACATATCCCATTGAAAAAGTGATTTTAAAAATGCATAATTTCCCAAAATTTGAAAATGAATTAAACTTGCATGACATGTGTTTTAATGCACATCATCTGTGTGCCATGCATACTTTTTCTGTGCCTTAGTCACTAATGTTTTTGCAAGTGAATATCTTTCTATGTGCTAAGGATTTTGGGAATCATAAGGATTTTGAAAAATTGAGAGAGAAAAAGTCACCACTCCGAGTTCAAACGTTTAAGGAGTAAATTGGAAAGGTATATATTTATCGTCCTTCTACTTTATTGTATATTTCATGCCATGATTCATGATGCTTATATTGTGTAAACTATTATTTGAATCATGTAAATTTCTTTGTGATTACATACCAACTTATAAGGTGCACTTAAGAAGAAAATTTTATTAATAGTCATAAGATTTTTAGAAATTGTTGTAAATAGGGGTTACTATGCTTTGAATGCTTAAATAGTATTTGTGCTTAATATTCTAAATCTTAGTAAACACTATTACCATACTGAGAACCCTAAGAAAATCTAGCCAATATTGAGTTTTAGTAATTATATCCAATATTAGCTTAATAAGTACATAGCATTTTGATTGGTGAACATGTGAAGATATTGGTCATCCTCTTCGAATGGAAAAAAGGTTTTAATTGCCAAAAGATTCTTAATGCTATATATATGCTGATGTATAAATATCTTGAATATAGCATGATTTGTCCATCACACTTATTTGGGGGTTAAGCAAATTAATATTCTATATATTTTATTTTCCTAAACTCATCATTGAGCTTAAATGATAAATCATTTTCTAATGATAAAATAAATTTAAGAAATTCATAAGTTTATCCGCATATTAAAACATCAGTTATGCCAAATAATATTAATTGAACATATAACTCTTTGGCTACATAATTGAGAGGGGAGCAACAAATTTTAGAAAATTCATCCAATATGCATTTTATTGTAATGAGCTTATACTTTTTGGATGATTTGTTGTTAAGCTGAATACAAATATCTATCTTTGCTAAATGAATATATCTTCTAATGGAAGAATTTCTTTTTTTTTTAAATTTGATCTGCATTGAGCTAAAAGCCACCGTCCATCAGTTGCCTAATGATTATATCTTTGTACGGATAGTTTATATTTTATTTGATATATTGATTGAACTACTAAATGCCTCCTTTATGGCGGATGCAATGATGTGAATTGCATGCTGGTAGTGGATATAGATTCTCGCATGCTTAAGCTAAATTATAAATTGATTGCGTGAATCATCAAGTTTTAGGTATATGAAAAAATGGGAAAATATTCAATTTACAAACGAAATGCTGTCGAAATTTCGGTAGAATTTTTCCCATAAGTGAAACCACGTATTAGGATAAATAATTTAATGCATGCTAAAATATTTTTGAAAGGATGAGTGAATCATAAAAGAATATTAACTTTCATCCTTAGTTATAGGTGCATGCCGAATCGTTTGCTAGTGCATGTTGAATTTTTTAAATGATATATGCTAAACTGAAAAACATGCACAATCTTCATATTTGTTTCCTAGGATGCTAGATAACTAAATAGGTTGTACATGTAAAATCCAAACCGCTATATAAATTGAAGACATGTACACATTATGTTATCGTAGGAGAGACTAGTTCATGGACACCATTTGGTCCAATTCTTGGTTTATGCACTTTCATTCTGGATCCAAATGGTAAAACATCATCCTTGTAATCAATCGTCACATGTTTTGATGATGTCCATAAACTATGAGCAATTGCATGACTTAGGGGGAGTTTTTCGTTTCACACACACTCATTGTGAATTTTGAGTTGTGTCGTCTTTATTGAACCCCTATTGCATTACCCTTGAGTATAGTCTTGATTGGCTATTGTGTATTTAAATTGAAATGCAATAAGTCATACTTGTATGTGCTAAATGTCTAATATTTGCCGCATACTGAAATCCCTTGAAAAGGATGAATATTTGATGAGTGTCCTTTAATTTCTATCATCCTTGAACCATAATGCAAGTATGTGTGCATGCAAATATACAGAGGAGTTTAAGCCCCACTATTAAGAAAAATGAACTTAATGTCTATCATCTCTTACGTGCTGAGTAATATTTAGAAGGATGAACATGTGATGAATGTGCTTGAATGAAATTCATCCTTGAGATTAAATGCACTCATGTGTGTGTGAGACTATACCAGGGAGTTTAAGTCCCTCCTTGAAAAAGGATTTGAATCACCTAACCCGTGAACTCATATTTTTCATTGTTTCCACTTTTTGAGTCTGAAGCCTTTCTAAATACTTTGAACATCATATCCTATCTCTATTGAATATCTTTGATATGGATTGTTTAGGGTACACATGAACACCGTGCATGACTTAGTATTTGATTTTTAGCGTATGTGGTTTTAGGGACATTTTACTGGTGGAAACCAAACGATTTAACCTATACCAGTAAAATTAGTTTATGAATGAAAAATAGTACTTATACTATTTAAACAATTTTTTTTTTTTTGTATCAGTATATGTAGTTAAAAGGATCTAAGCACAAACTTAAATTTATAGGGGGAACATCTTAGGATAAAATTCTATCTTGTTATGCTCACCAAATTTTTGGCTTAGATCTGCTGTTGAATTCATTGTGGCTTGTGCTTAAACGAAATGATTTTATTAATAATGTTGATTTAAAATATACTTCTTAGCCACATGTGTCTTAGGTTTTGCCATATGATCCCTATTTTAAATTTATTTAATATATTTGGATCTATATGGCTACATTTTTTAGGTACTCTATGATTTGTGCTTAAATGATAAACTATAAAAATAATGCTTGCTTGAGTTTTAAATTAAAGTTTATTTTTCAGCAAGCATAAGCCCCCTGCAGTTATCAAAAATCATAAGGGGATATATATATATATATATATATATATATATATATATATACAATTTCAAAAGCAAGAATTGAACTTACATAGAATACATCTTGTTTCTTGCTTGTGTGCTTAAATGCTTTTATGACTTGTGCCTTTCAATGTTAAAATCTTGTGTCATGAAATTTTATTTTTAAAAGGGTGTTACATAACTGGTTCATTGACTTACATGAAATGTATGTGAACTAGTTCGATCATATTTATACTCAAACCTACTTTTTATAGGCCGCATCTTCTTAAATTTCAATCTTTGTGGGAACTTACATTGTGCTTAAACTAAAATGGTTTGTGTATATTTCTAGTCTAGCCCTGTTTTACATGTCATTTCAATCTTTTAAATGACCAGTTAAACTGTTTTGTATGCTTAATGACTATATCTTTAAAACAATTTAAATTTTTATACCCATAATCTATACTAAAAAGAGGGAGAGTTTTCTTTAAAAATCATTTTAAAAAGGGGGAGCTCTCTTTGCTAAGTTTGTTTTGAATGTCAAAATGTTTTTCACTTAGCTTGGCCCTTTTTGTTGATGCCAAAAGGGGAAGAATGCTTTTAACCAAAATGATAATGACCGAAAGGGAAATTGTTATGGGAAAATCATAAGGAAAATTGTCTGATCGTGCACTTTAATGCTAAAATTAAATGCATGATCATTTGTATTGTCTTCTGTCTTAATATGCTTGAACTTTACTATGTATATTTTCAATTATGCATATTCTTAGGGAGAGCCTTTCCAGGCTGTACCCATTTTGCTCTAGTGCATTTGTCATCATCAAAAAAGGGGAGATTATTGACTTTTTAAGTCTGATCCCTTTTTTCATGTGTGCATTTAGTGTTTTTGAACAACTTCATGACTAAGCACACACATGAGGTAAAGGACATGGAAGCTTGGAGGAACATAAAGATCATATTTTTCAGCGTATTCCATGAAATCTGAAGAGCAAAAGACAAAGACGTTCATTTTAATTTGTATATGCATTTAATTTTTATATCTTGGTCTATAATAATTCATACATCTGCATGATATGTCTTGTATGCTCAGATAAGCTTTAGATTGATCATAGGGAACCAAATGACCTTAGGGCTTAACCGACACCAGATTTCTAGGGTTATTGATCAAAGCGCTTAGATTGACCTTAGGACCCTCAATATTGCATAAAAATGTCCCACATAGTCTTCAAAATAAATATCATATAATTAGGGCATCATTATAAAGAGAAAAGGATCGAAAATGCCCAAAATGGCATGTTCGATCAACTAAACTCAGTCATAATGAGATCTTTGGTAGACCGAACTCCCACTGGGTCAACAAGTTGACCCCTCGGTCGACCGACCAGATATATATAGCAATGCCTTGGTCGACCGAACCTCCCCTGGTCAACAAGTTGACTGCTCGGTCGACCGACCAAAAACATATGGGCAACGCCCTAGTTAACCAAACCCCCATGTAGGAAATGCCAATCGCCCGGTTAATCGAACCTAGTAGTTCAAAAAGACCCAGTCAACCGAACTGCATGGATTTGGAAAATCGCCCTTGAACCATGTGAGTCCGGTTGACCATCCTTCCAGTTCAAGTTTTTCCCTATCGACCGAACCCAGCCACTTGGTCAACCAAACCTTAAGTTCGGTCGACTGACCCTCTCGGGTTGGCAAATTTTACCGAGGTTAAAAACACAGTTAAATTTTATTGACCTCACTTAAATATTTTCTAAAATGGCTAATATGTCTCTAACGGTCAAATTTAAAAAAAAAATCTATAAATACCCCCTCCATAACTCAAATTAGTAACTTTGATTAACTCCAAATTCTCTCTAAACCTTTTGTTAATCAAAGTTCCCCCAAACCATTTCTATTACAAAAATCTCTTCTTTGGGGCAAAAGTTTTCAAGCTAAACTCTCCAACTCTCTTTCCATCCATTCATTTCAAAATCATTTTGTGAGAGAGTATAATTATTTTGGGCAATTATTTTTGTATTCATATGCTATACTTTCACATACTATTAATTTTTTAAAATCATTTTTGAGAATATAACTTGGGTTTCTCCTGATTATTTTCATGATAAAAATTTTTCAGAAGAAATTATCTATTGCACAAACGTTTTCTTGGACTTAAAATCCTAGATTCTCCAACCACTTTTATTTGCAAAAATCTTTGTTGGAGAATATATTTTTATTCATATATATTATTTGTGGAAAAATTATTGAAAGAGAAAAACCCTAGGCTCTCCTATATTATTATCGAAATATATTTTTGGAGAAATTTTCTTATTAGGGTTTAAATATATTTAAGCACCCTTATTTTACTAAGCATATTTCATATCATTAGAGTGCATGTATTTTGAGCTTTATTGTGTACATTTCTACATGTATTTTAGAAGCATTATTGTATGTACAAAAATATTTTTACTGAAGTAGGTGGGTTCAACCCAGAATTGAAATGGGGAGTCTTAGCCTTATAAGTGAGACTGGTTCGGTTCAACCCAAAAATTAAACTGGGGAGTCTCAGCCCCGTAAGTGAGACCACTTCAATTCAACCCGAAAATTGAACTGGGGTTTTCCTCGCCCCGTAAGGAGAGGATGTAAAAGGCTTATGCTCCTCATGTTTATGTGAGCAGGGTTAGTGGAATCCTTGGGGGGTATGCCCAAGGCAGGGCCATAGGCAGTATTGGCCGAACCTCGTTAACAAATTTGCGTGTCATTCTCTTTCTATCTTATTTAAATTCCTGTACTTAAATTTCAACATGTGTATGAATATTTGTTTAATGTCATAATTATTTGCATATACGCATTTGATTTAAATAAGATATACTACGCACGTGTATGTTTACTTTCACTGTTAAAATTATTTTACATACACGCGTATACATTAAATGGGACATGATATGTGGTGAATGGGCGTAAATGTTTAATTTAGTCGAAAAGTTTTTAAAACCCAATTCACCTCCACTCTTGGGATCACACCAATTCCAACACTCAGGAACATTAATAATTTCTTGCTAATATCAAATGGGCTCTTAGAAAGATTATAATTCCAAAGTATATGATTTTTAGTCTTTCTAGTATTTCTAAAATTTTTAAAACACACTCTATCAGCTTAAAGTTATATTGACTCCCGATAAATCCCCTTATTTTAATTTCTTAAAGTTTTGATAACAAACACTTTAGCATCCTATTATTCTGTAAGTTGTTCTAGGATTGTAAGCTCCTAGGCCATTTGCAACTACTACGTACAAACCCCTATTAAAATAAGAAAATTGAGAATGCTAAAAATGTATATATATATATATATATATATATATAGTGGGAAAACTAATTTAAGCAGCACATTTTCATCACTTCCTAGTTATTATTTTCGTGTGGAAAGATGAGCTCTTCAAGACTAGTAGCGTGGCGTTGATTCAACCTTGTTGCAAGAGTATGATTTTTTAAGTTTACAAATTTTTCATAGCATGTGGTTGAAGAAGTACCTATTTGCCTAATGATATGACTAGTAAATATTTATTAGGATTAAGAAAAAGATTAAGAAGTATAACTCTTCAAAGTATGATCGTAATAACTATTGACAAATTTGAAGTAAGATAACTTCCGCTTGCACATCTGATGTTACAACATTATTTTTTGTGTTTGACCACTCATTTAGCAATATGTTGCCTTTCAATTTAGCAATATGTTGCCATTCAATATATGCTTTGTAGCTAATTGGTATGATAAAAATTCATGAATTAATCGAAACGAAGTACACACGTACGTACAAACACTCGAATTTGAATTTTTTTAATGTACATGGTATTGCATAGAGAGAGAGAGAGAGAGAGAGAGAGAGAGAGAGAGAGAGAGGAAACATAGAGATGTGAACGTGTCACTACGAACAAATGAAATGAGTGCTTAACTTTTCACCCATCATTATCTTTATTATCAAACTCATTAGATATGTCTGAGTGATAGGTAATCCGAATGCTCGAGTGTCCTCTAAACCTCTAGATGGTCACCTATATCCTACTAGTTATCAAGCACATACTCTACAGAGAGCTTATAGAGAGAGCATTGTGCTCAACTTAACAACATTATATTATTCTCATGATGCAAATGTCAAACTACATTGTGAATTTCATTAATATATCTAAAGAACTTCCCATGCTGCATGTATTGTACATGGAGTTTAGGTACTAGTGCTATCAACATTTGTAATTGTTGGACTAGCGAACCTTGTAAAGTGATTCCATCGACCCATTGTCTTCACAAAACCAATCACCAATGACCATACCTATGTTCATGATCCTTATCTAAGTTCTCATCATTATCAAGATTCCAATGTTGTGTAGTTATTGGCTAAAAGGTATAATTTTGTTGTATACTTCATTATGCAATGATAGAGGAACATAATTTATAAGTTTACATTTGATCTCCATGCAAAGTTGATATCAGGAATGCTCGTGGTTTAGTAGTCCGTGATGGTAGAGTTGTCATATATGCTTTGAACGGTAGAGTTCTCTTATCAGTCTATATGTAAAGTTAAAAATTGATTTTGTTATTATGTCAATATCACCTTGCTTCATATGGTGGAGTTTCCACGTATGGTCTATGTGTAAAGTTTAATAATTGATTTTGTTGTTATGTCAGTATCATGTATGCTCGCTGAATATGGGGAATGATTAAAATGAAATGCTACATGTTGTTTGAAAAGCATGCTCGTGCTTGATTTGTTAGTGACAATAGGGTTGTCATACATGCTTCGCATGATAAAGTTATCACATCTGGTCCACATCTAAAGTTCAATAATTGATTCCATTGTTTTTTCAATATCACACATACTTCCTGAGTATGGCACCAAGCAAAAAGAGTTGTTCCACATTCTTCAAATTAGGTGCTCGTGCTGGAGTTGTCAGTCATGATAGGGTTTTCATGCCTGCTTTGCATGGTAGAGTTGTCACATTCGGTCTAAGTGGAAAGTTTGCAATATCAGCTACTTTAGAGTTTGTTTAAATTATGGTCGTAGTTACACTTCCTATCGCATTTACAATTGTAGTATAAGTTCTTCGCATCATAGTATGCGGGTCACCATCATTGTTTTGTAGTTTGGTTGTGATATGTGGCTCATATACTTAGTGGAACGCATGCACAAAGAGAAAGCATAGTAGAAATTAGAATTCTGGACTACAAGAGGAAAGCATTGATGGTCTCCCTATAATTGTTGATGGTTCGTCATAGAAACAGTGAAACCATTGATTGTTTTGAGTCTGTTTCTATAACTATTTGCTTTCAACATTAAACCATCGATGGTGTGTCTAAAACTGTTGACGGTTTGGCTCAATAACCTAGTGCAGACTTTCAAATTATAATTGGGACGTTAAGTTGGTTGGGTTTTGGAGGGAAAGTCCTTGGGAACTTTATAAATATGTTGTATATGTTGTATCTTGGATGTAGTTCGTGTCTTTGAACACAAGATAGTAAAATCACATTGGCGATTGCTCTCGTGGATGTAGGCATTGCCAAACCATGTAATTCTTTGTGTCTCTATTATTGCTTTCATTATAATATGCGTGGTTGTTGTTCTGTATTTTCATCATTAAGTGTTGTGTTATAAAATCAATTTATTCTATTGTGCATTCTTTTTTCACAACAAATTGGAATTGAGTGTTGTGAAGGCTTTATATGAACTTCAATCAAAAGGCATGGATGATACAAATTGGAAGGAATTGGAAGCAAAGGTTGTGGCAACTATCAAATTATGTTTGGCTCATGACGTGCTGTATCACATAATGGAAAAGGATTCTCCTGTAGCTATTTGGTAGAAACTTGAAAGCTAGTATATGTCTAAGTCTCTTACAAATAAATTATTTATCAAGAAAAAGTTATATTGGCTTACGATGGTGGAATGTTTAGATTTGAACCAACACATCAACGCATTTAATCAAATCATAGGTGATTTAATGCGAGTTGATATGAAATTTGAGGAAGATGACAAGGCGTTGATGCTATTAAATTTATCTACTTGCATCTTATACATAAGAAAACTTGTTGATTCAATTCCTATAAAGCAAGCAACAAGTATCTAGTTCAGATACAAATTGTTGTAACCAACAAAAGCTCTAATACCACTTGTTGATGTTCATTCAACTTGAACACACGTAGTGGAAGCACCTAATCAAACACAAAACAATCAAAAACCACCAATGCAATCACTCGATGATGAAATATACTCAAGAAAAAAAAATCGAACAATAATAAAAAGAAGCAAAACACAACTCGAATGCATAAGTTTATGTGGTTCAGAAATAGCCTAAGTCCACGGGAGCAACACTTGGGTTTCCACTATGATCAATGTCAAAGCTACAATCTTTGAAGCTTACTTGAAGCTTAATCTTATCCTAGGTTACATAATGATGTTTATATAACCTTTTAATGCAAATAGAAGAGTTCTAGTAAAACTAAACTACATATATAGTTATCCTTCAAAGAAAAATTCTCCAAATAAGCCCAATCTCCAAACCCCCAAATTCCAATCACGTAATCTGCGTCGACAATTTTGTGTTGAGCAAAGGTTCTCCTGTGTGCTACCTGAAACCTCTTCTCATACAATTGTTCCTCGCTTCATGTAGCTCTCTATGGTACATGTGATCCACTCTGAATATGCGCCACATCCCCAACAATCTCCACCTTGACGAATATTCACCACCTTGAAAATTTGAAAGCATAACCGCGGCTCCACTTGGGCCTATAGGTTGGGACCCGCATTCCCTCTAACACCTAGAGACGTAAACCAAGTCCAAGCCACACTTGAACTTGATTGTGGTAATAGGAATTTCACCTAACTGAACACCCAGCTCCTTGAAACATCCTTTGAACCATAATACTACCTTGGCGGCCTTTGCCTCTGCCAAGAACTCCACTCCAATTGTAACCAATGCACCCTAAGACTGTACCTCAGACTTCCAATAATTAAGCCTTCCCACAACGTACCTCGTTGCAAGATTCCTATCTTCCAAGTTCCCTGTGTAGCCTCCATCTACGAACCTCACAACTAACAGAACCGTCTGTTGCCCGCTGAAGTACCCAACTACACTGGTGTAGGAACCGTTTGACACGACCCGAACATCACTGTTCATCCTTGAGTATTGAGTGGTAGATATTTTACTTAGATTTGACAACGATGTACCAGTGACTGAGTTAAAACTAACCATGCTAAATCTCACCAACACTTGATCCCAAAAAGCTGCCTTGAGATAACACTAATCTCCCCGCAGCTACAAAGTCACCCTGAGATAATCCCAATCTCCCTGTAACCTTGCGAATCTCCAACCCAAGAATACTCTTGGCAACACCCAACACCTTCATGTCAACTTACTTTTTTAACAGAGTCCCTAACTGATTTACCTCAGTCAGAAACTTTCTAGCAATTGGCATGTCAGTCACATATAACAACAAAATACTTGCCCACTCACAACCTATCTCCCTTTACCACTCTAGGAGCTCTACCAACCCCCATGTCTGATTCTTATGCAGTATCTCCATCTCCTCCACTATGGAACCTGTCTACCTACCCTTCTTCTGGTCGTGCACTTCCTCCTAAAAGGTAGTAGGATCCTCCTTGATAGTAATGGTTGCATAAGACATCAGATCTCCTTGGTAGTAATGGTTTCATAAGACATCAGATCACAACTGGGTGGTGGCCTGATAGTGCATCTGAGCCCATTGTGATCATGCTGGTCTCCTGAGTTTAAACTCCCCGTATTTTTGTATGGAGTTTGAAACTCCACTTGCATCATAATCTCCTTTTTTCTCTAGTTTATCTTTTGATACCACAAGTCTCCTCAGTTAAAACTCCCTGCACTTTTTCCTTGAGTCTCCAACTCCACCTACACAACATGCTCATTGCTGCTACTGCAGCTTTCTGGCACTTGTTTTTTTTTCGTCTACTTGAGTATGATGTCTTAAGGCTTTAATACCTAAAGTCATGTCTTCACCAATCGCCACTTTATTTTCTATTGGATCACCCAACTTGAACTCATTTTTTTTATATACCAAAAAGATGCACTGGCCAGACATAACACCAAGCCTAGATCCCACCTCACTAGAAACATGCATAGCTGGACCTCCAAAGTCTACTGCATAACTAGTCCATGCTTCTCTTATAACTCTCCCACCTACTGATACCTTTGGTGATTGATTAATCAAGAAACATGCCATACTCATTGACTTCACCAAGAAGTCCCTTGCAAACCCTGAAAACACCATGCCTTGCTTATAAAACTTCTTAAATGTTAGCGTACTCAGCAACAGTATCTAATATGAGGAACTCTCTCTTGGTCTGGTACTCCACCTCAACCACAAGTTGCACCTAGCAAACAACTCCAACTTGTTGTGCATGAGATACCCCCAAACCTTTCATGATAACCTCATGAAATAGCCATGTACAACCCATGATGCTGCCTTTACTGGTCCCAAAACATCCACACCGACGTAGTTAAGAATACCCTGCAGGGCACAGAGATTCCCTACTAACCTCTATCCCTTCATCACCATCAATATGCCATCATACACCATCATCATCCCGCATTTGACTTGAAACTATACCCTTCACAATCCAAAGCACCCAATGGTATCACGTTCTTCCATAGATCGGTTACATGTCTTACCCCACATGATGTCCTTACCACACCATCATACATGTTGATCCTGATACATCCTATTCCGATAAATTTGCAAACCACATCATGTCTGTTAGAATTGGTGTATTCCCAAGAGGGGGGTGAATTGAAAATTTAAACTTTTCTCCTAAGTCAAGTCAGAAGACAGTATAATTTGGTAACCTAGGGTCTTTGCACACAATTTCAAATGTGGCGATGAATAAAATATGCGGAATTTAAATCATGCACATCATTCATCCCATAACATATACGTGCGGTAAATATAAAGTGCAGAAATGTAAATAGACACACAATATGTTATTGAGGTTCAGCCAACTGTGCCTACATCCCCGCCTCTAGCTCACTAGCTCGAGGATTCCACTAAAGGCTTACTTAAGGGTGGAGTGGCACCGATACAAACTAGGTCAATTAGCACAGGGCTGACCTCAACCTACACGCCTTAACAGGGTGGCGCACCTAACTTTCCTAACCCGGTCTAAGCCAATCTGAGACTATTTCGAAGGGCTAGTCTCCCTCTTTAGGCCACGCCTAGAAATACAACAGTATTTGCTCAATCAAAAGAATAGTACAGTGATTATGCTTTCAAGTAAAGCAGATATGTACCTAGATGCGCTTAGTCACATACACCACAAGATGATTTAATATGTAAGCTCGGTGTGGTCTAATATTTCAACTCTCAAAATATTTTCTATCGGTGTAATGCGCACGTGAGAGTATCATAAAAGAATCTGTGTATCTCAAAATATTCAATCAAACGTGTTCACATAAGATGCCAAATGAGTCTCAAGTATGTCAATTAGTAGAATGTCTCAATCATGAATATAGCGTATTTACGCGGTTTGCAACCCAAAACAAATACAAAACTTCCTAAGTTATTGCAACGAAAATGCAACACTCAAAAGTTCAATACAAGTCTTCTTAGGATAGGCTTATTAGCAAAGCCCACTAAGATAACTTAGGTTTTGCTCTCGTAAAAATCAAATCACTTAAATAAACAAGGAGAGCAAACCTTTGAGAATAATCACTTAATCAACTTACAAAGAGTATGAGCAATAAGAGAAGGTAAGTATGAGTGATTTTAGTATGAAAATGAGTATTATAGGTTTTTGGATTTTCAGAGAATTTTCCCTAATCAAATTTGCTAAAATCTTGCTAGTAATCCCAAATGAAGGCGTATTTATAGACACCCCATGAAATATAACCGTTGGGGACATAGTCGGGATTATTAGAAAAGTTTAATGATGTTTTAGCAACTTTAATGCTATTTAAAATATTTTAACCATGGTAAAACATTAGGGCAACTCGAGAGGTCCGGTCGATCAGAAACCTTTTCGGTCGACCAACGTTCATATGGTTCGATCGATTGGGCCATTTTTGAACTGCTCGGTCGGTCGACCAGAAGAAGGTAATTTTTTCAATTCATGCTATTCGGTCGACCGAAGGAAAATGAACTGAGCCTCTCGATCAACCAAACTATTGGGCCAACTCCCAAGGACCCTCAGTCAACCAAGTTAGTGTAATACAAAATTTACTTGGTCGACCGGGATGTAAAAATGTTGACTCCTAGGTGGTTTGGTCGATCAGGGTCAAATGAACTGCGGTGGCTCAGTCGACCGTACTGTGGTCAACTGGTTGACCCATACCAATTTTGGTCGACCGGGGCAGAATAAACTACCTTGGCTGGTCGACCGAAAGTGCACAAAGTGAGCATTTTAGTCCTGTTTTGAATCTCAAACGCCTTAATCAAGTGCCTAACATTTATGAGTGCAAAGGTGAGTGTCCTAGGGTCATTTGTGAGTCCTTTTGAAGACACCGAAAAAATCTGGTGTCGGTCGAACGAAGGGTAACTCCTAAGGTTTTTCTAAGGTCATTTGCATTATGAGCTTATGTATTTAACCATGCATGTGAGGTGTGTGATTATTACATATGAAAAGCCCTAATTACTATTACTTACCCTTTGCATGAATGAATTATAATACAACATGGGAAATAGGGTCTTCAAGCTTTAGTTGCTTTGTGTTCATCTTGATCTTGACAATTTTAGTTCCTACACAAATCCTCAAACACTCATTAGATATAATGAGTATTTATCATAATCAAAACCGGGCAACCTATAAGGTCAACAGTTTCCCATCAGAATAGAACTAGAACTCACCAATATGTAAGTTGTAAATCAGGCTTTATTAGGTGTTATGTGAAAAGAACATCTTGAATCTAGGATCCAAGAAACCGTGAGGCATTTTGAACTTGATGAAATAGTAAGCATCTCACCATCACTGCTCCCTAAGTCCCCTTTTTCAACTACATTCACTAATTTTAATGAACCCCTTTGAGCTTTTTCCTTTCCCTTCTCCCACTCAAGACATTTCGGTTTTATGTGCCTTAGTTTCCTACATTTAAAACAACAACATCCTTTTTCCTCATGGACAGAGTTTTATTACCACTCTATTTACTCCAAGATTTGCCTTGCTCATGATCCTAATTACCTTTCGCCAAAAGCCCTTCACCATATGAACCCTCATCACTAGCCTTCTTCCTTTCATGGAACCCTAGCAATGCACTCATGATGTCCTCCAACTATAGGGTTTCATTCCCCCAAGTCAGTGTCGTAACCAAATTCTCATATGTAGGCAACATAGGTAGGAAATTTAGCAGCATCAATGCTTTATCCTCCTCCTCAAAGTTCACATCAACTCGCCCCTGATCACTAATGATCTGATTAAATGTGTTGATGTGCTGAGTCAAGTCTGAACCCTCCACCATCTTAAGATGATAAAGCTTTTGCTTAAGATACAACTTATTCAAAATAAAATTAGACATGTATCGGTGCTGTAGTTTTAGCCAAAGCACTGCCGGCGAGTCCTCATCCATGAAGTGATACAACACATCATCGTTCAGACATAACCTGATCATGGAAACCGCCTTTGCTTCAATCTCCTTCCAACTTACGTTGTTCATGTCATCCAACTTCTTTCCATATAACACCTTTGACATCCCTTGTTGCACTAGTAAGTCCTTCACTCTTCGTTGCCAAAGCTTGAAATTACCAGTTTCATCGAACTTGCTCACACTGAACTTAATCGAAGAGACCCTAGCCATTGTTGAACCAATAGCTCTTATACCAGTTTTTGATTCGACTCCAATAAATAAAGAAACAAGTATCTGATTTAGATACTAATTTTTGTAACCAACAAAAGCTCTTATACCACTTGTTGATGTTCATCCAACTTGAACATGTGTAGTGGAAACACATAATCAAACACAAAACAATAAAAAACCACTAATGCAATCACTCGATGGTGAAATATGCTCAAGAAGCAATCAAAAAATAATAAAAAGAAGCAAAACAAAACTAGAACACATAAGATTTACGTGGTTCGACAATAGCCTATGTCCATGGGAGCAGCACTTGGGTTTCCATTATGATCAATGTCAAAGCTACAATATTTGAAGTTTACTTGAAGCTTAATCTTATCTAAGGTAACATAATGATGTTTATATAATCACCTAATTCCTATAGAAGAGTTTTAGTAAAACTAAACTACATCTATAGTTATCTCCTAGAGGAAAATCCTCTAAATAAGCCCAATCAACAAGTCCCCGAATTCAAATCACGTAATCTATGTCAATTTTGTGCTGAGCAAAGGTTCTCTTGCATGTTGTCCAAAACATATTCTCATGCAATTGCCCCTCGCTTCACATAGCTCTCTCTGGTACATGTAATCCACTTTGAATATGAGCTATATGCCCAAAAAAGCTTGGTTATGACTTTAACATTGGGTAAAGAAACCTTGAATTTGGAAGAGGTAATGAGCGCATTACTGGCCTTTCATCAAAGAAAGAAGGTCAGCAATGATATTTCACATGGAGAAGGGCTTGTGGTGAAGGGTAACCATGAACATGGGAGAGGAAAATTCAGGAATGGATCAAATCATAATAAGTCTCGATCGTAGTCCAAGAAGAAGAAGGATATTTGGTGTTTCAACTACAGGAAAAAAGGCACATAAAACCAGAGTGTCTAGAAATAAGGGGAATGCTGAAAACAAGAAGGTACTTCAAAATCAGTGAATGTAATACAGGAGGGAAACTCAGAAAGCAGTGATGGTGATAAGCTTTCAGTTGCATTGGGGTCAGATCACCTCATTGACTCTTCGATCCTAGATTCGAAGTGCTCTTATCACATAACAAAAAATAAAGAATGGTTCATCACATGTAAGAATTAAGATGTTTGATGGTGTTGTGAGAACACTACATGATGTAAGGAACATACGGGACCTATAGAAGAGTTTAATTTCCTTGGGCACTTTGGATTGTAATGGATTCAGTTACAAGTATGAAAGTGGGGTTATGAAGGTGTGCAAAGGTATTCTAAAGGGGATGAAAGGGCAAATTTTGGCAGGAAACATTTATACACTGATGGGCACTACAAATGTAGTTGGAGCTGCAGCTGTAGATTCTAAGTTAGATGACACCGTTTTGTGGCATATACGATTAGGGCACATAGGTGGGCATGATATGAAGGAACTTCATGAGAGGAATCTTTTGAAGGGTATTAAAATATGCAGGCTAAAATTCTACAAGTTTTCTATTCTTTGGAAGCAGAATAGGGTGCAGTTCAAAACAACCACTCATAAGATAGAAGGTACTCTTGACTACATTCACTCAGATGTTTGGGGGTTGGTGAGAGTAGCATTACAAAGTGGACATATGTATTTTTTGAGTTTCATTGATGATTACTCATGGAAGGTCTGGGTGTACTTCATGCGGCACATGTCAAAGATGTTTTCCAGGTATAAATTGTGAAAAGTTAAGGTGGAAAACCAAATCGAGAGGAGAATTAAATGCCTCAAGTCAAACATTGGGACCGAGTATGCTGATTCAAGGTTTTTGGAGTTTTGTGAGCAGCAAGCCATAAGGAGACATTCATAGTTTGCCGGACACCACAGCAAAATGGTGTAACAGAAATGATAAACCGAACTCTAACTGAGAGAGTTTGGTGTCTCACGTTGAATGCAAGGTTAGTAAAGAACTTTTGGGCTGAGGTAGTTAGTATGACATGTTTCTTTGTAAACTGATTGCCAAAGGCATCACTAGAGGGGAAAGTTGTAAAGGAGGTATTAAAAGGTAATGCAGTTGACTACTTCGGTTTGAGAGTATTTGGTTGTCCAGCTTATGTGCACATTTATAGTGAGAAGAGATTGACGCTTGATGCAAAGTCTAGACATTGCATTTTTTTTGGGGTATCAGAAAGGTGTGAAAGGGTTCAAGCTATGGGGTTTAATGGAAGAAAAGGTGATGATTAGTAGAGATGTGGTTTTCGATGAGAAAGCCATGGTGAAGCGTACTAAAGAAGATAATGAAAAGAAACAGAAGCCATAAAATTCTAGTAGTGATGAGCATGTTGTGCAATTGGAGTTAGAGACTCACGACAATGATGGTGGTAGAGTTAGTAGAAAAGGGATGCTCATGGAAGAAATGAGTTGATTATGAGGAAATCTTCTCACCTGTGGTCAGACACACTTCCATCAAGGTAGTGTTGGGATTAGTGGCAAATTATGATATGCAGTTGTAACAAATGAACGTGAAGACAACATTTCTCCATGGTAAAGGAGCACATCTATATGGTACACCCAAAAGGGATCAGTCAACTCAGATATGGGCATTTGTTTTGTAAACTGAAGAAGTCACTTTACGGGCTGCAACAATCTCCGAGGCAATGGTACAAACATTTTAATTCCTATTTGATCCGGATAAGGTATAGGAGGTGTGAGTATGATTACTGCATGTATGTAAAGAATCTTGATGATGATTCTATCATTTTGTTATTGCTTTATATTGATGACATGCTAATTGCTAAGAAGGATATGACTAAGGTAAATCAGTTGAAGACTCTGCTGAATAAAGAGCTTGACATGAAAGATCTTGGTGTGGCCAAGAGTATACTTGGGATGGAGATTTGTCAAGATAGAACACAGGGAGGTTGTGGTTATCCCAAGGTGATGTGGAGAAGGTGTTGGAGAGGTTTAGCATGATTGATGCAAAACTGATAAGTACACCTTTAGCGAATCACTTTATATTGTCTACCGCTCCATGCCCAAGGATGGATGATGATATTTGGGACATGTCAAAGGTCCACTATGCTAATGCAGTGGGGTGTTAAGTGTATGCTATGGTATGTACAAAGCCAAACCTAACACAAGATGTCAGCATGGTAAGTAAGTTTTTTTCAAATCCGAGTAGACAACATTGGGATGTCGTCAAATGGATTTTCAGATACGTACGAGCTACTTCTCACTATGGTATCATGTTCGGCAAGCAATAAAGTGATCTGTTAGTTGTAGGATATGTGGATACATATTATGTAGGGGATCTACATGACAGGAGGTCTACAATAGGGTATGTGTTTACCCTTCTTGGAGTACCCATTTTTTGGAGGTCCATGGTACAATCTCTGATGGCATTATCAATAACTGAGTCAGAGTATATAGCAGTTGCCAAAGCTGCCAAGGAAGCATTGTGGTTTACTGGTTTAGTCAAGGAGCAGGGCATACAACAAGATGGAGTTGAGCTGCATTGTGATAGTTAGAGTGCCATCTATTTGGCGAAGAATTAAGTGTATCGTGCAAGAACCAAACATACAAATGTAAGGTTCCACAGGATCCGGGAGTTGATTTCTTCTAGTGAACTTCTACTCGAGAAAGTTCACACATCTAAGAACACAACAGATATCTTGACGAAGTTGGTTACCATGGATAAGTTCAAGTATTACTTGGACTTACTGCATGTCTCTGCTAGAAGGAAGATGGTCTCAACTTAATGTCCCAAGGTTAAGGTGGAGCAGCGGGGTTTATGTTTTTAGTTTCTCCTAAGGGCCTCATATTCGCAAAGGTGGTGATTGCTGTGATATGTGGATCATAAACTAAGTGGAATGCATGTACCAAAAAAAAAAAAAAACATGGTCAAAATCTGAATGCTGGTCTATAGGAGGAAATCGTCAACGGTTTCTCTATAATCATTGATGGTTTGGCCCAAGAGTAGTGAAACAGTCAACGATTCTTAGTTTGTTTCTGAGACTGTTTGCTCTTGGTATTAAATCATCGACGTTATGTATGAAACCGTCAACGGTTTAACTCCATAACCAGGCATAGATTTTCAAATTTTGAATTTGGACATTAAGTTCATTGGGTTTTGGAGGGAGAGCCTCCGAGAACTTTATAAATATGTTGTGTATTGGATGTAGTTCATTTCTATGAACACAAGATAGTAAAATCACATTGTTAATTGTTCCCATGGATGTAGGCATTACCGAATCACGTAATTCTTTGTGTCTTTGTTAATGCATTCATTATAATCTGCATTGTTGGAATTGGTGTGATCCCAAGAGGTGGGGTGAATTATGTTGTAAAACATTTTGGCTAAATTAAGCATTTCACCGATTAACCACAAATCATATCCCATCCAATATACATACGTGCATGTAAAATAATTATGACATCAAATAAACATTTATACACATGCTGAAATTAAAGTGCAGGAATTTAAATAATATAAAGAGAGAGTGACACACACATTTGTTATCGAGGATTAGCCGAATCAGTCCACGTCCCCACCTTGGGCATCCAAGGATTTCACTAAACCTGCTCACTTAAATGGGTAGAGTAGAAGTCGTTTACATCCTCTCCTTAAGGGGCGAGGAAAACCCAGGTTCAATTTCCAGGCTGAGCCGAACTGGTCTTACTTACGGGGCTGAGACTCCCTAGTTCAATTTTCAGGCTAAATCAAACCGGTCTCACTTACGAAACTGAGACTCCCTAATTCAATTTCGGGTTGAACCCAACCGGTACAATAAACCATTTTTGTACATATAAAAATGCTTCCAAAAAAAAAAAGCAAATATGTATAATATTAATAGCTTAAATACATGCACTCTAATATGATATGAGTTAAGCTTAGTAGAGTAAAGGGTGCTTATCTAAATAATTAATGCACAAATAGAGCATATGAAAATATAAAAATGATTATTATGTTCTCCAACAAAGATTTTTACTAATAAAAATGATTGGAGAATTTGAAGTTTAAGCTAAAGAAAAATATTTGTGCAATAAAAGATTTCTTCCAAAAATGTTTATTAAGAAAAATAACTGGAAGAAATGTCAAGGCTACTCTCAAACATGATTTTAATAAGTGAAGATACAAATGAGAGTAAGTGTATATGAACGTAAAATAAATGCCCAAAATAAATATGCTCTCTTTCAAAACAATTTTGAAATAAATAAGTGGAAAGAAAGTGGAAGAGTTTTTTTAACAAATATGCCCCAAATAAATGATTTTATCAATTAAAATTGGTTTGGTGGAACTTTGACTAAAAAAGGTTTAGAAAGAATTTTAGAGTTAATCAAAGTTTCTAATTAGGTGTTATGAGGGGGTATTTATAGATTTTACAAAAATTATGACAGTTGGGGATATGCTCGGTATTTTGAAAAAGTTTAATTAAAAGTTAATGACATTTTAGTCCTTTAAAAAATTTCCAACATGAGAGTTTCGGTCAACCATATTTGAGGTTTGATCAGTCATATCACCAAGTTCAATCGACCGTGGCATTTTTGAACTTAGGTTTTGGTCAATCGTATTAAGGCGATTTTGAACCCTCAAAGGTTCGGTCGACCAAGGCACATTTGGTTGACTAAATTCTAAGGTTTAGACGACCAAGTCAGATTTTAACTAAGGGTTCGATCGACCTGAGCATTGGGAATCACCCAAGTGTCAGTTCGATCGACCATACAGTTCAAGTTCATTTTAAAATGGTTGACTGAATAGTGAACCCGTTGACCCTGTTAGGTTTGGTCGACCAAAGCTTCTATGTAGGTTTAGGATCGGAATTAAAGTGTGTATTTAAGGCCTGATTTGAGTTTAAAGTTAAGTGCAGGGACCTAGAATCTCTCTAAGGTTAAAGCTCTTTAATTTAGCCTAAAAAATTTGGCGTCTATTGACCTTCCCTAAAGTCTATATATAGTCATTACTAAGCATTCAAACATATCATGCAAATGCATGCATTATTACAGACCAAAGATAAAAAAATTAAATGTAATACAATTATAAAACAAATGTCTTCTTCTTTGATCTTCTGTCTTTTGTAGAAAACGTCAGTTGATGTGAGCTTTCTGGCTTCCATCTTCCTATTCTGTGTGTGCATTCTGAATTGTAAACCTGTTTAAAAAGTTAGGTACACACATAAGATACATGTGCTTTGTCAGCATCAAAACAGGGATCGGATTCAAAAAGTCAACAATCTCCCCATTTTTTATGATGAAAAACGCACCAGAGCAAAATGGGTACAACCTGAAAAGGCTCCCCTTAAGAATATGCAAAATATAAACTATAGACACTAATGCTCAAGCATATTCATGGAAGAAGACAAGTTAAATTATGCATTTAATTTTCCGTTAAGGCGCATGCTCAGATATTTGCCCCTAAGGATTTTCCCTTTTTGGTCATTAACATTTTGCTCAAAAACATTTCCCCCCTTTTGTCATCAGCAAAAGGGCTAAATTAAGTAGAAAACATTTTGATCATTTAGAAATAAACTTAGCAAACAGAACTCCCCCTTTTTAATAATGATATTTATTTTTCTAAGAAAACTCTCCCCTTTTTAGTATAGATTATGAACATAAAAATTTGAATTGTTTTAAAATATGTAGTCATTAAGCATACAAAATAGTTTAACTGGTCATGTAAGAAAATGAGAAGATGAACAATGCCAAATTAGAAATATACACAAACCATTTCAATTTAAGCACAATGTAAGACCCTATAAATATTGGAATTTAAAAACATTAGGCATATGAAAAAATAGGTTTGAGCATAAATATGATCAAACTAGTTCACAGGCATTTCATGAATGATGCATGAACCAGTTATTTAACACCCTTAAAAAATTTGAAAGTTCATGACATAAAGACTTAATACAAAGAAATAAGGTATGTATCATTTAAAATCATTTATTGCCATAAGAATATAGATCTATATAAATTATATAAGTAAATAAATATATATATTCCCCTTATGATTATCAATAAATGTTGGGGGCTATGCTTACAAAAAAAGAAACTTTAATTGAAAGACCAAGCAAGCAATGCTTTTCTGATTTAACATTTAAGCATATTCCAAAAAGATATGACCAGAAAAACAATCATATAGATCCCAAAGATAATAGGAAATTTCAGACAAGTATCATATGGCCAAACCTAAGACACCATGGCAAAGTAATATATTTTAAATAAAAATTTTCAATAAGCTCATCTCGATTAAGCACATGACACAAAAAATTCAAAAACAAATCTAAGCCTGAAAATGTTGGTGAGCAATACAAGATAGGATTTTATGCTTAAATGCTCCCCCTATCAATTTGAATATGTGCTTAGATACTATGGAAAACACATGCACCAGAAAATGCAAACATTAAGTTATGTGTAGTGTTTGTGTGTACCAGGAACAATCCATATCAAAGATGATTCAATAAAGATAGGATATGGTGTTCAGGGTACCTGAAAAAGCTTCAAACTCAAAAAGTAGAAACTATAAGAATGAGAGTCCATGGGGTAGATGACTTAAATCCTTTTCTCAAGGATGGGACTTAAACTCCTCAGAATAGTCTCAAGCACACATAAGTGCATTAACGTTCAAGGATGAATTTCATTCAAGCACATCCATCACATGTTCATCCTTTTAAATATTACTTAGCATGCAAAAGATTATAGACATTAAGTACTTATTTATTTTTATTATGAGTGGGGATTAAGGTCCCCCTATATATTTGCGTGCACACATACTTGCATTATGGTTCAAGGATGATAGTCAATTAGGAACATTCCTCATATATTCATCCTTTCTAAGAATTTCAGTATACAACAAATATTAAACTTTCAGCACATATGCATGACATATTGCATTTCATATAAAATGCACAATAGCCAAATAAAGCTATACTCTGAGGTAATGCAATAAGGGTTCAAAAAGGATGACACAACTAAAAAATACAATGAGTGTGTACAATATGAAGCCTCCCCCTAAGTCATGCAAAATTCCTAGTCACATGGACTTAAAACTTATGGTGTGATTGCTAACCATTTAGTCCTACATGAAGAATATAACCTAGGGATAAGGACCAAACAGAGTCCATGAACTAGTTCATCATAAGACACAAAAAAAAATGTGTACATGCTTTTCAATTTATATATAGCACTTAGGATTTTACATGTACTAACCTATTTAATTAACTAGCATCCTAGGAAAAAAACATATTGACTATGCATGTTTTTCAGTTTAGCATATAACCTTTAAAATTGAACATGCACCAGCGGACGGTTTAGCTTGCACCTATAACTAAGGATGAAAAAATAATATTCTTTTATGATTTACTAATCCTTTCAAAAAAATTTTAGCATGTATTAAATTATTATCCTAATACATGGTTTCATTTTTGGGAAAAGTTCTACTAAAATTTCGGTAGCATTCCATCGGTAAATTGAACATTTCCCATTTTTTCATGTACCTAAAACTTGATAAATTCACGCAATCAAAATATAATTCAGCTCAAGCATGTGAGAACCTATATTTACTACTAGCATGTAATTTACATCATTGCATCCGCCATGTAGGAGACATTCAATACAGACATGCATTTCAGTAAACAATCAATATAAAGTATCCATTACATAATATAAGAAATGGATAGTACCATTTAGCTTAAGAGATTAAAATTAACTATACATCAGAAGACATAATTATTCAGTACAATATGGGTAGTAAGCATTCAGTGCAAATTAGATGATATATTTCATCCATAATATAATCATTTAGTAAGGATGGAAATTAGCATTTATTTTAAACAAATCATACAAAAAATATAAGTGCAGATTAAAAATGTTCACTGGATTACTTTTAAAGAATTTCCCCTCAATTAAATAACCTAAGCATTTTTATCTTATGCTCTTAATTTTTTTATCATTTTATGCTTAGCTCTAATCTATGATATCTAACAGGGGGTAAGCTACAGATGCATTTGAAATTTATTAATCTTTTAAACTCCATAATAAGTTTAGGGTTATATGATATATATAATACTATGATAAAATCCCTAAACCTCAATCTGTGTGATGGACAAAATATGCTATTATTCAAGAATTTTAAACTTTAAACATATACATAGCATTACGAATATTTTAACAATTAAAAACATTTTATCCATTAGAAGTGGATAGCCAATATAAAAATATATTAACCAATCATGATTATAAGTATATATTAAGCTTAGATTGGATATATCAATTAAAAAATCACATATTGGCATGCTTCTCTTATGGATCTCAGTGTGATAATAGTGTATATTAAAATTTAGAATTTTAAGCATAAAATACTATTTAAGCATTTAAATTATTATAACCTCTTTTATATCATTTCCTAAAATATTATGAGTATTAATGAAATTTATTTTTAAGCATCTCATAAGATAACATGCAATAATTACACATGATTCATAAAAAGATTCAACAAAAACACCACATGAATCATGACATGAAATAATCAATAAGATGGAAGGAGAGATACATGTATTGTTTCAGTTTACTCCTTCTTAGACATTTGAGCGCGGAGTGGTGTCTTCCCCTCTCTTGAATTCACCATATTTCTTATGGTTCCCAATTTCCCTTAGTACTACTATAGGATATAATCTTTTAAAACATTAGTAGCTAAGGCACCATATAAACACATGCATGACATTTAAATGATATGCATTAAAACAATGTCATGCAAATTCAAAATTATTTTTACATTTAGGAAACTTTGCATTTTAAAAACATTTTGGATGGGATATGGCTTCCTATACGAAGCACATTCCAAAACCTCCAATCAATCGATTTTACGACAACATTTTCAATAAACACATAGTAAAATCTATATAGTGAAAACAAATGGAGGATTTGTAAAGTGCTGACTCTCAAAATTGGGATACGCTGAAAAATTAAGCCGTTGCAATTTTAAAACCATCAAATAAACATTCATACAAATGTTAAAATTAAAGTTCAGGAATTTAAATAAGATAGAGATAGAGTGACGCACAGATTTGTTATTGAGGTTCGGTCAAACCAGCCTACGTCCTCACCTTGGTCATACCCCCCAAGGATTCCACTAAACCTGCTCACTTAAATGGGCATACCAAAATCCGTTTATATCCTCTCCTTATAGGGTGAGGAAAACCCCAATTCAATTTTCGAGTAGAATCGAACCGATCTCACTTACGGGGCTGAGACTCCCCAGTTCAATTTTTTAGCTGAACAGAATCGGTCTCATTTATGGTGTCGAGACTCCCCAGTTCAATTCTAGGATGAACCAAAATGGTACAATAAACCATTTTTGTACACATAAAAAAGCTTCTAAAAAAAAGCAGAGATGTACACCACTAATTGTAACGCCTCGACCCGCCACATGGGCCCGAGGTGCCACTTTAGTGATGTCTATGTACCTAAAACCATAATCATTAAACATAGATGCAGCGAAAATAATGAAACATTCACCAAACATACATTACTAGAGTTCTAAGTTCTTTCATACATATAAGTTCCCAAACATCCATATTACAATCCGATCCAAACTGGACAACTAGTTTGGTCCATACAACCATAATACATATCCATTAACTTACAACATAACTTACATACACCTAAGATCATATAGATCTTCCCAAAAATACTATTCTAACTTTCACCCCCCTGACACTGCTAAACACAATACCTATTATTTCCTAAAAAGATGATTTGTATATTGGGGTGAGACATATATCTATAAGGGTGATCAAGTTAATATCAGTGTGTGGGTAGCATGCATTAGTGTTTACAAAAAAAATCCAATCTTCATATAACCAAAAATAACTGCCTTTACATCATATGTACTTATACGATTGAAAATACACGTTTCATCTTCTTGACATAAATAGTTCATTAATCACATAACATCATTTATATAAATATACATGTTGACTCTATGAGTCCAATCCTGTTTTGATAATGATAAATCACTTGGTATTTGACCTATGCAATTGAGTTTGTGAACAAGTTCATGATTTAGAATGCACGAATAATAAGCTTGATACAGAAGCCACGAGAAACCTAAAGTACATATCACTTGGTTCAATCCATGGAACTAGAAGAATAAAAGAATAAAGAAGCAAGCTTCAAGTTCAAAATCTTCAATGGGAATGGGTATTTAGAATTGAATGTATTTATATATTTCATATGATTTAAATTGAAGCTCAAATATACTCTAGACAGACCTTAAGAGTTATGCATTTCATGAAAGATTCATTTACATTAGTTTTAGGTTGAATATATTTTTTGAAGCAAATTTTAGAGGCCTCATTGACGAACCCCATGGCCTTGTTGATGAACGTATGAAGGCCACTCGGCGATGAACAATGTTGTCTCATCGACAAAAAAATACCGTGTTAATCTTATAGGTCATACCCAGTTTTGATAACTCTTTGTATTTGATGACTTTCAAGTTTGTGTGCAGGATCATACTAACTAGGTCACATTGATAGCACACAGCAACTTGAAGAAATATGAAGACCCCGATACATTTATTATTTGTTGTAATATTATTGGTTATATAATAATAATCATCCAAGGTCAGTAATAATCTACATCTTATGTATGTAGGAACTGATAAGCTCAAGACCATGAAGTTACCTTAGTTCGGTCGACCAACGTTGGCTTTTTAGGACTAACTCAAAGACCTTAGAAAGACCCTAGGTTATTGCACTTTCACTTAAGTTTGTCCCCATTGTCACGCATTTTATTAGGGAAAACTTTTGGTTTTAAAAAGAACTTATAGGGTAAAAGTTGTGAGGCTTTAGGCGACCGAACCCCTGGTGTTCAAAACACCTCAGGCGACCAAACCTTTGACTAGTCAGAAGGTTGACTTGGTTTTGGGTGAAAGAACCAAAAATGACCGCGGCGTCCATGGGTGACTGAACCTTGACTCTGACTTTTCCCACCAACTCAAAAGCTCGAACTTCATGTTCAAATTTGCCTTGGTCTACCGAACACATGAGTTCGGCAGACTGAACTTAGGACCAGGCGATCAAACCATGATCTTTTGAAATCACCTTCGATTCGGTAGACCGAACCCTTATTCAGGCACCTAAACGTTCAAAAATGACTTTTTTTTGTTGTGTTTGTTCGGGCAACCGAACTTTAAGTCAAGCACTCGAAACTCTCGGGTTGCATAAATTTTCACCGCGATTAAGAGGGGTTAAATGGGGTTTATTTTCTAAAACAAGAATTTAAAAAAATTTAATAATTCCCCCAGTGTCCCCCAACGGTCATAATTTGTAAATATGAGTTCATTTGCACAAATTAGGTGAGGTTAGCGAAGAGGATTAGGCCAAAACTCCCCTAAATTTCCAAATCCTATTTCACTCATACTACTCCCATACACTCTCATACACCTATTCCTTTGAACATCAAAGCTTTATGAGAGTGCTTTGAGTGTTTATATTCCACTCCAATTTGCTTAAAACCCTCATTATTTTATTTGTTGCTTGATTTTGATATTGAGAGTTAGACATAAGTTTTCCCACTGATTTAATCTAATAAATCTTATATGGGGAAAACTTAGTGGCTTGTGGGTCTTTGCATTGATATTTCAAGATACCTTAGCCCATATTTTTGTGTGCAAAAATATTTTACAAGTTTATTTCAAACAACTCTCATGCTTACTACATCGAGAAAATATTATTGAATTTGTTTGAACATTATTGCTAGCATTTTTGAAACACTAATCTAACATTGAGATTTGGTTTATTTGGTTTTCAGAGAATAGCTTGTTTGAACACTCTTGTGCATATTTGAGATTATACATTATACCGAATGTTGTTTGCACGTATACACCATTGAACTTATAGTTCATACATTATTGGTGTGCATTGATTATATTGTGAGTAGTGGTACATATTTGCTTGTGTAAGAAGCATTTCCGTGTATGTAAATTTTCATATATTTTGTATTCCAAGTGTGGGCCTGAAGAGGGAGACTAGCCTAGTTGAATAGTCCTGGATTGGGTAGACCCAATTAGGAAAGCTAGGTGCACCATCCTGGTAAGGTGCGATGGTATGTTGAGGTTAGCCTCGTTAATTGACTTGGTTGTAATAGGTACCGCTTCACCCGATAAGTGAGCATTAGTGAAATGCTCGGGCTTGCGAGCTAGAGGTGAGGACGTAGACATAGTTGGCCAAACCCCAATAACATATCATGTGTGCACTTTTTATATTTCCACAAATTATATTTTCGCACGTGTATGTTATATTTTGAATGTTGTGCATGATTTAATTTCTGCACATTATATTTATCTGTGCATTTGAGTTTATGTGTATATAGACTGACCTTAGGTTGAGTATTACTATTGCCAGATAGTTGAACCTAGGAAGAACTTTTTAATAACCAATTCAGCCCCCCTCTTGGGAATACACCATGGCTAACATACCGAGAGCCCAAAAAGATCAGGCAGCGCTCTTGTCGACGAACTCATGGCCTCGTCGATGAATGAGTGTTGTACACTCATCAACGAATGTACCCATTCATCGACGAAGGTCGCGGCGTAGAATGATGTTCCAACGTAGACACATAAGTAAATATGATATTTTTAATGATCTAACAGCCAAAAATGGTTTAGATGGCGAAATTTCTTATAAACCTAAACTAAAAACCCTAGAGCACCACTTTTTGCACATCCATTGGGAGCCTTGAACTTCTGCATGTATCTTGAGAGCATTGAACACACTACTAAGCTATTGCCTGCGATTTTAAAGCATTCACATCAAATCTGAGCTTGGGCTATGTTGATTTCAAAAGGCGTTGTAGCGAATATTGTGCAAACAACTTGGGTATTGAGGTTTGGTGATCAAACTAATTGTTTGCTTGTTCTCAAAGACTTTTTGAAAGATCATTATTTAAGAGAAGTATTTTTATAAAGACTATATTTTTTATCTTTACTGAAAATCAATTGTCCGAGTAATTTTTGTGAAGATCATAAATCTGATATAGATTTCTGAACTATACTTGCTATTCAAATAATTTTATTAAAATCGTATAGTTGATTAGATCGTTGGAGCATCTTTGTCATACAAATTTTAAATAATGACCATTCATCACTTATTTCTAGAAATATCATTGAATATTATACTCACATATTGAGCTTCAACTTTTATCATATGAGTATGTACTAGAATTTCTATTGTACTCACTAGCTTTGTGTAGAAGCATTTGAATTTTTGCAAACATTGTAATTTTCTATTATATTCACAGTTCGGGTTGTGAACTAGGTTTGAGGAGGAAGTTACGCCTCTTGTAAGCAACGGGTTGTAAGAGAAGCTTTGACCCAGTTAAAGGAGCAGATTTTAGTGGAATCCTTGAGTGGGTTTCTCAAGGCGAGGACGTAGGCTGGTGTAATGACCCGAAAAATAATGATAATAAAATAATAATAAAATAGGGAGAAAAGGAAATTAAAAAGTGGGCACAATAGGTCTTCGTGTTCGTCGATGACACAACGTATGGGGCTCATTAACGACGGTACTCTTCGTTGACGAGAAAATATCGAGAGGGGGTTTTGGGTGATTCTGAATTTTGTTGACGAGGCAAGAGTTTGTCAACGAGTTGTCTTCTTGACCTCGTCGATGAGGTGACATGGCTTGTCGACGAAGGCTAGTGTATAAATGGGTAAAAAGCTCATTTTTTGCCAAAATTTCAACCCAAGAACCTCTTTCTCTCTCCTATTTGGCTCCCACCCCTTCTCTCTTAATTTTTGGGTCCATTTTCGCCTGATCAACGATCCAAAGCCACAACGACACTCCTGGGGAAGTTCTCTGCATATCCGCTGGGGTGGATTGTTGGTGGGGCTAGTTCAGAATCCATTCCAGATTCAGGGTAAGGCTTTTATTTAGTATTTGGCTTTCCCTGTAGTTATAGAAAGCGTAGTACACATAAAAATATTAAATTTTAGTTCTAGAAAATATCATTTTCAAGGTGTTGAACGGAAAACCTTGAAAGTGCAAGACTATTGTCTTAGGGGCTTTTCAAGAATCAAGTAAGGGGATAAACTAAACTAGTTATTTTATGAAAATGTTTGTATGTTATTACAACATCTGATTTCAGGAAAATAAATATATTATATATGCTTTATGTTTGGAAAATACTATTGTAAAAGATGATATGCTTAAATATGTATAAAACCTATTTCGTGTGGCATGAGTAGAATTTATAATCAAATAGTGTTTTCTAGGAATATGATAAAGATATGGATTTTAATAATGGAAAATCGGCGTACGGGCTGAGAAATTTTATATGATTTTCCAGCATATGGGCTGAGCTATGGATATTATTTTCTGGCGTACGGGTCGAGCTATGGATATGATTTTCCGGCGCACGAGTTGAGCTATGGTAAAATATGAAATACTAGCATACGGGCCGATGATTTTCATGATATGCATATACATGCAAAATGATGTGATGATATTGATTTGGAAATTAATAGTACGAAATATCCATGTATCACAATTTGATTATATGTTATATGTTATTAGAACTTGGTTAGCTTAGTTTAGGCTAGCACTTGCATGGTACTACTGCTATGTATTTATGATCATCATGATATTGTGTTAATGCTACTGTACGGGGTAGCGTGAGGATGGATAGTCAATGTTGTTTTAAAAAGTGTGAGCTCCCTTGGTGTATGGACTAGGTCTGGTAGACTCATCATATTTACGGATTATACTTTTGACTTGGCAGTGGTCGGCCAACCATTGTCAGGTGCCGCCTTCGGGCCACACAACCCAGTCATGTGGGCATAATATATGACAACAGCCAGCTAACCTACCAAATTTGTTTTCATATTATATTTATATGATATGAATTATTCTTATGAAAAACATGTATATTCTGCCATTATATGAGAATTTATGTTTCTCATATATGATACAGACAGTTATGCTGATATGTTTATGTATGATTTTATATAGAACACAGAAATACTCATGTTGCCACACATTAGTATAAGTTTATTTCCCTTACTGAGAGGTGTCTCACCCCAAATTACATGAAATTTTCAGGAGCCCCTGATAGGAGAGGGGATAAAGCTCCGCTGGGATAGATTCAATTGACTTGCCCTTTTTGAAAGGTAAGTATTTTGTTAAGGCCAGATGGTTTTGGTGAGAAGTGGCTCTAGAATTCTTTTTGGGATGTATATATAAACACAATGAATGCAGTAACTCTGGTATTGAGACGAATGAAGTTATGTTTATGATATTAAGATTTTATGTTTCCTGCTGCTTAAGCTTCCATATTGTGTTTCTGGTATGTCCTTGGTACCCACGAGTTCAGGTTGATTATGACCTACTGAATTTGATATGTTGATATTGTATTTTATTATTAAAAAGGAAAAAAGAGTATATGTGGAAATTAAGTAGGTTGTTACAGCTAGGGTAGGCCGAACCTCGTAAAAATCGTGTTTGTCTTCTCTCTTCCCTTAACTCCTTTTAATTTCTGTTTGCAATTAAATTTTCTATTGTTGTATATGGATTGAGCATTTGATAAGATTGTGTATAATTGGGTAAAATTGTATGCTTGATAAAGAAACATTAAATTGATTAATTGTGAAACATTAATCTAGGTAATAAGTAGGTTTATAATTGATAGTTTTCCAAAATTAGAACTTAAAGAACTTAATTTTTGAAAATACCCAACTCACCCCCCCTTGGGATAACACCGTAATTCACATTTGGTATCAGAGATAGGTTTATATAGACTTAACCATTATTTTTGTAAAAGATCACAATGACACACATCGGTGTAGCCCCATTCGGTGAGCGACACTCATCTACCAGACCACCAATCTTTTGCGGTGTAAATTACACCTACTGGAAACGAAGGATGAGTATATATCTCTTAAATGTTGAATTGAAAGTATGGAGAATAGTTTCTAAAGGAAATCACGTTGCTATGAAAGTAGTTGATAAAGTAAATGTACCTAAGACAGAAGATGAGTATACTGATGATGATTGGAAATCTGTTCAAATAAATGCTACTACTATAAACCTTCTATACTGTGCACTAGACGTTAATGAGTTTAATAGAATAATGGCCTATAAAACTGCTAAAGAGATATGGGAAAAATTGGAAGTAGCATATGAGCCACTAAGGAAGTGAAAGATAGTAATATAGAATTGCTTACTAGTGAATATGAGGCATTTAAAATGACTGCTGATGAGTCTATTTAATTCAAGTACACTAGATTCACACATATCATGAATTCATTAAATGCTCTTGGTAAATCTTACCCTACTTATGAGTTGATCAAGAAAATCCTTAGGGGACTATCGCCAGTGTGGGAAGCTAAAGCTACTGTTATAGCTGAAGGAATGAAACTAAAAGAGATATCAGTTGATGAACTGATTGGATCACTCACCACTTATGAGCTAGCGATAAATGAGAGGAAAAATGAGCAGAATAAAACAAAGAGAGTTATAGCTCTTAAGGCATTGTCTAGAAGCTCTAGTGAAGGAAGTGACTTAGAATAAGAAGATGACGTGGCTTTGCTAACAAGGAAGTTCGAAAAGTTCCTGAAGAAGAATAAGAAGATTAACAGAAAATTATGGAACTCGAAATCAGAAAGAGGAGAGTCTAGCAAGAGGAGATAGAAAGAAGATCCACCAACTTGCTACAATTGCAGAGAGGTTGGGCACATCAAGCCTAAATATCCTTAACTAATGAAAGTCTCCAAGAAAAAGAAAACGGCTCTAAAAGTCCATTGGGACATGCACAACATAAGCAGTTCAGACACTGAGTCTAGTGATGCCCTGGTAGCCAATTTGTGGCACATGATGACCTTAAGCCACAATCATCTTTCTCAGCATCTTCTTATTATTCCAATGATTCTGAAAATGAAAATAGCATGCTTTCTTATAATGAATTGCAACAAGAATATTTGTACACTCTTAAAATGCTTGAGAAGAAATCTAAAAAAAATTTTGATTTGAAATGTAAAGTAAAAGAACTCTCAAAGCTTATTGAAAAATAGAATGAGTCATATGCATCTCTGATAAAAGAAAAGGATTTAGAAATCGAGGAATTGGAAAGGAATTTGAAAGTCAACTCTCAAATTATTCATAAATTCATGGAAGGCCAGAGTAAATTTGAAAGACTTCTTGGGGCACAAAGAAATTCCCTAGATAAAGAAGGAAGGAATTGGTTTTAATAGAAAAGAAAATTCGAAACAAAAACATCTTTACATAGGTTCTTTTGTAAGAAAATCAAAAGCTTATGCTCCATCAAAAGACTCTTATAAATATACTACATGCTTTAAATGTAAAAGGATGAGTCATATAAAATTTGGTTATCCTTTTAAGAACAAAGATGTTAAAATGAAAAAGGTATAGAGAGTTAAAGGAGAGTTAAGCACTAACCCCTGTGGACCCAAGAAAAAATGGGTACCAAAAACAAGTACTTAAATGTCTTTTGCAGGTGTGCTTGAGATCATCCTCCTCAAAAGATAGATGGTATATGGACAGCGGATGTTCACGTCATATGACTAAGGATAAAGCAAATTTGCATCCATCACACCAAAGGACAGAGGATTTGTCACTTTTGGGGACAAAGAAAAAGGAATGATCATAGGTGTAGGTAAAGTTGGTAACGATTCATCACTCTTTATAGATGATGTTTTACTGGTTGATGGTTTAAAACATAACTTATTAAGCATAAGTCAACTGTGTGATAAAGGTTACAAAGTATCTTTTGAACATAACAAGTGCATTGTCGGACATAAAATTTATAACAAAATTATATTCACTGCTAAGCATCATGAAAATGTATATACCACCAGCTTTGATAACTTAACTTCTCAGTGTGTGACATGTTTCTTTACTATGAATGAAATTAGTTGGATTTGGCATAGGAGACTAGGACATGCAAACATGGACTTAATATCTAAACTAGTTAAAGGAGACTTAGTTAAGGGATTGCCTAAGAGAAAATTCATGAAAGACAAAATATGTGATGTATGTCAACTAGGAAAACAAACAAGATCTAGTTTTAAGAAAAAGAAAGTAATCTCTGCTACTAGGCCACTCCAAATGCTACACTTAGATTTATTTGGTCCAAACCCGATTCAAAGTTTAGGAGGAAAATTATAAGCATTTTTTATCGTTGATGATTATTCTAGATTCACATGGGTACTATTTTTAGGTCACAAAGATAAAGCATATGAATAATTTATTAAACAGTGTAGGAAAATTTAAAATGAAAAGAGACACACTATCACTAAAATCAGAAGCGATAGGGGTAGAGAATTTAAAAATCAAGGTATGGAAGAATACTGTGATTCATTAGGAATATCTCATAATTTTTTAGCTCCAAGAACACCATAACAGAATGGTGTTGTTGAAAGAAAGAATAGGTCTATACAAGAAATGGTTAGAACTATGCTTAATGACCATAACATACCTAAGAACTTCTAGGCTGACGCAGTAAATACCACCTATTATGTTCTAAATAGAGTTGTGATTAGACCATCTCTAAATAAGGCTCCATATGAATTATGGAATTGGAATAGACCAAGCATCTCATATTTCCATATTTTTGGCTTTAAGCGTTTTGTACTTAAAGACAATGAACATTTAGGGAAGTTTGATGTGAAATCTGATGAAGGTATTTTTCTAGGATATGTCTTAGATAGTAAAGTCTATAGGATATGAAACAAACAAATATTAACCATTGTAGAATCCATTCATGTTGTATTCGATGAATCCAATTCCATTTGCTCAAAAGATTGATGAGGATGAAATTGAGATTAATAAGGAATTTGAAAAACTATCTATTGAAAATAATTTAGATAAGAACACTGAAGTTAAAGAAACATCTTCTGAAGATAATCAAGTGGAAAAAGAGATTAATGAACCACCTAGAGAATGGAAATACATAAAGAATCATCCTATAGATCAGATTATAGGAGAACCATCACGTGGAGTAATTGCACGATCCTCACTTAGAAATATGATTAGTCATTTTGCTTTCTTATCACAAGAAGAACCTAAGAATGTGAGTGAAGCAATTGAGGATGAATCATGGGTAATATCTATGCAAGAAGAACTAAATCAGTTTGAGAGAAATAAAGTCTGGACATTAGTTCCTAGCCCTAAGGATAAGACAGTTATTGGAACAAAATGGATATATAAGAACAAGAAAGATAAACATGGAATAGTTGTTAGAAATAAGGCAAAACTAGTAGCTCAGGGATACAACCAGGAAAGAAGGAATAGATTTTGAGGAAACCTTCACACCTATAACTAGAATGGAAGCCACTCGAATGCTGTTAGCTTATACAGCTTTTAAGAATTTCAAGTTGTATCAAATGGATGTCAAAAGTGCATTTTTAAATAGCTACATAAGTAAAGAATTATATGTAGAACAACCCATAGGTTTTGAAAACGATAAGCATCCAAATCACATTTATAAATTAACTAAAGCCTTGTATGGTTTAAAGCAAGCTCCTGGAGCTTGGTATGAAAGGTTAAGCGGTTTTCTACTGGATAATGGATTTATTAGAGGAAAGATAGATACAACACTCTTCATCAAATCTAAGAATGACAACATGCTCCTAGTGCAAGTATACATAGATGATATCATCTTTGGAGCAACAAATGAAGAGTTGTGCAATGAGTTTGCATGTTGTATGCAAAATGAATTTGAGATGAACATGATGGGAGAACTCAACTTCTTCCTAGGACTTCAAATCAAAGAAGCAAAATATCGAATCTTTATAAACCAATTAAAGTATATTAGAAACTTGCTCAAAAGGTTTAATATGGAAGATGGTAAAACTCTAGGAACACTAATGAACTCTTCTTTAAAATTAGATAAAGATGAACAAGACATACTAGTAGATGTTAAGCTCTATCATGGGATGATTGGAAGCTTATTATATCTGACTATCAGCAAGCCTGACATAATGTTTAGCGTATGTTTGTGTGCAAGATTTCGGGCTGTGCCTAAAGAGTCCCATTTGTTAGCTGTCAAAAGAATACTTTGATACTTGATTGGAACCATTGAACTAGGATTATGGTATCCTAAGTATACCTCCTTTGAGATTATCATCTATTTGGATGCAGATTTTTTCGGTAGCAAAGTAGATAGAAAAGTATGAGTGGAACATATCATTTCTTAGGACATTCTTTAGTATTGTGGTTTTCAAAGAAGCAAAATTTAGTTGCTCTTGCCACAGCCGAGGCAAAATATATAGCAACAGGAAGTTGTTGTGCTCAAACGCTTTACATGAAACAACAACTTATGGATTTTGGATTAATCTATGGCATAGTTCCTATAAGATGTGACAATACGAGTGCAATAAACATCTCAAAAAATCCTATATCACATTTATGAACTAAACACATAGAAATTAGACATCATTTTCTTCGTGACCATTTGTAAAAGGAGATATGACACTTGAGTTTGTATGTACAGATGAACAATGGGCAGACATATTCATGAAACCACTTCCGGAGGATAGGTTTATCCAAATTAGACGGGAACTAGGTCTGATGCATATTCAATAAGTTGCCTAGAGTGACATTAGACAACATAATTAAGGGGGAGCAATTTACATTAAAATTAACAATTGGTTAAAACTTTCACATTTGACAAATTTATTCACATTTGGTATTAAACTCAGAGCATGGTTATTACATGTTAAATTTTTATGGACACATGACACATATTGGTGCTCACATAAACCTTAATACTTTAATGGACTAATTTGCTTATCCATGTCTATGTAAATTGATATATTGTGTATGTTCACATTGAAATTTCATTCAACAATATAGATATACATTAGCAAGGGGGAGAACTAATTTGAATAACACATGGAGATATATTCCACAGCACAATTTTGGCATGTAAAGGTTGAAATGTATTTTGATTGCAAAGATAAGATATATTTATGTCAGAACAATTTTTATTTTCTATACCTTTTTGTTGATGTCAAAAAAGGGCGAGAAGTTAGTAAGTTGTAAGCAAAAATGGTTGTTTTGCTTTAAATGGTTGCTTTGATTTCCTTTGTTAGAAGGGGGAGAAGTTAGTAGGAAAAATTTTTTTTCTTTCTTTTCTTTTGAAACAAAGGGGGAGATTTTTCAAAAAGTCAAAAAAGGAGAAGTTGTACTAGTAAAAATATTGCATATTCTACAATGTGTTTGAACTTCATTGTATGTAAACTATATTGCTATATTACTAAATTCTAAATTATGCATTATCTGAGGGGGAGCCTTGTTAGGCGTAACCCATTTTTGCTCATATATTTGTCATCATAAAAAAGGGAGAGATTGTTGACTCTATGAGTCCAATCCTATTTTGATAATGACAAATCACTTGGTATTTGACCTGTGCAATTGAGTTTGTGAACAAGATCATGATTTAGAATGCACAAATGGTAAGCTTGATATGGAAGCCACGAGAAACCTAAAGTACATATCACTTGACTCAGTCAATGGAACCAGAAGAATAAAAGGATGAAGAAGCAAGCTTCAAGTTCAACTTCTTCAATGGGATGGGTATTTAGAATTGAATGTGCTTACATATTTCATATAATTTAATTTGAAGTTCAAATATAGTCTAGATAGACCTTAGGACTCATGCATTTCATGAAAGATTCATTTACATTAGTTCTAGGTTGAATAAATTTTTTGAGGCAAATTTCAGAGGTCTCATCGAAGAAATCCATGGCCTCGTTGATGAATGTATGAAGGCCACCTGATGATGAATAATTTTGTCTCGTCGATGAAAAAATACCGAGAGCCCAAAAAGTTCGGACATTGCTCTCGTCAACGAACTCATGACCTTGTCGACGAACAAGTGTTGTACACTCGTCGACGAACATACCCATTCGTCAACGAAGGTCAAGGCACAGGATGTTCCAACACGGACATAGATGTAAATATGTTATTTTAAATGATCTAACGGCCAGAAATGGTTTAGATGGCGAGATTGCTTATAAACCTAAACTAAAAACCCTAGAGCACCACATTTTGCACATCCATTGGGAGCCTTGAACTTCTGCATATCTCTTGAGAGCATTGAACACAATGCTAAGCTCTTGCCTGCGATTTCAAAGCATTCACATCAAATCTAAGCTTGGGTTACGTTGATTTTCAAAAGGTGTTCCAGCGAATGTTGTGCAAACAACTTGGATATGGAGGTTTTGGTGACCAAACTAATTGTTTACTTATTCTCAAAGACTTTTTCCTCTCACAAATTTATTCTTGAATATTTTTTTTTAGAGATTGACTTTGAGTTAGTAATTATATATATTTTTTGTGAAAGATCATTATTTGAGAGTAGTTTTTTTATAAAGACTATATTTTTTATCTTCACTAAAAATCAATTGTCCGAGTAATTTTTGTGAAGATCATAAATCTGATTTAGATTTATGAACTATACCTGCTATTTAAATAATTTCATAAAAATCGTATAGTTGATTAGATCGTTGGAGCATCTTTGTCATACATATTTTAAATAGTGACCATTCATCATTTATTTCAAGAAATATCATTGAATATCAAACTCACACATTGAGCTTCAACTTTTATGATATGAGTATGTACTAGAATTTCTATTGTACTCACTAGCTTTATGTAGAAGCATTTGAGTTTTTGCAAAAAATGTAATTTTCTATCATATTCACAGTTTGGGCTATGAACTGAGTTTGAGGAGGAAGCTACACCTTTTGTAAGCAACGGATTGTAAAGGAAGCTCTGTCCCAGTTAAAGGAGAGGATTTTTAGTGGAATCCTTGAGTGGGTTGCTTAAGGCGAGGACATAGGTCGGGGTAGGCCGAACCTCGTAAAATTCGTGTTTGTCTTCTCTCTTCCCTGAACTCCTTTTAATTTTTGCTTGCATTTAAATTATCTGTTATTGTGTATGAATTGATCATTAGATAAGTTTGTGTGTAATTGGGTAAAATTGTATGCTTGATAAAGACACACATTAAATTGATTAATTGTGAAACATTAAGCTAGGTATTAAGTAGATTGCAAGTTTGTAATTGAGAGTTTTTCAAAATTAGAACTTAAAGAACATAATTTTTTAAAATACCCAATTCACCCCCTAATTGGGATACCACCATAATTCACAATATAGATATGCATAAAAGACACCTTCGTGGACTAAAACCATGTATAAACCCCCATGGTTAGGGTTGTTCTGCCCAAAGGCTAGACTAAGCCTGGGGTGATCAACCCAGACAAAGTCATTATTCATTCGCATCATAACTCCGACTACGCAAGCATCCACAACTTACTTACGTGACTCGATTACCCTACCGTGTCTTGAAAGTCCGGGCTTCTAGGTATGGTATAACCTCTACCAAGGCTAATCGGCATAAACGACCCACAACACTCTCGCAGTACAGTGTGGGCGCACATGGCCACATACATGATTCCTAGCAATGGTACCGTGCTCATAACATAATGGTCCATCAAGGTTCCTAAAGTATATCGTTCACTTTAAGTAATAAAACCATATTTCATATTCATTTCATATAAAACCTAATATAGTACAAAACTCAACCCTTGCGGCCATCATACATATAAAACTCGGCCCTCATGGTGATCATATAAATCTCCCTGCGATTTCGTAAACAATTCCATAATTTCACAAACATTTATCATTTCGGTTATGAAATAGTATATACATATCATTCACCTACCATACAATTTCCTGTACTTTTAATATAGCACATAGGCAACCAAGAAAACATACCATATATAGTTTAAAACATAAAATCGGGCTTTCCATCGTTCATTTTACCGAAAATACCATAACATATATCCTAGGTTTGAAAATAGATCCTTTGAACGGTTGGTTTTAGAAACATCAACTTAAAACATAAATTACTTACTCCATAAACATTTCAAACGGTTCAATTTCATTAAAAAACTAACTTAACTTAATCCCTTTACCTATTTTTGAAAAAGAATTTGAAACACTCGAAAACCAAACCCTAACTTTTTCTCGATACCAAGAATCTACTCTGCTAGGATTGCAGATATTCACTCCCAGATTCTAGTGGTAACTTTTGATCGTCGATTCAGACGACGAATGGTAAATAAATTGAAGAGAGTAGGAGTACGTTTTGTGGTTCTAGAGAGAGAGAGAGAGAGAGAAAGAGAATTTTAGATTTCTTAATGAAGAAGCAAACAAAAATCCTATTTATAGACTCTTGACCTAGTCAAATTCGTCAACGAAATGGCGCCTTTGTCAACGAGCTACAAAAGGCTGTTCATCAACAAAATAAGGGCTTCGTCGATGAACCCTAAACTTGATATTTTCAATCATTCGGGATCTTTTAGTCAATAAGACTTTGAATTTTGGTGATGAAACACCTAAGGGCATCCTTTAACGAGAACTTGGACTTCGTCGTCGAAGCCTACTATTCTACTTTTGAAATTTTCCTTTCTTATTTAATTTTCATTATTATTATTTTTCTCAAGTTTGGATCTCTACAATCTCCCCTCCTTATTAAAATTTTGTTCTCAAAATTTGCTAACTATTTTCTATCACATCATTATAACTATTACTGCTCCGACTCTGGGAAGAGCCGACAGCCACGAAGATAGCAGCCGCGTCCCAAATTTATTACCTGCCCTCACTTATGGCGGAGGAATACCATGGTTACACATAGTGCCTTGGGAATTTACAATACTATACGTGATTCTCCTAGAGACCATCCATACATAAACTCATAACAACTGACAAGCTAAACATACCTACCTCACCTGACCTACATATAAAACTAATACATACTTATTCAATCATACTAGTCTATCTAACACTAATCATCACTGAAAAGTTGTGGGTACTTCTAGTGTATTTCTATCTCTAGCTCCCAACCTCATGATTATGCCATAATACCTGTACTAACGAAATTTCCTTTATATGCAACTTCTATACCTTCTGATCCAAAATTTGAACTAATACCTCCTCGTAAGTCAACACATCCCTAATCTCTAATGGTTCATATCTAATCACATGCATAGGATCTGACATGTACTTCCTCAGTATTGATACATGGAAGACATTATGAACTTTAGACAATGATGGTGGTAACGCTATTCATTAAGTGACTGGACTAATCCTTTCCAAGATCTCAAACGACCCAATGTACCGAGGACTCAACTTGGCTTTCTTTTCATACCTCATCACTCCCTTCATCTGAGCAATCCTCAAGAATACCATATCCTCGATCTCAAAATCTAGCACTCATCGGTGAGTATCTGCATAACTCTTCTGCCGACTCTATGTTGCCTTTATCCTCTCCCTGATAAGTTTGATCTTTATAGAGGTTTTCTGAATTAACTTCGGTCCCAACACCTGCCATTTGCTTACCTCATCCAAGTACAACGAAGATTGACACCAACGACCATACAAGGCCTCATATGGTGCCATCTCGATACTGGCCTGATAGCTGTTATTATACATGAACTCGACTAACGGCAGGTACCTGATCTAACTACCATCAAAATCCAGTACACATGCCCGCAGCATATCATCCAAAATATGAATGGTCCTCTCATACTGTCTATCCATCTACAGGTGAAACGCAGTACTGAAGGTGAGTTGAGATCCTAATGCATCCTGCTACCACTTCTAGAAATGAGAGGTGAATTGTGGATCTCGGACTGAAACTATAGAAATCGAGGCGCAATGAAGCCACACTATCTCCTGCACATAAAGTTCTGCCAGTTTATCCATGGAATAAATGACCTTTACCGGAACGAAGTGCGCAGCCTTCGTTAACTGATCCACTATAACCCAAAAAGCATTCTGCTCATGCACAACCAAAGGCAATCCCAACACAAAGTCCATCAAGATATGTTCCCACTTCCACTTGGGGATGTCAAGTGGCTGTAGTGGTCCTACTGGCCTCTGGTGCTCGGCCTTCATCTACTGACATGTCATACACTACTCTATGAAATAAGCGATCTCTCTTTCCATATTAGACTACCAAAAAAACCTCACAGATCTATGTACATCTTTGTGCTTCCTAGATGTGTCGTATATAAAGAGCGATGTGTCTCTTCTAGGACGGTTCATTTAATCTCGCTTGGCACACAGATCTGGGTGTGAAATCTCAACACCCCGTCATCAAAGACATTAAAATTTACATTCATCCCATCCTGTATTCCACTCACAATCTCTACCAGCTCTACATCTTTCATCTGAGTTGATCTGATCCTCTTATATAAGGTTGGTTGTACTACCAACTCAGCAATGAATGCTTGGTGATTTCTTTTTACTAACTCCACCCTCAACCTTTCCAGGTCTATCATGATCTCATGTTGAGTCCCAACTACTGAGATTGATACAGGTACTAACTTTTGACTCAACACATTGACTATCACATTAGCTTTCCCGGGATGGTAACTAATAGTACAGTCGTAGCCTTTAATCAATTCAAGCCACCTACATTGCTTCATATTCAACTTCATATAGGTGAAGAATTATTTGAGACTCTAATGATCAATAAAGATCTCACACTTTTCACCGTATAAGTAGTGCCATCAAATCTTTAGTGCAAATACCACTACTGCCAGCTCTAAGTCATGCGTAAAGTAGTTCTTCTTATACTCCTTGAGTTGGTGAGAAGCATACGCAATAAATTTTCCCTATTGCATTAAAACACACACTAAGCCCTTTTTGGGATGTGTCACTATAGATCACATAACCATCATCCCCTAATGGAATGGTCAACACTAGGGTTGTGACTAGACGTTGCTTCAATTCCTAGAAGCTCTATTCACACTCACTAGTCCTGTCAAACCTAGTGTTCTTCCTTATAAGCTTTGTCAAAGGAGTTGACAACCTAGAAAAACCCTCGATGAATCGGTGATAGTACCTTGCCAGACCTAAGAAACTTCTGATCTCACATATGTTCTTCAATCTCATCCAGTTTACTACTGCCTCTACTTTGCTCGGGTCCACTGATATTCCTTCCTTGGACACTACATGTCCTAGAAATGTGACTTGTTCTAGTTAGAATTTGTATTTATTGAATTTGGAAAACAATCTCTTCTCTATGAGTACTTGAAGTACCAGCCTCAAATGAGTTTCATGCTCTGCAGGACTCCCTAAATAAATCAAGATGTCATCAAAAAATACCACCACAAACTGATCTAAGTACGTGTGGAACACCCTATTCATCAGATCCATGAATGCTACAGGTGCATTCGACAAACCAAATGGCATAACCAAAAATTAATAATGGCCATACCGATTTTGAAAGGCTGTCTTCGATACATCCTCTAACTTCACCTTCAAGTGGTGATACCTGGATCGCAGATCGATCTTAAAAAAAACCCAAGTACCCTGCAGTTGGTCAAACAGATCGTTAATATGTGGTAACGGATATTTATTTTTCCCTGTTACCTTGTTAATCCCTATGTAGTCAATGCACATCCTCATCAACCCATCTTTCTTCTTTACGAAAAATACCGGAGCTCCCTAGGGTGACACACTCAGTCTGATGAAGCCACTATCCAAAAGTTCCTGTAGTGGCTCCTTTAGCTCTTTCAGTTTAGTCGGAGCTATTTGGTATAGAGTCTTGGAGATTGGTGCCATCCCTGGAGTCAACTCAATGGTGAACTCCACCACACGATAGGGAGGTAACCCCGATAAGTCTTCAGGAAAAACATCTGGGAACTCTCATATCAATATAATATGCCCCAGCTCCAGTCCTTCCTTTGGTGCTTCTTTCACATATGCTAAGTACCCCTAGCAACCTTCCAGAAGTAATCTCCTTGCCTAAATAGCCGAAAGGATCTGTGGTGCAGAGCACACACATGAACATTCGAATTTAAACTCTTGCTCCCCTAGAGGCCTAAATACCACCTCCTTCCTATGATAGTCTATGCTTGCGTAACTGGATGCTAGCTAATCCATCCCTAGAATAATGTCAAATCAATGCATATCGAATATGATTAGGCTATCAGGCAACTTTCTCCCTTGAATCTCCAGTGGGTAGTTTCTAACCACCTTACTATATACAATAACCGAACCTAGTGACCTTTTAGGTCATACCCTGTTTTGATCATGACAAATACTCAGGTATTTAATATCTATCAAGTTTGTGTGCAGGTTCATATTGGCAAGATCATATGATGCCATGAGGTGACTTGAAGAATAAAGACCCAGAATAGTCATTTATTTTAATTTAATTAAGTTTAATTCAAATTTGTAGTATTTAAGTAGGAAAGGTCTGTAATAATTAATGTATTGTATGTATGATAGGACAAATAAGCTCAAAGACCTTGGACTAGCCATAGGTCCAAATATATTGCATCAAAAAGCCCCCACATATCTTAGAAATAATTATTATTAGGAATAGGGGTGATACCAAAAGAAAAATAGGACCAAAATTGAAAATTTTATATGGTCAGTCGATCGAACCAAAATATGCTAAGTACTTCAGTCGACCGAACCTATCCAAGATAAAAAAGTTGACTAGTTGGTCGACCATTTCCAAAATGAATTGCAATGCCATGCTCGACCCAACTGACACGTGGGAAATCCCAATGTTTTAGTCGGCCGAACTCTCAATTGTAAAATGGTCTGATTGACCGAACATTCAACTTTGGTCAACAGAACTTAGCTTGATCGACCGAACCTCAGAGGTTGTGAAATCGCCTCAAGCCTGGTCGACCATCTCCCCGTTCAAAAATACCCTGGTCAACCGAACTGAGCATCCTGGTCAACCAAACCTCAAAAGTGGTCAACCGACTCTCTTGGGTTGCTCAAATTTTACTGAGGTTAAAATGAGGTTAATTTTTCTTAACCCTATTTAAAATTTTCCAAAAATACCGGATATGTCCCAAATAGTTATAATTCTTGGGGTGTCTATATATACTCCCTCATTTGCATAGATTAGTACCTAATTAGCTAATACAATTAGAAAATTCTCTAAGAAATTCAAAAATCCCATTTCTCATATTCAAGCTTCCTACTCCCATTCTTACTCATCCATATTGCAAAAAATCGTTGAGTAAGAGTGTTCTTGTCATTGTCTCATTAAGCTTACACTCTCTTTGCTCCACTTGATTGAGATTTATTTTCATTTGAGACTAATCTTAGAGTTTTTCTTGGAGACTTTATCAATAAGTCTTCCTTGGGAAAACTCCTTAGAGCTTGAGATTTTTGTATCATCATTGCAATACTCAAGAGCTTGTATTGTATTTTGTTTGTGAAATAATTTTTGCAAACCAATTTCAAATATCTTTTGTGCTAGTTTTTGAGAAAAATATTTTTGAGATATTTGCTTAAGTACTAAAGATCTATGTTGCTGCGTCTTGTGTTTGATAGTATTATTTTGACACAAAGACCCTAACACATACACTCTTATATTATGATTGGTATATTAGCTTTATATTTGAGAGTAGATAGACTACATTAAACTTATCATATCTTATCATACTGTATTGTGTTGATTATACCAGTGCAAATCAACTTGCTTGAGAAGCATATACTTTGCACGCAAATTGTGTTGTAAGTTTTGTTGTATTCCAAGCGTGGCTGAAAGGATGACGATCTAGCTTGGAATGAATGTACAAGTTGAGGTTAGCCCCTTTAATTGACCTGGTTGCATTTAGGTGTCGTTGCGCCCGTTAAGTGAGCCGTAGTGTAATCCTTATGCTTGTGAGTCAAGGCGGGGACGTAGAAACTGTTGGCAAACCTCGACAACATATCTGGCATTATCTCTCTTTACTGCTTTATTGTACACAGTTAATTAGTTTACTTGTGAAGTGTAATTTTCACTAAATATATTGATTTATTTTATCTATATTAGATTGACTCTAGGGTTGTGCAATACTGCTGCTGGATATCTAACCAACGAGAGAAAATTATAAAATACCAATTCACCCCCGTCTTGAGACTACAGTAAAGCTAACAATTGGTATCAAACCTAGTAGCTTAGACTTAATAGTTATTTTTTAAAAGATCTAAATGGCTTATAACATTGTAACCCCTTTCCCTAAGGGACCCTCTTCCACATGCCCTCCTATTTTCAATGGTGGTAATTACACCTTCTAGAAGCAGACGATGGCGTATTTACCTTTAGAGCATTGACTGAAAGGTGTGGAGAGTTGTCTCTAAGGGAAACTATATTCCTATGAAAATTGAAGGTGAAACTAGAGTTCCTAAGACAAAAGAGGAGTATATTGATGATGATATGAATGCTCTTAGTATAAATGCCACTGCCATGAATAATATGTATTATGGTCTTGATAATGAATTTAATAGAGTTATGACATGTTCTTTTGCTAAAGAAATATGGGATAAATTAGAGGTCACTTATAAAGGTACTAGAGATGTACAAGATAATAGGATTGATATGTTGACTAGTAAGTAAGAAGCATTTAGGATGAACACTGGTGAGTCCATTCAGAGCATGTACACTAGATTCACACAAATCATTAATTCACTACATGCATTAGGTAAGACTTATCATATGTATGAGATGATTAGGAAAGTCCATATGGGTTTGCCTCTTGTTCAGGAAGCAAAGGCTATAGCCATATTTGAGGGTAGAGACCTTAAAGCTATGTCACTAGATGAACTGATAAGTTCACTTATCACCTATGAGTTAGCTATTAATGAGAGACAAAATGAGCACAATAGAATGAAGAAGGTGACTGAATTAAAAAAATCTACTAATACATCTAGTGAGTGCAGAGAACCTAAATATGGGGATGACATGGCTATGCTTACTAGAGAATTCAGCACGTTCTTCAAGAAGAACAGTGGGCCATACAAAAAGTTTAGGGATTTTGCATAAAAGAAGAGAGAGTCTAGTAAAAGAAAGGAAAAATTGAATGCTCCCACATGTTACAATTGCAACAAGGTTGGGCATATCAAACCTGATTGCCCTTTGCTGAGGAAGGAGACTGGGAAAAAGAAGAATGCCATGAAAGCAGGCACTTTGTGGGATAAACTAAGTAACAGTGATTCAGATTCAGACCGTAGTGATTCGAAGGTTGCTAACCTGCGCTTAATGGCACACAGTGACAAGGTATTGTCTTGCTACTCCTTATCTTCATATTATTTTGATGATAATGATTATGATTTTGATAGCATGCCTACTTATAATGATTTACAATATGAATATATTCGTGTGTCAAAATTGCTAGATAAAATGACTAAGGAAAATGATTTTTTGAAAAAAGAAATGTGAAAATTATTCAAAACTTGTTGAAATGGGAAAATCTGTTCATTCTACTTGGTAAGAAAAAAAGAATGTGAAAATGGCTGAACTTGAAAGAAAATAGGAGGATAACTCAAAATTTATTTATAAATTCACTAAGGGCCAACATAATTTTGAAAAAATCCTTGGGGCCCAAAGAAACTCTCTTAGTAAAGAAGGTCTCGGATTTAATCGTATTGAAAACATGAGATGACCTAATCTTTACTTGGGATATTTTACTTGAATATCAAATTCTCAAATTCCTCCTAAAGATCCTCAGTGTCGATTGATATGTTTTAAATGTAAACAAATTGGTCACATTCAGTTTGACTGTCCATTTAGAAACAAGCATGTAAAAATAAAAAAGGTGTGGAGAGTCAAAGGTGAATTGGGAACTAAGCCCTTTGGACCCAACAGAATTTGGGGACCAGCGTCAGTTACTTAGATATTTTTGCAGGTATGCTTAAGGTCGTCATCTTCCAAGGACAAATGATACTTGGATAGCGGCTACTCATGGCACATGACTGGCGACAAGGCCAAGTTTGCATCCATCACTTCCAAGGAAAAAGGATTCGTGACATTTGGGGACAGCGCAAAAGGGAAAATCATTGGCGTAGGTAAGGTTGGTAAGGAACCTTTTCTCATTATTGATAATGTATTGCTTGTTGATGGCTTGAAACATAATTTGTTAAGTATTAGCCAATTGTGTGATAGAGGGTATAAATTTTCTTTTGAAAATGATAAATGCATTGTTAAGAGTCAATATGATAATAAAGTATTTTTTACTACTGAACGTTATGAAAATGTATACACTACTAGTTTGATAATTTAGCTTCTTAACAAGTTACATGCTTTTTTGCAATAAACGAAGCTAGTTGGTTGTGGCTTAAACGTTTAGGACATGCTAGTATGGACCTTTTGTCAAAACTTGTGAAAAAGGGTTTAGTCAAAGGCTTGCCAAAAATACATTTTGTAAAAGATAAAATTTGCGATGCATGTCAAATGAGTAAGCAAACTAAATCAAGCTTTAAGAAAAAGAAATTCATATCCACCACTAGACCACTTGAAATGCTACACTTAGATTTATTTGGTCCTAATCAAGTTCAAAGTCTAGGTGAAAAATTGTATGCTTTTGTTATTATGAATGATTATTCTAGGTTCACATGGGTGCTATTTCTTTCTTATAAAAAAAAAAAATCTTGTGATCAATTCACTAAGTTGTGTAGAAGAATTCATAATGAAAAATGCTACAAAATCACACACATAGGAAGTGATAGGGGAATTGAATTCAAAAATGATGGCATAGAATACTATTGTGGCCTAGAGGGCATTTCACATAATTTTTCTACACCTAGGACCTGACAAAAATTGGAGTCGTAGAAAGAAAGAATAGATCCTTGCAAGAAATGGCTAGGACAATGCTAAACGAACATAAGTTACCCAAATACTTCTCGACCGAAACAATGAACACTGTTTGTTATGTAATGAACAGAGTATTAATCAGAACCTCACTTAACACTCCATATGAATTGTGGAACAACCATAGACTTAATATTTCCTATTTTCATGTTTTTGGTTGTAAATGCTTTGTGCTTAGAGATAATGAGCACCTAGGGAAATTTGACTCCAAATCTAATAAAGGTATTTTCCTAAGTTATTCACTTAACAGTAAAGCATACATAGTTTTTAATAAAAGAACATTAACTGTTATTGAATCTATTCATGTTGTGTTTGATGAATCTAATCCATTTTCTAAAAGAGATGATGAAGATGATATTGATATTAGAAAAGGACTAGATAAGCTATCCATTGAAAATAACGTGGACAAAAATTCAAAAATTAATGATAAATCAATTGATGAAAACAAAGTTGAGAGTGAGGTTCAAGAGTTTCCTAGGGATTGGAAATTCATTAGAAACCATCCTTTAGATCAAATCATAGGTGAACTTCACGTGGTGTAGCCACTGGATTTTCCTTTAGAAACCTAGTGAGTCATTTTGCATTTATATCCCAGGAAGAACCCAAAAACATTAAGGAAACCGTAAAGGATGAATCTTGGGTAATGTCTATGCATTAAAAGCTTAACCAATTTGAAAAAAGCAAAGTGTGGACCCTAGTTCCTAGGCCCGATGATCATACTATTATTGGAACTAAATGGTCTATTGGAATAAAAAGGATGAAAATGGGGTAGTTACTTGAAACAAAGGTAGACTAGTTTCCAGGGATATAATCTGGAAGAAGGGATAGATTTTAAGGCAACCTATGCTCTTATAGCTAGAATGGAAGCCATTCGTATGTTGTTTTCTTATGCTTCTTTTAAGAACTTTAAATTGTACCAAATGGATGTTAAAAGCACCTTCTTAAATGACTATATAAATGAAGAAGTGTATGTAGAACAATCACCCGGTTTTGAAAATCATAAATGTCCTAATCATGTATACCGATTGTCCAAAGCCTTTTACGGATTAAAACAAGCTCCTAGAGCTTGGTATGAGAGGCTTAGTGATTTTCTCTTAGAAAATGGGTTTACCCGAAGCAAAATTGGCACTGCTTTTCATTAAATCTAAAAATGATGATATGCTCCTTATTCAAATTTATGTTGACGATATTATTTTTGGAGCAACTAATGATGATTTGTGTAATGAGTTTGCCAAATGCATGCAATGTGAATTTGAAATGAGCATAATGGGTGAACTGAGTTTCTTCTTAGGACTTCAAATTAAACAGACCAAACATGGAACATTTATATGTCAATCTAAATATGTTAGGGACTTGCTCAAGAAATTTAATATGAAAGATGGTAAAATTCTTAGTACTTCTACGGGTTCTTCCACAAAACTTGATAAATATGAGCAAGGCATCCCTATTGATGTGAAACTATATCGTGGCATGATTTGTAGCCTCCTATACCTTACAGCAGATCATCTTGATATCATTTTTAGTGTATGTATGTGTGTTAGGTTTTAGGATGCTCCTAGGGAATCTCGTCTATTAGCAGTCAAAAGAATTCTTAGGTACCTAGTTGGGACTGTCGAATCAGGTTTATGGTACCCTAAGCATACAACATTTGAGATTGTTAGTTATACTGATGCTAACATTGTCGGTAGTAAGGTAGATAGAAAGAGTTCTAGTGGCACTTGTCATTATTTAGGACAATCCCTGGTTTCCTGGTTCTCCAAGAAATAGAACTCAGTTGCCTTATCCACAACCACGGCAGAATATATAGCGACTAGGAGTTGTTGTGCTCAAACGCTCTATATGAAACAACAACTTATGGATTTTGGATTATACTATGATACGATTCCAATTAAATGTGATAATTCTAGTGTAATCAACATATCTAAAAATCCTATCTCATACTCACAAACCAAACATATTGAGAATAGACATCACTTCATTTGTGATCATGTGCAGAAAGAGGATGTGGCACTTAAGTTTGTGTGAACAAATGAGCAGTGGGCTGATATTTCCCCAAACCTCTTCAGGAAGATAGGTTCATACAGATTAGTTGAGAGCTAGGTCTAATGTATAGTAGAGATGTCTTCTAGATTTCTAATAGAGTGTACAAACTCAGGCGGAGCTTCTTAACATGGATAACCTACGACTCTGAACTTTAAATGTATCATTACTTTATATTTACTGGTTTGTATGTGTTTTGAAAATGCATGGCTATTATATCTCTTGCATATTGACTGTTATATTTATGTTTTCCATCTTGATCATACTGAACTGTTTGCATTTGTAGTTGTGACTAAATTATTAATTTAAAACTTAACCAGGTCATTTGTATACAGGTATTTCTAGGAAAATGCTTTATTTTTAAATGGCATGGTGCCGAAAATTTCAAAAAAATTTCCCAATCATATCTTGCATATAAATGATTCATACTCCATGCCTTGCTTACGCGTCTCATATTTACAGTAGCTCTTTTCGCTATTGCCAAAAAGGGGAGAACTTAGGCAAAATTGGGGTACCTTAGGAAAAATAGTTGTATTTTTCAAATATTTAAAATTCTTATAATGCATATTGTCAAGGGGAGCCTTCTTGGCTGTACCCACTTTTGCATGACATATTTGTCATCATCAAAAAAGAGGAGAATGTTGACCTTATAGGTCATACCCTGTTTTGATTATGACAAATACTTAGGTATTTAATGTTTATCAAGTTTGTGTGCAGGTTCATATTGGCAAGATCATATGATGACATGAGGTGATTTGAAGAATAAAGACCCTGAATAGTCATTTATTGTAATTTAATTAAGTTTAATTCAGTTCTATAATATTTATCTAGGAAATGTCTATAATAATTAATGCATTGCATGTATGATAGGAAAAATAAGCTCAAAGACCTTAGACTAGCCATACGTCCAAATATATTGCATGAGAAAGCCCCCACATGTCTTATAAATAATTATCATCAAAAATAGGGGTGATTCCAAAACAAATGTAGGACCAAAATTGAAAATTTTATATGGTCGATTGACCAAACCAAAATACATTAAGAGCTTCACTCAACTGAACCTATCTAGGGTCAAAAAGTTGATCAGTTGGTCGACCATTTCCAAAATGAACTGCAACGCCATGGTCGACCCAACTAACACGTGGGAAATTCCAACATTGTGGTCGACAAAACTCTTAGTTGTAAAATGGCTCGGTCGACCGAACGTTCAACTTCAGTCAACCGAACTTAGCCCGGTGGACCGAACCTCAGAAGTTCTAAAATAGCCTCAAGTCTGGTCGACCATCTCCCCAGTTCAAAAACATCTTGGTCGACCAAACTGAGCAACCTGGTCGACCGAACATTAAAAGTGGTAGACCAACCCTCTCAGGTTGCTCAAATTTTACTAAGGTTAAAACAAGGTTACTTTTTATTAACCCTATTTAAACTTTTCCAAAAATACTGAATAGGTCCCGAATGGGTATAATTCTTGGGGTGTCTATATATACCTAGGGGTGAGCATAATTCAGGGAAACCCGAATTAACCGACCGAAATTGTTCAGTTCGGTTCGATTAAGAACACAAGATTGGTCGTTTCGATTATGGTTTTACAAAGTTCGGTTAATAGGTTAATCGATTCGGTTAAGAGGAATGTTAATTCAGTTAACCAAAATAACCAATTTAATAATTAATTAAAATTTAAATATAAATTAGTATATGTTAATTTGTTAATATGTAATTAGTATATGCTAATTTGTTAATATGTTAATTAGTATATGTTAATTTGTTAATATGTTAATTAGTATTTGGTAAAAAAATCTACAATTATATTATGTTTTTATTAATTTATTTCAAATTAATTTGATTAGATTCAGTTAAAAGAATTACCCGAAAACGTAATTCAGTTGGGTTTGGTTCGGGGAGGCCCCTCTATTTGGTTGGTTTGATTAACAGTTCGCATTAACCGAAAATTTTGGTTAATTTAATTAATTAACCGAATTTGGCCCAACCGACCATTTGCTCACCCCTATATATACCCCCTCATTTGCATAGATTAGTACCTAATTAGCAAATACAATTAGCAAATTCTCTCTGAAATTAAAAAATCCCATTTCTCATATTCAAGCTTCCTACTCCCATTCTTACTCATCCATATTGCAAAAATTGTTTAGTAAGAGTGTTTTTGTGATTGTCTCATTAAGCTTACACTCTCTTTGCTCCACTTGATTGAGATTTGTTTTCGTTTGAGAGTAAGCTTAGAGTTTTTCTTGGAGACTTTATCAATAAGTCTTCCTTGGGAAAACTCCTTAGAGCTTGTGAGTTTTGCATCATCATTGCAATACTCAAGAGCTTTTATTGTATTTTGTTTGTGAAATATTTTTTGCAAACCGATTTCAAATATCTCTTGTGCTTGTTTTTGAGAAATATATTTTTGAGATATTTGCTCTAGTACTGAAGATTTTTGTTGCTCCATCTTGTGTTTGATAGTATTATTTTGACACAAAGATCCTAACACATACACTTTCACATTCCAATTGGTATATTAGCTTTATATTTGAGAGTAGATATTAAGACTACATTGAGCTTATTATATCTTATCATACTGTAGTCTGTTGATTATATCGGTGCAAATATGCTTGCTTGAGAAGCATATACTTTGCATGCAAATTGTATTATAACTCTGTTGTATTCCAGGCATGACCTGAAGGGGTGATAATCTAGCCCAAAATGATTGGTTGAGGTTTGCCCCATTAATTGACAAGGTTGTATTTAGGTGCCGCTCCACCCGTTAAGTGAGCCTTAGTGTAATCCTTGTACTTGTGAGCCAAGGTGGGGACGTAGGCACTGTTGCCAAACCTCGATAACATATCTTACGTTATCTCTTTTTACTGCTTTATTGTGTATGATTAATTAGTTTACGTGTGAAATGTTATTTTTGCTAAATATATATTGATTTATTTTATCTACACTAGATTGACTCTAGGGTTGTGTAATACTACTGCTAGAAATCTGACCTAGGAGAGAAAATTTTAAAATACCAATTCACCCCCCTATTGGGATTACAGTAAAGCTAACAAACCCTTTCGGCATGGCCACTCTTAGCTTAACGCCTAACAACTGGGCCTCTATTTCACATACTTTAACAAATCCTTTAGATATAAACGAGTGGGTCGCACTTGAATCAAAAAGCTCAACAACTTTATGGGAAAACGTATAAATAATACCTATAACTACATCTTCTGCATGCTTTGCATCATTGAGTACACCCATGCCTGGGTTGTATTCCCCTATGACTACCTCAGGGTGCCTAATTCCCCCTCCCATACTACTGCTACTGAGGTGGGTACTTCAGTGTCACGTGACAGTCCCGCACCTGATGCCCTGCTACACTGCACCTATAGAAGATAGTTGTTCCAGCCCTACACTCGCCTAAATGATTCTTACAACATCTGGGACAAGTGGCACTCTGAGAACTTCCCTAAGAGGCTTGATATCCCGTCTCTTGCCGCTGACCTGTAAAATTACTGAGTCACTTCCACATACTCTGGCTGGAGCTAGACTGAGACTCATGATACAAGGGCCTCTTCTTCTAGTTCGCCTCTCTCTTCCCTTTCTAAATACTAGCCTCTGCCACTATGGCTTTGTCCGCTAGCTCTATAAAGCCCTAGACCAATAACGCCATCACCTACGTGCGTATTGCCTGCTTCTGCCCTCTTTCAAACATTCGAGCCTTTTTCAGCTCATCCGAGACCATATATGGAGCAAATCGGGATAGCTCCACAAATTTGGCTACATACTGTTGCACTGACAAGGACCCCTGTGTCAGATGCAAGAATTCCTCTGTCTTTGTCTCTCTAGTGGCAGCGAGGAAGTATCTTCTGAAGAAGACTTCCTTGAAACGACTTTAGGTAATAGATGCATATCCTGGCCATTGTTCCTCCACCAGCTTAGCTGGTCTCCACAATTCTTTGCCTCTCCCACTAGTTTAAATATGGCAAACCTCACTTTCTGCTCCTTTGTGCATTTCAGTACCCACAACAGTTCCTCTATCTTTTGAATCCAGTTTTCTGTCGCAATCGGGTTTAGTCCTCTTGAGAATGCTAGAGGGTTCATCCAAGAAAACTACTGGAACGTGCAACCTCTATCAGCCACTAACTGACCATGTTCACGAGAATCCTTATTAATTTCCTTCCTAGCCTGGTATGCTATGTTGCACAACACAACTGAGGCCTCAATGTCATCTTCGCTAGAGGCATCAACGTGATTGTCCCCTCTAGACATGACCTCCTTTCCCCTGGGTTCCATCCAGAAGATAGGATATAAATCGACTTAGAAATTCCACATTTATCAGGGTCCAAGCAAGTATGGAATGACTAATAGCTAAAACATACAAATTTGTAGTTTAAAGAAATCACTTATTCATTATTGCTACAAAATTGCCAAGGTATCGGCCCCTAATCATGACGTTGACACTACATACATACTTTTCCCACCTATCGTTCCCAGCCTAAGTTTCCAAGCTCCAATTCCTCAACCTCGAAAAGAAATCGTCAATGGATTTACCATGATCTTTCTGAAATCGTCACTCTAGGAAAAACATAGAAGACTGCCAAAAGATCACCGTCCCTAAGCTTCCAGACTATGACTTGACTTAACTCACCTATTCTTATCCTTAACTCATCTCAACCTATACTATGGTAATTATTACTAGCAAAGTCTACAAAACCAAGCAAACCTAGCCTCTAATACCACTTGTAATGCCCCGACCCGCCACGTGGGCCCGAGGTGCTACTTTAGTGGCGTCTGTGTACCTAATACCATAATTATTAAACATAGATGTAGTGGAAATAATGAAGCATACATTACTAGAGTTCTAAGTCCTTTCATTCACATAAGTTCCCAAACATCCATATTACAATCCGACCCAAAATTGGACAATTATTTCTGTCCATACATCCATAATACATATCCATTAACTTACAACATAACTTATATACACCTGAGATCATACAGATCTTCCCAAAAAGACTATTCTAACTTTCACCCCCTGACGCTACTAACACTACAAAAAAAACTAGCTTTTAGTGATGAACATATTGGTGACGGATTCAATTTAGTCCCTAAAGGGGAGGTATTAGTGACGAATTTTTGAACCGTCACTAATACAGACTTTTAGTGACAAAATTTAATCCGTCACTAAAAATCGAAAAAAATCGCGGGAAATAGTTTTTCGTGCATAAATTACCTTGGGAAAATATTTGCGACAATTCGTACAGTATTAGTGTTGACTAATATCTGTCACTAAAAGATTCTTATTAGTGACGAATAAATAAACATCGCTACTATTAATTTAAAAATAAATAAAATTTTTTGTTTTGAGTATTAGTGACGAATTGGTATATTCGTCACTATTGCCCCAGTATTAGTGCTGCATTTGAGATTGTCACTAATAATTTTTTTTTTCAGAGTATTAGTGAAGAATAAAGAAATTCGTCACTATTTGCCTATTATTAGTGACGGATTTGGGAACCGTGACTAATACTTCACGTATTGAAAAATAAATAAGATTTTTTTGTTTGAGAGTATTAGTGACGAATTTGTTTTTTCATCACTATTGCACCAATATTAGTGACGTATTTAGGAATCATCACTAATACTTCCCTTATTTAAAAATGATCTCAATATTTTTGTTTTAGAGTACTAGTGATGAATTAATACACTCGTCAGTATTGCCCTTGTATTAGTGATGGATTTTAAAACAGTCACTAATGCTTCGCGTATTCTAAAATAATTTTAACTTTTTTATTTCAGAGTATTAGTAATGAAATTCGAATTTCATCACTATTTCCATTTTATTAGTGATGGATTAGAGGACCATCACTAATACTTCACGTATTTTAAAAAAAAGAGTTTTTTTTTTTTTTTTTGCAGAGCATTAGTGACAAATTTATTAATTCATCACTATTGCCCTACTAGTAGTGACAGTTATGGATTTATCACTACTAGTCCTTTAATAAAGTTTTCCGTAATCTTCCTCCTCTTCCCTCCTTTCCCTTTCCTTTACTGCTCGTCTGCGCATCGCTGCGATCTCCTTTCCCTCTTCCTTCTTTCCTCTAGCTTTCCCTCCTCCCTTCTTTCCCCTCCTTTCCTTCCTCCTCTGATTGTCTTCAGCAAGTACCGTAGCCGCCGCCCAAGTCCCTTCTCCCCTCTAGTCGATCTTCTGCTCATAGCCTCCCGCATGAGCCCCTCAAGCTACTCGACATCTTCTGTTCGACTCCCCCTACAAAGTTCCTTAGCCTGCTTGGTCCACATACAAAGATCCAACCTCCTCAGCAAAGAACAACTCCTTTGTGAAGAGTCGTCCATTCATCCCAACTGAAGAGTTGCCCGTTCGTCCGAGCTGAAGAGTCGTCTATTCGTCTGAGCTGAAGAGTTGATCTGTTCATCTATGCCCCTTAGTCTGCTCGGACTCCCCCCTTTAGCTTGAGTCTTATAGTCTCTTCGACATCTTCTATCTGACAATCAGCTCGGAGCCCTTCAGTTTGAGCTCCCTAGTGGCGAGTAATCTTTTCCGAGCCCCTCGATCTGCTCAGATTTCCCTCTGGTCGTCATCTCCGACCTTATTCATGACGTACCGCAGCCGCAGGCCAAGTCCCTTCTCCACTCTAGTCGTCTGTGTAGCCTCACGCACGAGCCACTCCTCCTCTCCGGTCATTTGCTCGGACTCCCTGATCTTCCTCTGTTTTGGCTCGTAGCATGCTGCTACTCACTACTCGCTTTCGAGTCCTTGGTCTCTAGTTGCACTCGGAGCCGCAACTCCAGCCGCGCCGCTGCTACCCGGCTAGTTCGTTGCTATCGGGTACCCTGCCTTAGGCTGCACTTGGAGCCGCAGCCCCAGCCGCGGCCCTGTTACTGACCAGTTCGCCGCTGTTAGGTACCCTATCTCAGGCTGCACTTCGAGCCACAGCCCCAGTTGCGCCGCTACTTGAGTATGACTTGGCTCCTGAATTGATTTATATGTTTCAATGCTTTCCTGATTTCTCACTTCTTTGGAATTGTTTGAATTTTATTTTATCTGATATGGTCAGCTCAATTTTATCTTGTATTCATCTTGTGATTTCTTAGTGTCTCTGTTATATTATATTTTCTTGAACTTTAATATTATTTAAAAGAGAAAATTAATTTTTTAATAAATTAGTACAAAATAAATGTATTGCACAAAGAAGAAAGCAAAGATAATAGTTAGGATGATGGTTTGGTGTTGATACAAGTTTGCCCTTATTGACAATAAAGGGATATATATATATATATGATAAAGATTGATGACTGCTTTGGTGCTATAATTTGGCCTAGGCCTAGGAAGATTCTAAATGATACGAGGCATGCTCTTTATTCAAATATGCTTTCAATTCTAATTAAAAAATTAAATTGTTGTACATGTCCTTCTGTCGTTCATTGCATTTTATATTTTTGCTACTATACTATCATTTTCTCGTACTGCTTATGTTCTCAAGGAATTGTTTAGTATTAACTTTATGTGATTTTTTGTACTTAATAAAATTGTATGATTGTTGTGTTTAATATATTATTGTAGACACCTGATTTTGTCCAATTAGATACTTAAACACCATTTGGATACACTAATAGTAACATCGATCAATAATTAAATTTGTTAAAAAGAGAATATAAAAAATATTTAAATAGTTAGTGTCGCGACGTCCCGGGCGCGCGTGTGCCCCGGGTGGCGAAATTAAAATCAATTTGAATTTTCAATTAAAAAGATGAAAGTGTCGAAGTCGCCACTAACCTTTAGTGCGGTTAGAACACATGATTACTACCCCGTTAGGGGTAGAATTGGTCTACATTACCAGAGTTGGGGTCGGGAGTTCGGTTACGCGAGAGGAAGGTACGAGCACCCCCTACGCGCCCGTTCTTACGAACGGTACCTAATTAATTTGAAATTATCCCTTAGTTAATCTAATAATTCTTTAAATTACTCCTTTTTATGAATTTATACGTACATAGAGAAAATAAATAAATAAATATATACATATATTCCCTCAGAGCTTAAGGTACGTGAAGCCTGAAGGCTCATACCCCCGCATTTAAATCATAGGGATAAAAATCAAGAAAATACTTTACAAAAATAGCTCCCAGATTTATTTTCAAAATTTATAGATTTTTCATAAATAATTTAAAATATTTTCCAAAATTCTCTAGGAGATTTCAATACATGATAATAGGATAATAGATTAACATATTAAGCTAACATATAATAAGCAATAAAATACCATACGCTATACATACTAAGATACTAAAAATACTAAAGCAAATAATACCAAATAATAATAATAATGTATAATGTAGAATAAAATACTAAAAATAACATAATACTGAAATATACCAATATTCTTAATATAAACGTATAATCTAAGAACACTAAATATAACAACATACTTGATATAGCAGTATACTCATATAAATCATATAACAATATAATAATATAAATAAATATGTACAATAATGGTAATAATAATTTACTTCTAATAATGATAATGATAACAAGGATATGATGTATAACATAATAATTACCTTAATATTAACATGCAATTAAAGATATGCACACTACACATATAGGTAAATCGCTAACTAAGGGAGCAAATCAAACTTAGGGTTAATAATATGGAAACCAATGAGAAGCCAAGGAAGTAGTGAAATTATGGAAACAAGTTATTGCTGAAAATAATATATACCAATGCAGCACGGTCGCCAAACTTAATATACACCCCAAACATTTAAACATATGTCATAATCACAAAAACCGTAAATATATACCCTAAAAATACTGTATCCTAACATATATTCATCATTAAATATGCATAGTTAGTGCCTTAAAATAAAAAAATAAAATAAAAAACCTGAATAAACATTATCACAGAAAGAAATAAAAAAAAACAATAATAATAACATTAGATATATATGTAAAACCTGAATAAAAATTCTTACACAAGGGAAGAAAATCCTGAATAAAAATTGATGTCAGATATACCCAAATAAATATTATCGTAAAAGAAGAAAAACCCTGCAATAAGAAGAATAAAATCAATTAGCGTTTTCCATGCATAAACAAAAATAATTAAAATTTAAATATGAACACTCCGGGGAGATCTTGGACTGTCTGGTGTGTGGCCGAAGGGAGGGGCGTGATTCTGCTGTGCTGCAACTGGTGTCGGCGGCGTGAGGAGGGTTGTGGTCGTTGCTGTGGTGAGATGATGATCGCTGGCAGAGGGCGGTGATGGCCCCGTGCGACATCGCCGGCCGTGGGGCTGATGAAGTTGGGCTCGGGGTGGTGAGGCTTGCCGGAGTGGTTGCTGAGGTCGGTTGGTGTGGTGGTTCGGGTTCTAGCTGGAACTGGGTGAGGCTGCGGTGCGACGGTGGAGCTGCTGCAGGTGTAGACTAGATGGTGGCCGGAGTGGTGGTGGCTGGATTCTGTTGCTGGGACGGTTCTGGCTATGTGTGTCTCCGGGGAGAAGAATGAAGAAGAAGAGAAGGAGAGGACAAAGAAGTTGAAGAGCAGCGGCTGGAGTTGCCGCTGCTGCTGTGCGCCCCCCTTGGCCTACCCGGCTGTGTGTGTGCAGCCCCGTCTATTTCTTTTGTGCAGCGCAGCGCCCCCGTTTTAGAAGAGAAGAAAAGGCCTTTTTATAAAAAAAAATATTAGAAACCCTAAATCTCTCCATTCCCTTTTGGTTTATGGTATTTTTTTTTTGGAAATAATATATACTACTATTATGGTAATAAGGAAATAATAATAATAATAATAATAATAATAATAATAATAATAATAATAATAAAGTGAATATGGAAATAATGTTAATAATAAAAAAATAAAAAAACAAAAATAATAATAATAAAAATAATAGTGATAATAAGCCACTTATAATACTATAGGAAAATAACAATAATATAATAATAGTAATAATAATAAATTACTTATATCCATATAGGAAAATAAATAATAATAACATAATAATAGTAATAATAATAAATTACTTATATCAATATGGAGAAATAATTAATAATAATAATAATAATAGTGAAAAATAAAAATAAAAATAAAAATAATAATAGTGTAAATAACAACAATAGAAATCATAACAATAATGATAATAATAATAATAATAATAATAATAATAATAATAATAATAATAATAATAATAATAATAATAAATTACTTATATCAATATAGGAAAATGATTAATAATGATTATAATAGTGAAAATAAAAATAATAAAAATATTGGGCTTGGGTAAAAATGGGGTGTCTACAGTTAGAAAACAAACTAAAGAATGAACAGTACAATATGCCAAAAACATATGATAATTTCACCAACCACACAAGCAAACTAATTAACTTATTGAAAAGTTTGAGGAGTACGACTAGAGTTCAACTTATTTCTTCTTTAGTGGTCTCCTTATGAAAAAAAGCTGCTAGAAATAAAAAGTTAGATTTGAGTATATGATGAAAACAGTTGTAAGGTGTTTAAAAGTATATAATAACTAGAATGAAGCGCTCACATGAACAAGTAACTAATAATTTTACTTGGTTTAGTAAATGAGTTTTAAAATTAAATTTATGTTGAACTTTTTTAATAAGTAAGTGTGAATATTTTCTCCTAATTTTTATTGTTAAGTATGCCCCTCTGAAAAAAGTTTTACTTTGAACTTAAATCGTAGGATTTCCTCTTTACTGGCTATTGCCTCCATGAAGGGAGCCTCGGGCAGCCTCAAAGCGGCAAAGGGTTCAAGACTCGCCAAGGGGAGAGTCTTCTTCCAAGGGTCGAGCTGTATTGAGTGAGCACGAAAGGATTTCGGATGAGGCGAGAGCACCAAAGGTGACTCTTGAGGATGTGCAGTTGCCCTCGGCATGTTCTGCTACACCACCTAATAGAGAGTAGTCCTTGGATGTTACCCCAGGGCTTACGGAGGACATGCCCGCTCATCTGGTTCTGTTTCGTACGATTAGGCGACCATGCTGTATGATTACGATAATCCACCTCCGGCAGACATTCCTGACCATTTGCGGCCTTAGGCCCTTAGGCCACGCCTATACAGGGAACCACCACCCTCCCCTCTTACCCCTAAATGCGTTGTCTTCTAGAGAAAATGGCACAGGATTGAGATGCCGCTAGAGCAGTAGCCTTAACTTGTTGATCGTGCAGTTCCGATCTTGATTCAGACTCTGATTAAGATAGACTAGATGCTTGGGATATTTTTATGCACTTTCTCTTTTGCTTATCTACTGCGCTCATGCACCCTTGTGCTTTTATTTTATTTCTTTTTCTATTATTTGTTTTTTATTGCATTATGTTTTACCATGCTTTTGAATGGTTGTACATGTGCTTCGATGCGTCTATCTATATTGTATTGCCTCTAAAATTAATGAAAATACATAGAGCATTTGATTTCTACCTATATTTTGGGAGATACTCGAACTGCCATTTAATTATTGCCATTTCATGTATTCATTGAAGCTAGACTCGTCCAAGAACGGTTACTATACATTCATGCCTAATCGTAGATATGAGATAAATCAATTGTTATACTTCAATTGATTATTAGTCATACTACATTGACTAATAATCACTTGAACATGTTAATTATTTGTTTCACTTACGATTAGTAATATTTGTATTTCAACCATTCCTATCCAATGTGGACAGTTCAGGAAGTTGTATTTATATTGTTGTCATCGTTCACGCTTTATCAATTGTCATTATATATTTCGAGTGCCTCTTTACTTGTGTTCTCTGGGTGCATAGTGGTGTGTCGCGACAATTTGTTAGTGATGGAAAACTAGCAACTTTTTCACTTCCCCCATCTCGTGTACTTGGAGAGACATGAGGAGATGCTGCCGAAATTTATAACGACTACAACGAAGGAATTTGAGCGATTGATTGCAATGTAAATGCAACATTCCTAAATAGGATAGGATCCGTACCCTTTAGAATATGATGGTTGATTATAGGATCCACGATGCATGCGTGATAAACATTATGAGAATGTAATGAACACCATTTAGTTGAACATGTTATAGGGTAATTAATGAACATGGATAAGAGTTGGATAAATGCTCGGGGTAGGTTTTTTCCAGAATACGTGAAAGGGGTACATGAGTTCATAGAGTTTGCGCATCCTCGTCCAAACAAAGCCAGTAGAATAAGGTGTCCTTGCAAGAAATGTCAGAACATAACATTCAAACACATTGATTTGATCCATTCACATTTATTAGACTTTGGAATGGAGAAAAGGTACACAACATGGGTGTTCCATAGTGAAGATTACGCAGTTCATAGTGATGATGATTATAATGAAGATGAGGGGGCAAATATAGTAGGTGGTGATACCTGTTCGGAAGGGGTAATTGAAATGTTAGGTGACTTGCAAAGGGGGATTGCAATGGACACGGGCGATGTGCCTGTGTCGCATACTGGTGATGAATCTACTTTAGCAAGTACTGTACCTTGCGATGCTAGTACATTGAACCATTTGCTAATCTCATGAGGGATACACAGGTGCCCCTATATCCAAACTGTAAAAAGTTCTCAAAATTAGAGTTTTTGATAAAGTTGCTTCATGCAAGGACAATGCATGGGTTATCTCAGAGCGCATTCAACATGCATTTAAGCCTCATTAAGGCTGCACTGCCTGATGGTGAAACACTTCCCAAGTATTTTTATGAGGCGAAGACATACATGCGTGAATTAGGTCTCAGTTACACTCTAATACTTGCATGTAGGTATGATTGTGCACTTTTTTATGGTGAACATGAAAATGCGAACGAGTGCCCAGAATGTGGTGAACGGAGGTATACAACTAATCAGAAAAAGGGTAAAAAGATCCCCAAAAAAGTTTTGCAATATTATCCATTAATCCCGCAGCTGCAATGATTGTATATGTGCAAAAAGACTGCTACAGATATGAGATGGCATCAAGAGAAGCATCTTCAAGATGGAAACAACCTTAGCCATCTAGCAGACTCCGAAGCTTGGGCAGAGTTTGATAAAATGCATCTGTGGTTTGCTAGTGATCCTCGCAACATCAGATTTGGCCTTGCTTCAGATGAGTTCAATCCTTTCGATAACATGAACGACCCGTATAGCATGTGGCCAGTTATGATGATGCCATACAATATGCCTCTATGGCAATGTATGAAAGAACCTTTCATTTATATGTCTCTTCTCATTCCCAAACCGAGGGCACTTGGTAATGATATTAATGTTTACCTGCGTCCGTTAATTGACAAGTTGAAAGAACTATGGGAAAAAGGAGCGAAGACATTCGATGTGGAAATTGGGACAACATTTTGGATGCATGCTACACTCTTGTGGACAATAAATGATTTCCCCGCATACGGAAACTTGTCAGGTTGGAGCACAAAAAGGTTACTTAGCATGCCCAGTATGCAATAAGGATGCTGGGTCCTTATCCTTGAAGCATGGCTGCAAGTTATGCTTTATGTGTCATCGCTGTTTTCTACGAACTGAACATCCTTGGAGGACTTGTGGCATCAACAGCTTCAATGGAAAACCTAAACGAAGGTCACTGCCAAAGCGACTAAGTGGGGAAGAGATATTAAACCAGCTAAGGTTGATCAAAGATGTGAAATTTGGGAAACCACCAACCAGTAGAAAAAGAGAACGGGCTGAGTGGGAGTTGAATTGAACAAAAAGAAGCATCTTCTTCGAGTTTCCATACTGGAAAAATCTTCTACTACGCCACAACTGGGATGTCATACATATCAAAAAGAACATTTGTGAGAATGTCATTGGTACATTGCTTGATATAAATGGGAAGACAAAGGATATCACAAATGCTTGCCGGGATATGGAAGATATGGGAGTACGGCCTGAGCTGCACCTATTTCGTGATGGGGACAAAATTCTTATGCCATTAGCTTGTTACAAATTTTCGAAGGATGAGAAGAATAAATTCTTCGAATGGTTGAAATCAGTGAAATTCCCCGATGGATATGCATCGAACATAGCTCGATGCATAAACACGAAGGAAGGGAAGATGCTAGGAATGAAAAGTCATGACTGTCACGTCCTTCTACAATGGGTTCTGCCCGTTTTCCTTCGTGGACACTTGATTGAAGATGTTCTCTCGGTGCTGATTGAGTTGGGAATCTTTCTTCAGCAGTTGTGCTCCAAAAACTTGAGTGTAAACGTATTTGAACGGTTAGAGGATGACATCGTAATCATACTATGCAAGCTGGAGAAAATATTTCCACCATCATTCTTCGATGTGATGGTCCACCTAGTCATCCATTTACCAAGGGAGGCCATAATTGGAGGACCGGTTCAATATCATTGGATGTATCCTATTGAGAGGTAAATTATAAAGTCTTTGTATAATGGTCACATGATTTCCTTGTTTTTATTTATTTTTTCTTTATTGTGTCTACAAGTTTATAATGCTACGTAAAATGCATAGGTTCTTATCCACTTTGAAGGGGTACGTGCGCAATAAGGCACAGCTGGAAGGTTCAATCATTGAGACATACATTGACAGTGAATGTCTTTCATTTTGCTCAATGTATCTACATGATATTGACACAATGTTTACTCGTGAGGAGCGAAATGCAAACGTTCATGCTATTAATGTAGAAGAAGAAGAACCCAGGAGCTTTATATTTCGAGAAAATGTTCGGCCTCTCAGTGCACGATTTTACGATTTCATTGATATGGATGACTTACAAAAGGCTCATTTTTACGTCCATAACAATTGTGATGAAACTGTTCCATATATCGAGTATGTGGTTCCAAACTCCTTACTTTGCATTGTATTTACATATGCATAATTATATACTTAGCTGACATTAACATGTACTACTCTTGCATATAGAGAACATAAAGCTGAACTCCTAGCCCAAAATAAACGGAATATTGATGAAAGACATAAGAAGGAATTTATCAATTGGTTTGCGAGTCATGTAAGTAACAAATACTACTTGAGTGAGAAGCAATGTATGTTTTCACTATTGACGATTTATTCTTCTAAACTCATGTTTATTGAATAGATGAAAGTCATGTATTACAATAAGGAACCAAGGGCAAGTAAAGATTTGTACGCATTGGCATGTGGCCCCAATCAACGAGTTAACCGCTACAGCGACTGCATTGTCAACGAGTTACGATTTCTTACAAAGTCCCTCGAACTGCATAGAAGAACCCAAAATTGTGGGGTTGCGGTGCTAGGCATAGAAGGAGATGAAGAAATTGACTACTTAGGTGTGCTGGACGACATTATAAAGCTTAGCTATGGAGCAAATAGACTCGTCAACTTGTTCAAGTGTACCTGGTGGGACATCGGCAATAAAAAGACTAGGATAAACACCAATGCCTACTTTTACCGGTGTCAATTTTAGCAAGACCTGGTATCAAAATGACCCTTTCATGCTTGCGACGCAGGAAGAACAAGTGTTTTACCGTAAAGACACCAAATTGAAGGGTGAATTGTATGTGGCCCAAAAGATTCCTCCCCAAAGTTTGTACGCTATTGCAGAAGTTGCAGATGGTGAGATGAGTTCCAGTGAGACTGCATTCCAAGAAGATAAGCCATTTGTTAGTGCAGCAGCACAATTTCTTACAAATGTTGTCGAAGAAGGCACCGATCCTATACCATTGCATAAGGATGGTGCCACGGCAAAACACGTAGGGACTGTGGACATTACAATTGAACCTTCTGTAGACGTTCACTTCATCGATGATGAGGAAACTGATGGGGAAGATGAAATAGGGGTCGAGTACTGTAATGAAGAGGAAGACACTTTAGAAAGTGAGGATGATACCAATATTGAGGACGTATAGGGGGGTAAGCAAGTTATTTTTGTCACTATATATCTAACATGTGTAAATAACTTAAAATATATGTATGATGCATCCATCTAGTATTCTTACTTCTTACATTTACTTGTCTATTAATTTGCAGATACGGCGCCAGGAGGCTGATGTTGGAAACTTCCTTTCAGCCACACGAGTACATCGCATGACGATGATCCGACATCCTCCAGATCGGTGAAGCTCATCGGTTCTGATGCAGCGGCACCATTGTCTGAGCCATTAGCACCTTCGCCAGACATGGATACCATTTATGCAACTGATACGCAGGGTAAGTTTCCAACCGTGATAAGCAGTTTTGGTATGGATACGATTAATTTATTTACATGTCAACTGTTGATGATAGTTATTCACATGTACGATTATAATGTTGTTCTTAAATTAACTCTGCTTTCAACATCTATGTCCACGGTCAGGTCAGGTCATGGTGCAGCAAAGAACATGCCACTGAAGAAGCACCTGGATAGGACAAAATAGCAGATTCAGATCGACAAGCCTCTACGATACACTGCCCTACTGAACAATTGGTGCACCGCGTGGACGAGGGAGCTCGGCATTATATGCTGACAGTATTCTCTAGTCACCGCATTCAGTTGGCCGTAGGTGACTCAGGAGCAGCGCATGGTTCTTTAATATACTAGCCTATAAATTTTTTTTTAATTTAAATGTTTTCTTACTTTTAATATACTAGCCAATTAACAAATGTCTAACATTGTAATAGTATTACCTATATATGCAGGAGGAGTTTGATATGGACATCCTCGAGGATGACCATGTGAGGAGGGCGGTCGATGTCTAATTTTGTCATAAATTTAAGAGCTATCGCTAAAAAATGCGCTTCCATTTTTTAGCAATAGGAGATGAAGCAGAAGCATGGTCGTACGATAAGATATCCTAAGAGGATTGAGAGGTGGTGTGTTGCCATTTCCGCAACTTACGCTATCAGGTGATGTTTTTGTATTATAATCACTAATTTTTCACAATGATGTCACTAATAAATCGTCATTACATCTTCCTTGTAGGCCATATGTGAAACAAATACTGCAAACCACAATAAACTCCCTACGACGCATTGTGATGGATCAAGGCTATTCGTAAATCATCGCCAGGTAATTACTATATATAAAAATATCTAACCATTACATGACATAATACTAATGATGTCTTATATGATAATGTAGCGTGATCCCGAGACTGGGGCAGAGGAGCCGCTGCTGGATCTTTATCAGAGAACACACCAACGATGATTGGGGGAGTGGTGCGAGGGTGTGCAGGACAGACATGTAAGTGAAACAAAAGATTTAGTTTATTACTTTATTCAAAACATCAAAATTTTGGTCTTACTTATTCCTTTTTATCATTTTCATGGCTGAAATTAGGCACGGATGGTCGAGCTGAGGGATTCACCTGTTTCAAAGGGGAGTCAGCACATGACAGATTTTGAGATCACTTCTCAGGTGCTTGGGCAACGAGCAGTGGGCTGGGTGAAAGGCTTGGAAGTGGATACGTCGCCCCAACAACATCATCATCCATGGGTGTGGCGGCTCGTGCAGAGATGGAACGACAGCGCCGAGAGGCCAAGTATGATAAGCAGGAGATGGCTCGACGGAAGCAGATGATGGAAATGAAGAACGCATGATTGAGGGACACGATCTCCAGCTTTCAAGCCCAAATGCAAGCCATGATGGATAGGCAAACGCAGTTTGAGGAAATGATGCTCCAATCTCGACCAAATGATGCAGTTGGCTCCTCTGATTAGAAGGCATGTATGACACTTATAACTTAACATAGTACTTGTGTAAAAGTATTTTATGATTTTTTTGTGTTATAATATAGCAAAATTTTCAATGATTAACAAATACTCATACTAGCTCCTCTGAAGAGCTTTATACTTTATTCTAACTTGGACACTAAAACCCATTAAGCTGAGTGTTAGGGGGTGACAGTAATGGGGTCCAATTTTTTTTTTTAGGGTGTGGGGGGTGGGGGGGGGGGGGGAGATAGCATTACATGTATTCTCCATAAAAAGCAAAAATTTAGGGAAGAACTAAAGTCTCATACTTGGGGCAATTTTTATATTATGTAGTTATAGATAGTTTGCATGAGTGCTGCAAAAAATTAATATCACAAACAGATATGACTTGGGAATTATATTATTTTTTAATCTTTCTAGTTTCAGAAAGTTTCATCAGTGTTGCACTTTTTGGATGCATCATCCTTACGAAAGTTCCATCGTTTTTTATGCAGCTTCCTTTTGAACGGACTATTGTTTTGGATATGTGCTCCTAAATGCATTCTCCTTATGGATCCATCCTACTTTTGGATGCTGTCATTTCTTATTACTTGATATGGTTGCATAATGTGTACATGTTTTTTATTATTATTATTATAGTTGTATATCTTCTTCAGTTGGGAAATTTTCATACGATAGCTATTCATCTTCTACGGATGATAGCTATACTTGTTGGTTATTATAAAAATTCAATGGATACATGTACTACTGTTGTGAATTGTTGAATGCTACATGATTGTATGGTAGTCTAGAATGCCTCCTGCATGGCAGATGCAGTTGATGTGTATTGCATGCTGGTAGTGGATATAGGTTCTCGTGTGCCTTGAACTTCTTATAAATGATTTATTTGAACCTATCAGGTGCAGGTTTTATGAGAAAATGTCCAATTTATAGATAACATGCTGCCGAAATTTCGTTAAAATTTTTCCTTAAAAAAAAGAAGAGAATGTACATTGATAATTATGATAAGCTTCAATGGTAAAATATTTTTGAAAGGATTAGTGAAAGTTAGAAATCATAATAAATGAGGCAATATAGGCTTAGTTCTTTTAAATGAGCATTCAATTATATGTTTTTGGTCCGGTAAGCCTAAAGCATTCATTGCCAACCCAAAATCATTGAAAATATTATAAACACTTGGCTAAGGATTTGAAATTTTCAAAAAGGCATAAGTTGAATATATACATAACTTAGAGGGAGCATCATTTTCATAATGATTTAAATTCAATGCTCTCATCATCTCATAACAGTCATGTCCAAATGCCTAGATGAATAACAATACTATACTGAACTCAATACTATCCACTGTTCTCTACTATTTATATTCTGAATTTAATGGATACATGTATTACTATCGTGAATTGTTGAATGCTACATGATTGCATGCTAGTCTAGAATGCCTACTACATGGTGGATGCAGCTGATGTGTATTACATGCTGGTAGTGGATATAGGTTCTCGTGTACCTTGAACTTCTTATAAATGATCTATTTGAACCTTTTAGGTGCAAGTTTAATGAGAAAATGTCCAATTTACAGATGGCATGCTACCAAATTTTTGTTAAAATTTTCCCAAAAAAAAAAAAAAAAAACCATGAACACCGATAATTATGATAAAATGAATATTAAAGTAATAACGATTGGATTGACATCTCCATTAGTCCTAGTTAAAATATTGCGCATATAAGCCCAAATTCTAAGTTGGATTCGTCTAACAAGTGGATAGGTAAATGTAAATATTGTCCACGTAGCCACATTCACCCTCCCTCCATCTATGCTTCAAATTTCTAGTTTTGAAAATCCGTAGGAATGCCAAGATGTGACACAGATTAGGGATTCGTCTAGACATATGGGTTGCGATGTCATTGTAGAAAAGAACAAAAAAAAGGTGGAAGAAAATGGTCCATGCACGAGATCACCAATGAATGTGCCTATGGCATATTTTATTTTCCATGATTTTCTCAGCTACCAAAGAAATGACCAATTTCATGTCCATTTGATTAGCATATTTTACTTAGTTCTAATATTTTCTTATTAAGACTTGAAAAGATACACACTTGCTCATGCCAGTTCATGACCTTTTTCTCCATGAATCTTCCCATTTCCCTCCTCTGCAAACCCCACAATCACTGTTTAGAGTTTTATTTCAAGTAGAGCGATAATGCTTATCTATGAAATAGTAAAGCATGCTAATGGACATGTGTCCCCGGCTGGATTTATTCGCTGCATTCCCTTCCCCACGCAATGCTAATACCTCATTGAGTCATTGTGCAAATCCCCCAAAAACTAATCTCATGCTGCATTCCAGAGCATGTATTTTAGATCTTAAATTTATATTTAAATAGACTTTAATAAATTTCAATATAATTTTATGCTCCTCGTGTTTGGAGACACTTTGGACTTGAATTTACATTGAATTTAAATAAAACGTAATATCAAATTATTTTAAAATTTGTCCAAATCCATTCAAAATGTTCGAAATCTATGCTCTCGAACCCAACATTACATTTTTCATTATTGATATTACTACCGTACAAATTATGTAATCTGCATGATTATGAAATCTTTGCGAATTTATTATATTATATAATTATTTTTCCTGATTATACTGAGCGCCAGCTCTCCTCCATTTGTACACTAAATTTTTTTTTAATGACTTTTAATTTGTAGGATTCACGGTTGTCATAATATCAGCACGATGTCATGCATGCATGTACTACAATAGTCAGATGCAACTTTTGACTATTTCTTTATAATTTTTATTATTATTTGAACAAATGGAGTTTTGTTATTTTAATTTGAATTTGTACTAGTATTTGTATTTTAATTTTGAATATTTTTAAATAATTTTTGTTATCTGAACATATGTTATTTCTTCATTTTAATTGAATTTGTATTTAAGTTCGAAATTTGGAATGATTTACGAATTTTGTAGTAATTATGGTTTCAATTTAAGTATTTGAAAATGTAATTATAGATTTTTATATAAGAATTAATGATTAAAAAAAATTAGTATTAAAGTTTTTTTTATTTTTCTACTTATTAGTGAAGGATTCAAATTCTTCACTAATACCTTACTATTAGTGATGAATTTGACTCCTTCACTAATAGTAGGGTATTAGTGACGAATTTGAATCCTTCACTAATGCTAGAGTATTAGTGATGAATTATATATTCGTCACTAACACTCCTATTATTAGTAACGAATTTGAATCCTTCACAAATACCTTACTTTTAGTCACGAATTTTTGATTTGTCACTAAACCCTACTAGTAGTGACGAATTTCTAATTCGTCACTAATACCCCTACTACTAATGACGAATTTGAATCCTTCACAAATACTTTACTTTTAGTGACAAATTTTTGATTCATCACTAATACCCCTACTATTAGTGACGAATTTGAGTTATGCCGTTTTAGACTATATAGTGACGGTATCAGGGTTTTAGTGATGGTTATAATCCATCACTAATACTCCATTATTAAGGATGAAATTTTGAATTCATCACTAAAAGTTAGTAGTAACGACATATATAGTAATTATTTTAAAACTGTCACTAATATAATGATTTTTTGTAGTGTTCCTGAAAAGATGATTTGTATATTGGGGTGAGACACTTATCAATAAAGATGATCAAGTTAATGTCAGTGTGTAGGCAGCATGCATTAGTGTTTACCAAAAAACATCCATTCTTCATATAACTAAAAATAACTGTCTTTACATCATACATACTTATACAGTTGAAAATACTCATTTCATCTTCCTGACATGAACAGTTCATTGATCACCCCGGGCTTAGTCCAGCCTTTGGGCAGTACAACCCTGACCATGGAGGTTTATACATGGCGTTAGTTTTAAGAGGTGTCTTTTATGCATATCTGCATATTTATATAAATGAACAAAGTCAACATATATCCGCATCATAACTCTGACTACGTAGGCATTCGAAACTTATTTGCGTGACCCAATTGCCCTACTGTGTCCTAAAATTCTGGGCTTCCAAGTATGGTACACCCTCTACCAAGCCTAATTGGCAAAAACCACCCACAACACTCTTGCAATACAGTGTGGGTGTACATGGTCACATACATAATTCCTAGCAATGGTACTGTGCTCATAACATGATGGTCCATCAGGGTTCCTAAAGCATATCGTGCAATTTAAGTAATAAAATCATATTTCATATTCATTTCATATAAAATCTGACATAGTACAAAACTCAGCCCTCGCGGCCATCATATAAACCTCTATGCTTTTTCATAAATAGTTCCAGTATTTCACAAACATTCATAATTTCCGTTATGAAATACTATATACATATCATTTACCTGCCACACAATTTCCTATACTTTGAATATAGCTAGTAGGAAACTAAGAAAACATAGTATAAAAGTTTAAAACATAAAACCAAGCTTTGCCTCATTCATTTTACCAAAAATACCATTACATATATCCTAGGTTTGAAAATAGATCCATTGAATGGTTGGTTTTAGAAACTTCGATTGAAAACATAAATATACTTACTCCATAAACATTTGAAATGGTTCAATTTCATTAAAAAACTTACTTAACTTAATCCCCTTACCTATTTCTGAAAAAGAATCTAAAACTCTCGAAAACCGAATCCTAGCTTTTTCTCGATACCAAGAATCTACTCCGCTAGTATTGTAGATATTCGCACCCTGATCCTCATGGTAACTTCTAATTGTCGATTTGGGTGACAAACGACAAAGAAACCAAAGAGAGTGGGAGTATAGTTCATGGTTCTAGAGAGGGAAAGAGAGAGAGTTTTAGTTTTCTTGATGAAGAAGCAAACAAAAATCCTATTTATAGACTATTGACCTAGTCAAATTCGTCAACGAAATGGCGCCTTTGTCAACGAGCTATAGAAGGCTGCTCGTCGATGAAAAGAAGGACTTCGTCGACGAACCCTAAACCTGATATTTTTAGTCATTCTGGATCTCTTCGTCAACCAGACTTTGAATTTTGGTGATGAAACACCTAAAGGCCTTCGTTGACGAGAACCTGGACCTTGTCGACGAAGCCTACTATTCTACTTTTGAAATTTTTCTTTCTTATTTAATTTTTCTTATTATTGCTTTCTTGGGTTTGGGTCTCTATATTAATAGCTCAAATACATGCACTCTAATATGATATGAGTTAAACTCAGTAGAGTAAAGGGTGCTTATCTAAATATTTAATGCACAAATAAAACATATGAAAATTTCAAAATGTTTTGAGAATTCGAAGTTTAAGCTCAAGAAAAATATTTGTGTAATAACAGATTTCTTCCAAAAATGTTTATTAAGAAAAATAATCGGAAAAAATGTTAAGGCTACTCTCAAACATGATTTTAATAAGTGAAGATGCAAATGAGAATAAGTGTATATGAATGTAAAATAAATGCCCAAAATAAGTATACTCTCTTTCAAAATGATTTTGAAATAAATAAGTGGAAAGAGAGTGGAAAAGTTTTGACAACAAATATGCCCCAAAGAAATGATTTTTTCAATAAAAATTGGTTTGGGAGAACTTTGATTAAGAAAAGTTTAGAGAGAATTTTAGAGTTAATCAAAGTTGCTACTTAGGAGTTATGAGGAGGTATTTATAGATTTTACAAAAATTATGATTGTTGGGAACACGCTTGTCGCGGCGTCCCGGGAGCGCGTGTTCCCCGGGCGGCGAATTAGAATCATTTTAATATTTTCATGGAAAAACATGGAATGTCGGAGTCACCACTAACCTTTTAGTGCGGTTAGAACACATAACTACTACCCCGTTAGGGGTAGAACGGGTCTATGTTACCAGAGTTAGGCTCGGGTGTTCAGTTACGCGAAGGGAAGGTACAAGCACCCCCTACGCGCCCGTTCTTACGAATGGTACCTAATTAATTTGAAATTATCCCTAAGTTAATCTAATAAGTCTTTAAATTACTCCTTTTTGTGAATTTATAAATACCTATGAAAAATAAATAAATAAATAAATAAATATATACATATATTCCCTCAGAGCTTAAGGTACGTGAAGCCCGAAGGCTCATACCCCCGCATTAAAATCATAGGGATTGGAATATCGAGAAAATATCTTATAAAAAAAAATAAGTACAATGATATAGAAATAAAAATATAATATAAATTACTTAAAGAAAATAAATACTGCAATTATGAAGAACGCACGCCATGATAATAATAATAATAACACCTAACTTAAATATATGTATATAACGTAATAGTAATAATAACACGTACCTTAGCATATGTATATATATGTATAATAATAATAATTATTATAATAATAATAATAAATAACTTGTATTCCGATATATGGTAATAATAACACGTCATTCAAATAATATATATATACATACGCTAATAGTAATAATAACACCTACTTTAACATATATATATACCTGCACAAAAAAGATAATAATAATAATAATAACACGCAGTAGGATATACAATAATGACAAAATTCTAAAAAAATATGTATGCATATGTATATAATGATAAAGATAATAGTTGTAGCAATAATAATATTAATAATAAAAAGGTATAACTTAATAATACAATACTTGTCTTAATATTAACATACAATTAATGATAACATCTACAATATGGAAATAATTAAAGAAACAAATCAATCCTACAATTAAAATGTAAACTATACAATATGGAAACGAATAATTCTAAAGTTAGTATGTAATTACACGATTATGAGTATGACAACAAAATAATGGAATTATGGAAACAATCAATTCTAAAATCAATATGTAGATATGCAAGGATAAATATGGGAACAAATAAGCTTTAACATTAGTAAGCAATAATATAAAATGATAAATATGGGAGCAACATTAAATAATAAAAATAATGATTAAGAATACCCTAAATAATTATGCAAGTAAATGAAATAATCACATTACACATTAAATAATACAATAATAATAAAAAACCCTAAATAATTACACAATCAAATAAGATAAATATATTACCCATTAAATGTCACAGTAAAAAAAACAAAAAAAAAAACCCGAAATAATCATACAAGCAAATAAGGTGAACATATTACCCATTAAATATTACAATAAAAACAAAGAACTATAAATAAACATATAAGCCAATAAGATGAACATATTACACATTAAATATTATAATGACAACAAAATAAACCCTAAAACACTAACATATTACATATTAAAATTAACAATAATGATAAAAAACCCTAAATACAATACAAGCAAATGGAATAACTGTTATATATTAAATGTTACAAAATCAACAAAGAAATCATGAATAAATATACAAACCAACTAAATACATTGCACTTAAAATATTATGATATCAACACAACAAAAACCATAAATAAATATTCAAGACAATAATTGTATTTCAAATATTAACAATAAAACATAAATAAATACAGATCTATTATTAAAAGCATTACAACATCAAAACACATAAATAATAATAGTAAATAAATAATCGTAAATAAATAAATAATTTCCGTGTGCAGTGCATGCTGTGTGGTTACTGTGTGTGTATGGTGTTTTCTGTGTGTGTGTGTGTGTGCTCTGTGTGATGGCAGGAGGCAGGGAGACTCACCGCAGGCTTATCGTGGGCTGACGGAGAGGAGGCTAGTGGCCGGAGGATGGGCGATGAGGCGGTGACGGCAAAAATAGCGAGTGGTGGGACTGTTAGTGACGACGGCGGTTGCTGGGTTGCCGTGCGTGGCCGGAGGCTGGTGTGACGGGGCAGCAATGGTATGGAGGGTCAACGGCAACGGTGGAGAAGAGGATGCTGCGACGGTGGAGAGAATTCTTCTGGCGTTGCTGTCTTGGTGGAGAGCTGCTTCGTGAGGGTGATGTCGGCGATATGTTTGTTGGGCTCAGCTAAGTGGTGGCTGGTCGTGGTTGCTAGGCTCAGTGGAGTGGTAGCTGAATCATGGGGCTGCTGTGAATGAAGTAGATGGTGAGGATGAAGGTGAAAGACGGAGCAGGGATACCCAAAGGGTGGTAGCAGAGACAGAGTTGCAGCGGCGGGATGGTTGCAGGAGATCTGCTGAGTTGTTGCCGGAGTTGCAGGCGAGGTCGGCTGGTGTGTTGCTGTTCGTGATCCGAGACCTCTGTCGTGGCTGGGAGAATTGTGGAAGACGGCTGTGTAAGGCCGTGAGGGGGGTTGCCGGGGCTGTGCAGAGAGGGTGATGGGAGATGAAGGAGATGGAGAGAATTGAGAGAGTGAGGCTGTGTGTTTTTTTTTTCTTGGCTGCGTGCAGCGCCCCCCCACTGTGTGTTGTGAGAAAAGCCTATAAATAGGCTCCCCAAAACCCTAGCTACCCATAAATAATAATAATAATAATAATAAATAAGTAATAATAATAATAATGAGTAAAATAATAATAATAATAATAATAATGATAATAACAAAATAGTAATAATACTAATAATAATAATAATAATAAAAGATAAAAATACTAATAATAATAATAAATAAATAATATTAATGATAAAAATAATAAATAATAATAATAATAATAATAATAATCAAGAAAAATAAAAATAAGCAAAATAATAGTAAAGTAATAATAATAATAAAAATAATACCATAATAATAAAATAACATCTAAAATAATGATAATGATCATAATAAAAATAATAATAAAAAATACTAAAAAAAATAATGATAACAAAAAATAATAATAATAATAATAATAATAATAATAAATTAATAGTAATAATAATAAATTACTTATATCAATATAGGAAAATAATTAATAATGATAATAATAATAATAATAATACTAAAACAAAATAATAATAATAATAATAATAATAAGAAATAAATAATAATAATAATAATAGTAATAATAAAGATTAAAATAGTAATAATAATAAAAATTAAAAATAATATTAATAATAATGAAAATAATAAATAATAATAATAATAATAAATAATATAAATAGAAGTAAAAATAAAAATAAAAGTAATAATAATAATACTAATGAAAAATAATAATAAGAATAAATAAAATAATAAAAATACTAATAATAATAATAAAATAATAATAATAATAATGATAATAAATATATTGGGCCTGGGTAAAAATGGGATGTCTACAGCTGCCCTTCTTTGTAGGCTTCGTCGCTTCAAAGTAAAAGTAGGAACTCTCCTACGTTATTTGTAGCAACAAGCCTGCAAAGATAAAAGACATTGATTTTGGACCGGGCCCAATGTAATAAAAGAGACCAAAATGATTTGTGAAAACCAATTTGCATGTATGCTTGAGAGCACATGAGAATGACTTGCGTCGAGTGTAGGAACCCGAGCTATAGTTCAAGGATGGGGACTTGCACCTGATGTAGGAACCCGAGCTATAGTTCACGGAGGGTGACTTGCACCGGGTGTAGGAACCCGAGCTATAGTTCACAGATGGTGACTCGCACCGGGCGTAGGAACCCGAGCTATAGTTCACGGAGGGTGACTCGCACCGGGTGTAGGAACCTGAGCTATAGTGCACGTAGGGTGACTCGCACCGGGTGTAGGAACTCGAGCTATAGTTCACTAAAGGGTGACTTGCACCGGGTGTAGGAACCCGAGCTATAGTTCACGGATGGTGACACACACCGGGTGTAGGAACCCGAGCTATAGTTCATAAAAGGGCGACTTGCACCGAGTGTAGGAACCCGAGCTATAGTTCACCGAAGGGCGACTTGCACCGGGTGTAGGAACCCGAGCTATAGTTCACGGAAGGGTGACTTGCACCGAGTGTAGGAACCCGAGCTATAGTTCACAGAAAGGCGACTTGCACCAGGTGTAGGAACCCGAGCTATAGTTCACGGAAGGGTGACTTGCACTGGGTGTAGGAACCCAAGCTATAGTTCACGAAAGGTGACTTGCACCGGGTGTAGGAACCCAAGCTATAGATCATGAGGGGTGATTTGCATTGGGTGTAGGAACCCGAGCTATAGTTCACGGATGGTGACTCGCACCGGGTGTAGGAACCCGAGCTATAGTTCATGAGAGGTGACTTGCACCGGGTGTAGGAACCCGAGCTATAGTTCATAAAAGGGTGACTTGCACCAGGTGTAGGAACCCGAGCTATAGTTCACGGAAGGGTGACTTGCACCGGGTGTAGGAACTCGAGCTATAGTTCACGAAAGGCGACTTGCACCGGGTGTAGGAACCCGAGCTATAGTTCACGAGGGGTGACTTGCACCAGGTGTAGGAACCCGAGCTATAGTTCACGGAAGGGTGACTTGCATCGGGTGTAGGAACCCGAGCTATAGTTCATGAAGGGTGACTTGCACTGGGTGTAGGAACCCGAGCTATAGTTCACGAATGGTGACTCGCACTGGGTGTAGGAACCTGAGCTATAGTTCATGAGAGGTGACTTGCATCGGGTACAGGAACCCAAGCTATAGTTCACAAAAGGGTGACTTGCATCGGGTGTAGGAACCTGAGCTATAGTGTATGCAGTAATAACTCAAACAAAGGTTGTTTGGATAATGATCAAAAGAAATGCATGACAAGAGGAGTATGACTAGAATGCAGTAGTGCATGTATGCTGTCTACTGTGGTGCCAGAACATGGGGATATATGCAATGCATGAAATGTATGGTAATGAATGAAGGAAATGCCTGAATCTTTTCCCCAGTACGTCTGTGATCAATAACCTCATCTTTCATCTTGTCCATGTTTTTGATACTTGCCACATTTGAATAGTTCTGTAACTGATCTTGACTCAATTTTCTTAATTCATCCAATCCCGGAGATGATTGATTTGACTAAAAGGAAACTCAAATAAAAAATCTGCCCCAGTTGAATGGATCTACAACCAATATTAACCCTGTCTGCTTATTGCAATTGGATAGGGAGACATCTGACAAGTTTTGACCCGACAATTGCCTCATTGCAAATGCATCAATAAAAGCTCTCAATTTCATATGAAGGCCACAACCTCCCCAGATTCTGCCTCATTCATCAGTTGTACACCACATTTCCAATTTTTATGAAAGCTCCAGGACATGGGATCTACCTAAGTCATATTTGCTGATCATGCCTAAAACAGGAAGCATACTAGCGAACTCTTTTGATTACCCTATTCTCAAGACTATGAAAAAGGTTTTTTTTTTTTTTTTCTTTTAGATGAAACATGGATTGCTTAGACAAGGATGACAAGACAGGTGTGAATGAATGATGCTATGCAGGGATGCATGCATGCAAGGTGTTTGATATGACACTAGAACATGGGGATATGTAGGCATGTTGCATGATATATATGTATGCACTTTTTCTGTAATGCATGAAATGCATGACGATACATGAACTTTCTTTTTCCAATGTGCCTATAATCAACTGATCATTCTTTAATCTTGACTATGTTCCCTCTGACCTGGTTCCCTCGAAACTTGCCCCAGCTGAATGGATTCATAACTGGTATTGACCCAATTCTCTTAATGGAGGTGGTCAACTTGGCTCAAATGAAACTCTATCACAGAATCTACCCAGTTGAATGGATTTATAACTACTCTTGGCCCTGTTTTCCATATTCATCCAATTTGATAAGAAGGTGCTTGAATAAGTTCCACTGAAACTCAAATCGAAACTTGCCCCAGATGAGTTTATCTACCACTGATTTTGGCCTGGTTGTAGATTCTTCTTGAATAAGCAGATCTCTAAAGCCTGATATGACATTTGCCCCGATTAAATTGACTGATTCTATGTGCATCGTATTTCCTCAACGGGGACCTCCTCTATAAGAAGCACACTAGTGGTTCCGAAACTCTTTGACTATCCATCCATTGAGATGAGGATGCAATTATGACATCAACTTGTGAAATCAAAAGGTCAACCACCCAGAAAGATGTTTTACCATGTTCCAATGTTATTACAAGAAAAATTCGTACCAGTATTCAAAAGCCATATGATATTGATGCTAATTTACCAAACTGAATGGCTGATCTTTTCTTTGACTGTCCCAGCTTTATCAATGGCCACCCCTCTTCTTTTGTTTCATCCTACTGTGAAACCATTAGAAATTTCTCATATTTAAATGTTGTCTTTAGTTTAGTCAAGTTCAACTCATGTTTTGATCTCAAGATGGTCTTTAAGACTCGGGACAAAATGTAGGCTAAGGGATACAGGTTTTCAGAATAAAAGGAAAACTAAGGCTCAAAAATACCATCCCAAATAATGTTTTACGCCCCCAATTTGAGTTGAGACGTTTTGCAAGATGTTGACCAAACTTGTTATTTAAACAAGCTACCTACATACCTTTTCAAGATCAGGTCATTACGTAGTTCAAACCTAACATTGAGTCTAACAAATCATTAGAGACAACGATGTATACCAATCTGGTCAGGACTTCATTTGGACCATAATGTAGGCTGGGGGGTTATTGGTTAAAGAAAGAAAGAGTTAAATAGGGCTCAAAATCATTATTTTCATCAAGGGTAATTTGGTCAAGGATCACATGCGTAGTATATCCCTTATTTTCTTTCTCTTTTCTTCTTTCTCTTTCCATTTGCTTTTACTGCTCCCTTTTGTTTTTCTCTACGAAGGGATTTTGTCATTTTTGTTTGGACTTCATTTGGGACCGATTTCCTTTAAACTGCCCCAATGTGGGGTGTGATCCTTTGATGGGTTAATCAATAAATAAATTTTTCAGGCTCAAAAAGGCTTGCAAGAGATTTCTTCTTTGAATTTCTTTTGGGTAGCAGAAAAATGGCCTGCCATTATATCGATAGCCCATTGTTGTCTCATATGACTTGCCAAATGCTAGGAGACCCAACCCAGGTTAACTTTTTGGTGAACTGGCTTTTAAGAAAAGACTAGTTTAACATTCAAGCTCAACTTAGTTAACAATTGGTAAATCAATATATGGTTCTTTTTAGGGATAACTGGTTGGCCAAAGATGGCCATCTATCATTTGATCAAAACATGAATAGTGAATTGACTTGAAATTCTTGGCACAACACATATATTTTACTGAATTCCTTCAAGATTCTTTATTTCTTCACAACATCTGTCTTCATTGGGTGAGGAAAATTGTTTTATCTTCTTCTGATTCCACCTCCCGTGTTTGGTTTTCAAAATTAACATCACTTTCTAGCTTATGAATATTGGTATTATCATTTTCCTTATCTTTACACGAAACATCAGCAAACAAATTTTTGGTCAACTTTGAACTCAGGACACAAGTGATATGAGAAAATGCATAATTCAATTTATTGATGAAAGGGAAATTGTCCGAGACAATAGTGTCGGCAGACTGCCAGAAGATAGGGATTTAAAATGACATCATCACATGAAACAAACTAGATAATCAAAATCTTTCCCCTTGTGTACTTTTGCTCCCTTTGGGCTCCTTACGAGAACTCTAGGATCCATAACTTGACATATTCTTTTGCCTGACCTAGGCTCCCAGTCCTTTGTACAACATATTAACCATTTCTTCCCCCGTAATTGGGTAAGGGATCACTCTGGGCTCCTGGCTGCTTATCATTGAAGACCAACCAACCGGCATCCCTCAACGACTGTACCTTGTGTTTAAATGTCCAACAACGGTCAATGGTGTGACCTGGAGAATTGGAGTGATACGCGCACTTAGTATCCGGGTCATACCATTGTGGTAGGGGGTGTCGTACGGCTATTCCAGGAATTGTTAAAATAAGCCTTCTTTCGAGCAATTGGGGGAACAATTCCGAATAGGACATGGGAATTGGTTCCACCTATTAGGACCATATCTCTTTGTCTGAACATTTTTCTGTGTGAGCGTAGGCCCATAGGGAACAAACTGAGACCCTACACCTGTATGCGCTATCTGGTTAACAAGATTTCTTCTAAACCCTTGGTTATGACCTCTTTGGTATTGTCGCCCTTGAATCATATGAGTTTCATCATTCTTCTTCCTATTTGTCCATTTCTTATCCGAACCAGTTTCTTCGCCACTACTTCTAGCTTTTCCGACTTTAATGGCTGTTTTGATTCTCTCTCCAGTAGAAACAATGAAGTCATAGGGGGTTGCTCCTAAAAGATTCCCAAAATAGGGATCTTTCAATGTATTCACGAATAGGGAGATAGCCTCCCTTTCTTCCACCGGAGGGCTCACTTGGATGGATATGTCCCTCCATCTATATGCATATTCTCTGAATGTTTCATTAGGTTTCATTTGCATGCTTTGCAGGGTTATACGATCAGGTGCCATTTCTATCACATGGCGGTACTGAGTTATAAATGAATTTTTCAGATCTTTCCAAGTACAACTTCGAGCTCGATCCTGCTGAATGTACCATCTGATAGCCGCTCCAGTCAAGCTATCTTGGAAATATTGGATAAGCATATCATCATCACCACCATGCGCAACCATCTTCTGTAAGTACATCCCCAAGTGAGCTAGTGGACATTCGGACCCACTAAACATCGTAAAATTCGGGACTTCGCGCTTTGGGGGTAAGATCAAATTTGGCAGCAGACGAGAATTGAAAGCATCCGACGAACCAGACATGTTTGCTTTTTGCATAGCTTGCAGCTATTCTTCCCAAACTTCATTCTTATGATTCATTTCTTGACGAGGTATCTGCTCTTTGCCCCTTTCTTCAGCTATTCTCTCTTCTTGAATATCAGGATAGATAAAAGGCGGAACTTGGACATCGCTCACCGGTTGGGGTCTCAAGTCTTGAGTTGCTAGGATAAATGTGTGCAGGCTTAAACCTAGTCCCGACAACGACTCCATCGATCGTGGTTTGAATGAAGGCTTGTTTTCAACTGCCTGCTTTGGATGCTGTGTAGTTTTGCTCCACGAGGGGGCTACCTTCTCCATCTGATCCTTAATCTTTTGCACATCTTGACGGACATCTTCATGATTCGGTGCGGGAGAACTTATCTGACCTTTTAGATCCTTCCACATGATTCTAACCCTTTTCCAGGAACTTAAAAAAAGATGTATAAGGACCGTTCTGTTTTGCCTGCTTTTGAAATACTGGATCTTGATTTCACCACCTTGGTACACTTGTTTTACAGAAAAATGGGGATATGATTACCGACTCATTAGATATGACTATGCATGCATGATTATGAAATTAAACATGGAATGATTATGTTATGCAATGGGTGTTTATTCATGGGTGTACCTAATGCACAAATACATAACAATAGGGATATTAACATGTATGCAACCTATCATGCATGGCTATGCGTGTAAAATTATGCATGAATGCATGGATGCCATGAATGTTTGTGTATGGATGTAACTAGTGCAATTACTCATACAAATAGAGATATGAACATGCATGTGACCTATCGTGCATGATTACGTGTGAAATTATGCATGAATGCATGGATGCAATGAATGTTTGTGCATGGATGTAACTAGTGCAATTACTCATACAAATAGAGATATGAACATGCATGTGACCTATCGGGCATGATTATGTGTGAAATTATGCATGAATGCATGGATGCCATAAATGTTTGTGCATGGATGTAACTAGTGCAATTACTCACAAATATAGATATGAACATGCATGTGACCTATCGTGCATGATTACGTGTGAAATTATGCATGAATGCATAGATGCAATGTATGTTTGTGCATGGATGTAACTAGTGCAATTACACATACAAATAGAGATATGACCGTGCATGTGACCTATCGTGCATGATTATGTGTGGAATTATGCCTAAATGCATGGATGCAATGAATGTTTGTGCATGGATGTAACTAGTGCAATTACCCATACAAATAGAGATATAACCATGCATGTGACCTATCGTGAATGATTAGGTGTGAAATTATGCATGAATGCAGGGATGCAATGTAACCTAACAAACTACTTTGTCAGCATTCTAGGAAAAATCCCACTAATGAGAGATTTTAAGACAATCATTGATGGGCCACAATTTCAATTCAATTATTCTCTCAATCATTCTTTTCCTTGATGACGGTCCATGTACCTCAGATTCTATGAGGGGTCAAACTATGATCTGAGGTTGGGGTTGACCCAAGTTAGTCAACCCACTGGATTTGTTCAATACGGGCTTGTGGACTTTAGCGTGCACTTGGGCCTCAAGTATATTAAAATATGGGCTTCAATATATTTCATGATGGAATCAGGCCCTAATTTTAAAAGGACTTGGGCTTGGATTTGCTTAGAAAAATGTTCGCCTATATTTTTAGACAATAGGGCTGAAGCCCACTTTTGAAATTTGGGTTTTATCCTTTTTGAAAATCAGGCTTGGGCTGAATCTTTGCTTAGGAAGAGGTTGGGCCTAGGTTTTTTTTTTTTTTTTTTTTTTAAGAATTGGGCCCGAGTTATTTGAAAAGGGTTGGGCCGACCCATATTTTAAAATGCTTAGGCCAAGTGCTTCATGTTTTGAAAGGATGGGTCATGGTCTCATTATTGGGCTTTTCCAGAATACTAGCTAAGTAGGATACATGTCTAGATTGATGTCAAATACATGATATAATACAAAGTATCTCACAACATATACACAACACACTATACATGGAGAAGGATGTGGCTCCTGTCCCAACCTAGGGTAGGTACGTATATATAGGGTTCTTCATGGCTCTATCCTAGTTAGGGAAGATTATAGACAAGTACGTGTGGGTAAGCTCTAACCTCCATCCTCACCCAAAAGGGGTTTGGACAAAGTTTAAACTGAGTGGAGTGGTTCGCGGGTCCCCACAAGCCCTGCCACGTGGGGACGAATGCTATTACACTCCTATCTAATCCTAGTAAGGAAAGCTCGGGTATAGAGCGTGAAAGTGTGTGCATTTAAATTTAACCTAATCCCGCTATCCCCACATTTATTCACATGCTATAAACAATATGGAAACAAGATATCTACCATTAATACATATATTCAAAAGATAAGGAAACATAATATATGTAATTAATATGTTTATTCAAAAAAAATTTGGAAACAAAAAATAAGGAAACAAAATATTTATGATTAGTATACACAATATCTATAATTAATATGCTTATTCACAATATCTAAAATTAATATGCTTTATTCAAAATATTTGGAAGCAAAATATCTACAATTAATATTCAAAAAATTAGGAAACAAAATATTTTTAATTAATCAAGGTTATTTACAAATTATGGAAGTAAAATATTTACAATCAATCAGAGTTATTTACAAATTACAATATTCACAAAATAAGGAGTAATTAAAAGATTTATTAAATTTGAACTTGGGATAATTTCTAATTAATTAATGGCTCGACTCTCTAAAGTTCCCCAGCGGAGTCGCTAAGCTGTCACGACGTCCCGGGAGCGCGTGTTCCTTGGGTGGCGAAATTAGAATCATTTTAATATTTTCATGGAAAAACATGGAATGTCGGAGTCGCCACTAACCTTTTAGTGCGGTTAGAACACATAACTACTACCCCGTTAGGGGTAGAACGAGTCTATGTTACCAGAGTTAGGCTCGGGTGTTCGGTTACGCGAGGGGAAGGTACAAGCACCCCCTACGCGCCCGTTCTTACGAATGGTACCTAATTAATTTAAAATTATCCCTAAGTTAATCTAATAAGTCTTTAAATTACTCATTTTTGTGAATTTATAAATACCTATGAAAAATAAATAAATAAATAAATATATACATATATTCCCTCAGAGCTTAAGGTACGTGAAGCCCGAAGGCTCATATCCCGGCATTAAAATCATAGGGATTGGAATATCGAGAAAATATCTTATAAAAAAAAAAATAAGTACAATGATATAGAAATAAAAATATAATATAAATTACTTAAAGAAAATAAATACTGCAATTATGAAGAACGCACGCCATGATAATAATAATAATAACACCTAACTTAAATATATGTATATAACGTAATAGTAATAATAACACGTACCTTAGCATATGTATATATATGTATAATAATAATAATAATTATAATAATAAATAACTTGTATTCCGATATATGGTAATAATAACACGTCATTCAAATAATATATATATACATACCCTAATAGTAATAATAACACCTACTTTAACATATATATACCTGCACAAAAAAGATAATAATAATAATAATAACACGCAGTAGGATATACAATAATGACACAATTCTAAAAAAATATGTATGTATATGTATATAATGATAAAGATAATAGTTGTAGCAATAATAATATTAATAATAAAAAGGTATATCTTAATAATACAATACTTGTCTTAATATTAACATACAATTAATGATAACATCTACAATATGGAAATAATTAAAGAAACAAATCAATCCTACAATTAAAATGTAAACTATACAACATGGAAACGAATAATTCTAAAGTTAGTATGTAATTACACGATTATGAGTATGACAACAAAATAATGGAATTATGGAAACAATCAATTCTAAAATCAATATGTAGATATGCAAGGATAAATATGGGAACAAATAAGCTTTAACATTAGTAAGCAATAATATAAAATGATAAATATGGGAGCAACATTAAATAATAAAAATAATGATTAAGAATACCCTAAATAATTATGCAAGTAAATGAAATAATCACATTACACATTAAATAATACAATAATAATAAAAAACCCTAAATAATTACACAATCAAATAAGATAAATATATTACCCATTAAATGTCACAGTAAAAAAAAAAAAAACCCAAAATAATCATACAAGCAAATAAGGTGAACATATTACCCATTAAATATTACAATAAAAACAAAGAACTATATATAAACATATAAGCCAATAAGATGAACATATTACACATTAAATATTATAATGACAACAAAATAAACCCTAAAACACTAACATATTACATATTAAAATTAACAATAATGATAAAAAACCCTAACTACAATACAAGCAAATGGAATAACTATTATATATTAAATGTTACAAAGTCAACAAAGAAATCATGAATAAATATACAAACCAACTATACATTGCACTTAAAATATTATGATATCAACACAACAAAAACCATAAATAAATATTCAAGACAATAATTGTATTTCAAATATTAACAATAAAACATAAATAAATACAGATCTATTATTAAAAGCATTACAACATCAAAACACATAAATAATAATAGTAAATAAATAATCGTAAATAAATAAATAATTTCCGTGTGCAGTGCATGCTGTGTGGTTACTGTGTGTGTATGATGTTTTCTGTGTGTGTGTGTGTGTGCTCTGTGTGATGGCAGGAGTCAGGGAGACTCACCGCAGGCTTATCGTGGGCTGACGGAGAGGAGGCTAGTGGCCGGAGGATGGGCGATGAGGCGGTGACGGCGGAAACGGCGAGTGGTGGGACTGTCAGTGACGACGGCGGCTGCTGGGTTGCCGTGCGTGGCCGGAGGCTGGTGTGACGGGGCAGCAATGGTATGGAGGGTCAACGGCAACGGTGGAGAAGAGGATGCTGCGACAATGGAGAGAATTCTTCTGGCGTTGCTGTCTTGGTGCGGAGAGCTGCTTCGTGAGGGTGATGTCGGCGATATGTTTGTTGGGCTCGGCTGAGTGGTGGCTGGTCGTGGTTGCTAGGCTCAGTGGAGTGGTAGCTGAATCGTGGGGCTGCTGTGAATGAAGTAGATGGTGAGGATGAAGGTGAAAGACGGAGCAAGGATGCCCGGAGGGTGGCAGCAGAGACAGAGTTGCAGCGGGGGGATGGTTGCAGGAGATCTGCTGAGTTGTTGCCCGAGTTGCAGGCGAGGTCGGCTGGTGTGTTGCTGTTCGTGATCCGAGACCTCTGTCGTGGCTGGGAGAATTGTGGAAGACGGCTGTGTAAGGCCATGAGGGGGGTTGCCAGGGCTGTGCAGAGAGGGTGATGGGAGATGAAGGAGATGGAGAGAATTGAGAGAGTGAGGCTGTGTGTTTTTTTTTCTTAGCTGCGTGCAGCGCCCCCCATCTGTGTGCTGTGAGAAAAGCCTATAAATAGGCTCCCCAAAACCCTAGCTACCCATAAATAATAATAATAATAAATAAGTAATAATAAAAATGAGTAAAATAATAATAATAATAATAATGATAATAACAAAATAGTAATAATACTAATAATAATAATAATAAAAGATAAAAATACTAATAATAATAATAAATAAATAATATTAATGATAAAAATAATAAATAATAATAATAATAATCAAGAAAAATAAAAATAAGCAAAATAATAGTAAAGTAATAATAATAAAAATAATACCATAATAATAAAATAACATCTAAAATAATGATAATGATCATAATAAAAATAATAATAAAAAATACTAAAAATAATAATGATAACAAAAAATAATAATAATAATAATAAATTAACAGTAATAATAATAAATTACTTATATCAATATAGGAAAATAATTAATAATGATTATAATAATAATAATAAAAATAATAATAATAATAATAATAATAATACTAAAACAAAATAATAATAATAATAATAATAATAAGAAATAAATAATAATAATAATAATAATAATAATAAAGATAAAAATACTAATAATAATAAAAATTAAAAATAATATTAATAATAATGAAAATAATAATAAATAATAATAATAAATAATATAAATAGAAGTAAAAATAAAAATAAAAGTAATAATAATAATACTAATGAAAAATAATAATAAGAATAAATAAAATAATAAAAATACTAATAATAATAATAAAATAATAATAATAATAATAATAATAAATATATTGGGCCTGGGTAAAAATGGGATGTCTACAACGCTCAGTATTTTTAAAAAAGTTTAAGGGTAAAGTTCATGATGTTTTAGCCCTTCAAAAAATTTCCAACCCGAGAGTTTCAATCGACCATATTTGTGGTTTGGTTGACCATATCACTAAACCCTCATAAAGCTGAGTTTTTATATACTGTGTCAACTATGGACACAAAGTGGGAATATCAACAGCAAGAGGTGGAGAACTTGGTAGAGCAGGAACAATTATTGAATGTTGTCATCCTTAAATGCAAGACACGTTTTATTCGATGTAATGACTTCTTATCAAAGAGACGAGTGTTGAATATGATAAAATAGGAGAACAGTCGTATATGTGTTCGTAATTATCATTTCGAGATGATATACTCGACTATGACTTCTATTGGCACGTGGTAGCTGGGTGAAAGTTGTTGCTTCCATTTCTAATGACTTGTCTTGCGCATCAGAAATGTTCACATTTGATGAGGATTACTAGTACAATTAAGCAGAATAATTGATTATGTTATTTTTGCAATGTTTTGTTATTGTATGTCTATATCCACAAGTATAAATATAGGCTTGTTGAATGCTTACAAGTATACATAATGAAGTTAAAATAGAAGTCCAACATTTTAACCAACCCCCCCCCCCCTAAACCTAAACCGAAGACCAATCCCTAAACCCAAGCATTGAAAGCCCTTCCCGTAGATCAACCATAAAGACGCATCCCATGTTTTCAGACTGAGGAGCCCCAGAGCCTTTAAAATAAGGCCCACGACCCAAGTCTTTTAAATCGTGAAGCCTAAAATCAAACCTAGGAAGCCCAAACTTTTTTTTTTTCATCCATTTTAAAAATAAGCCCGACCCACCATTTTAAAAAAATAAAACTTGCACCACCTGTTTTTAGATTGAAACAAGCCCACCATTTTCTTAAAAAATAAAATCGGCCAACCTTTTTACAAGCAAAGCCCTGTCTTTAAAATAAAAAATCAACCCATGTTTGTTAGCTAACCCTACGGCCGATGCTTTCAAAACAACAAAGCCAAGTTTTTAAAATAAAACCAATCCTTACTTTTAAAGTAGCTTGTGACCCATTTCTTTCTTTATTAAAACTAAAGCCCAAGTTGTCAAAAAATCCAAGCCCAAGTTTTTCTATAACGAAGGTCCATGTTTTTAGAAAGAGTAACCCAAGGCCCTAGTTTTAAAAAATAAAGCCCAGTCCCACACTTTATTAAAAAAACCTGTAGCCCAATAACTTAAATCCCAAAACCCAAAACCCAGGGCTTGAGTTAGTTCAGACCCTAATCCAAACTCAAGCACACCGAAACCCCATAGGGCCTACCAACTCCATATTCAAGTCACTCAAGGCCAACCTAGTGCGAGTCAACCCTAACCATCATCCGAGTCGGCTCACTTGAGCCAACCCCATACACAACTCCCAGGGTTCTGGGCGAGAGTAATTGCCCAGAACCCTACTTAGAACATATATCAAGCCTTACCTCAAAACACAGACCAGACCTTAACTCAAACATAGATCCAAGCTCAAAAACTCAGAATAGAAATCATAGAAAGAAGAACATTCATATTTCAGGGATTGCATCTAAGGAATTCCGAAAGACTCCCCTACTCCGTATACTTCCAACCAACAAAAACAAAAAGGAAAATAGGTGAGGGGGTATCAATATGGAAGATCCGGGAGGGGGGGGGAGTGAAAAACCATAAACATGAAGGTACGATCCTTTACAGAGCTCAAGGAGAGGGCCATAAAAGGAGACTTTGAAGCACCATAGAGGTAATAAAAGTGAGGGATAGGAAGAGCATTTCTAAGAAATAGGGAGAGGGAGAATAGAGATTGAGAGAAGAGAAAGAGAGAGATCCGAGGGACCGAGAGAAGATAAAGAAAAGAGAAAGAAAAGAAAAAAATAGAATAGATTAGCATAGTAGATGTTCAAAAAATTAGAGTTAAGAAGGGGAGATGTGAGAGAACAAGAAAGGAACCAGAGAAGAGAGAGAGAGAGAGAGAGAGAGAGAGAGAGAGAGAGAGAGAGAAGAGAGAAGAGAGAAAATATGCAGGAGAAATGAGAGAGAATTTTTTTTTTTTATATATATAGGGTTAATGGGCCACATGTCATAATAGCATGGTGACACATGGTACGTTCTGCTCCGTTTAAATTAAGGACGATGTGGCTATCTCAGGACTATCCGATTTGTGTTTTCTCTGGATGGTCCAAATCGTGCCACATCAGTGATTCTGGGTCATGAGTTAGGGTCACTCGGAGGGTGACACGTGGTTGGGGGTGATGTCATCCTGCTTTTCGAAAAAGTAAAAATAAAAAAATACTAAATAAAGGAGGGAGAAACCCCTGGATATTGACACGTGTCTTTGGTGACATCATGTTGACGTCACCCCACTATTTTTGAAAAATAAAAAAAGAATATATATATATATATATATATATATATAAATTATACGACCACGTGTCTTTATCTTGAGCTAACACGTGGCCCAGCTTCAAACCCTTCTCCTTCGAACCAATTGACCCAATTCAAACTGGTCAAATTGATTCTCTTTTTTTTTTTGTATTTATTTATTTTTAATTGTGTGCTTTATTTAGTTTTTAAAAAATTGAGAAAATAAGAAAAATTAAGAAAAAAATCAATAAAAATTGAATAAAAATAAGAGAAATATTTTGAAGGTTAGAAAATATATATATATATATATATATATATATTGGGGTTGTTTTTGGCCAAAAAATATGGAAATTGCTTTAAAAATCCCAAGAAATTTTGGAAAAATGTTTAAAATTTGTAGAATTTTTTATTTTTTTATTTTTAAATAAATCTAGGAATATTTTTATAAATATTTTGAGGATTTTCTTGATTTTCAAGGGGGTGTGTCCCTATGATTTTAAAAAGGGAAATGGGATATGTTTAGACCTCACCTGTAGCGGCTCTAAAGGGGGTTTTTCTAACAAGATCTCCTGTTTTGGAGATCTTAATAGACATTCTTAAGTCACACTCAGTTTTTCTTATATCCGATTAATTTTGTACATTTATTCATTCATTTGTTTGTTTTTTTTTTTAAAAAAAAAGAGTTAATTAAAAGATTATTAAATTGAATTTGGGGATAGTTCTTAATTAATTAAGTACCGTTCGTACACAAACTCCTGATCCCAATCCTGGTATGCATAGATCGAGACTACTAGTTTTTGGCTTACGTTTAGTTTAGTAACCAATCAAATGAGTAGTAATTAGGTATTTTAACCGCACCTAGGAAAATAGGTTAGTGGCGATTCCAAAATCCAAATTTTCGAAACTTATATTGTATTCCCTTGCCTCCCCCAGGGCTCATCACGCTCCCAGAATATCATGACATCGCTTATTATGTTACAAAATAGATTGTTCATTGAATGGTAAAACAAATTATACTTGGAATGAAAATAAAAGGATATGAATTGAGTTAGATATGAATTATAATTTGTTTACCTGATAGTCCGACTGATCTGTTGGGAATTATCCCATTTGATATACCTTGTTAGGTCTTTGTGAGGGATTCTCACTGTATCCACTGTAGGGTACCACAAATTTCTGAAAAACAATGATGGGTTGGATTGGACGTGGTCCTCAAAGGATAAGGTGCGTCCAGTGTGAAAGTAGTTCAGCCCATACATACACCTAGAAAAAATAATTTCAGCACTATTGGAAATGAAACTAAAGTCGTCCTCTCCGTGTATATACGTAGAGAGAGAAGGAGGGAGATGGTGACGACCTGTTCCTGATCCTGACATATCTTTCTTCGATTCATTCACTTAATTTTATCTGCTAAATAATAATCAATATTGCTTTGTGGCTACCTAACTGTTGCGTGTCGTATATTGAGTTTTAGCTTTTTGCAGAAATGGGGAACCATGCATATGCATAGAATGCTGAAGAATTATGCCCAATGAAAAAGTCGCAAAAGACTAATAGGCTAGCTTGGAAAAAAGTTGGTAATATTAGGTTTTGGAAAATTTACTGTCAAATCCAAGCCACAGATTTCAAACATGGTTGCTGCTAACAGTAATATATCTGCTTGCTCGTGGAGTCATCATATATATATATATATGCCAATGCCCCCCTCCACCTTCTTCCCCAAGCTAGAATCAAAGAAAGCAGCCTCATTACGTAGAGTAGCTAGTTTAGCTCTTCGAGGGTGCCTACCTACCTCCTTCTATTATTATATACAAATGATTAGTATCAAATTACATGATTAACAGTTTCAAAAAAAATACATGAAATCCCATGCCAGTTCAGGCGTGGGATTCCATATCCTAACTTATTTCACATATTATCAATATCACATATAGATAAAATGATATCAAATATGATATTTGTAATCAATTAGGGTATCGTATCAAAATACTATATTATTATAACATAATGAATATTCTCTATTTCAATATTAAATAGTTTATTATTATAAATATCACAACACATAGTATGTAATAATATTGAGTTATATGATAAAATATATGTTATATTGTAAGTGCTAATTACAAATAATCAACCATTACTTTATTATAACTATTTTTATAATTGATCAATGACATGCACCGATACTTATTTTTATAAATGATAATAGATAGGGATGAGTGGTGTTCTAGAAGTACTCAAACTCAACTATGACTTTGTGAAAAAGGAAAAAAAAAAAACCGAGGAGAACAAGCAATACAATTAGAGCACAATAAGAAATGCATATGAGATCTATCTTGTTCAAGAAAAAAAACCAAAAGACCAAATAGGATGATTATTCTAAACACCCATTTGCAACCAATAGGGTGTTTGTTAGGAGGTAAATCAGTGAGAACCCAAGTGTTATTTGCCTCAAGAGCAAATAACTCATCAGACATGACTTCCCTCCAATGAGGATTTTGGACAACTTTGTGATAAAATTTAGGTTCAAAAGATGATGAAACATAAATAGGAAATGCACGATGAGGGAGAAATAAATGATCATATAAAAGAACATGAGATAAAGAAAAAGGAGTACCTGAATGTGTGAAGGTTGTAGACATGAAAGAGACTGAATGGGGATGAGAATTAAGTGGTAAGTCATAATGATACTGCTATAGATAAGGTGGAGGATGTCTAACCCGAGTTGATCTTCAAACAATATAGGAGAAACAGGTGGAGTAGAAGGGGATGGAAAAGAAGGAGAAATGTGAGATGAAGAGGTAGGAATTATAGGAGATGAAGAAGAAAGGGGAAGAGAACTAGAAAGAGAATCTGAAGAAGAAAGAGGTAGAACTAGACTATTATCATTAGTTCAATGAGAAGAAGAAGAAGAAGAAGAAGGGGAAGTAGCTTTATATGGAAAAACTAATTCATAAAAAATAACATCACGAGAAATAGAAAAAGTATGAGATTGAAGATCAAGTAGCTTATAACCTTTGACTCCATAGGGATAACCAAGAAAAAGACACTTACAAGCTCTTGACTCAAACTTGTGTTTTGGGGAAGTGATGGTAGCATAGCAAAGACAACAAAAGACACGCAAATGAGTGTATGAAGGTAATTTGGAAAATAAAACTTGATATGGACTTCTATTAGAAAGAAAGGGATTGGGGGTTTTATTTATTAAATATGTGGCTAATTACACGCCGAAGCTGTGTAATTAGGCGTTTAAAATTGTACATTCGAGATTATATTTTTAATAAAATGCCTAAGCATGTTCAATATTTTAGCACTGTGTTCAAATAATTTATGGATTTTTGTATTTTATTATTGCAGGAAAAATTTTGGAAATTAAACCTGAGATTAGAATGTACGTGGGTCGTGAGCATGAAGAGGTGTTGCGTGCGTGAGCATTAAATGAGATTACGCGTCAAAGATAATTTTCAAAAGTCGAATTGTGTTTGTGGAGAATCGTTCCTGAACATTTAAAGGATAATTTTGGAAAATTGAGCCACAACTGAAAATTTGGAGAGCCATGCACGTGACAAGGAGACGCCACACGCACGTGAAGAAACACACGTTTAATGGGCCATGCAACATGCAAATTCATGTGGGCTTGAAATAAAAGGAAGTTGGGGAGATTAAAGAAAACAAAGTGAATTGGGCTTCAAAAATGCAAGTGCATGTATGAGATGGGGCTTGAATTAAAGGCTAGGCTGTGAGTGAGCTGAGGCAAGGAAAAGTAGTGGGCTGGGCTGCTGTGTGTGTGCATTGAGAACAAAAGTGAAAAAACTAAATAAATAAAGAGAGGCCAGGTCATGATGTGACTCGGCCATGCAAGAGAAGAGAGGAGAGGCTCGTATGTGTGTGCACTGGGGGCGTGAAGAGGCAGCAGGGTAGCCGAACTGAAGCTTTAAAAAGGAAGGGTAGCTAGGGTTTTTAAAGTGTTTTTTTTAGTCTCTCCCTCTCAGCCTCCTCTCTATCTTGCCCTATCTTCTCTCTTCTCGTCTCTCTCAACTCTTAACCTCTCTGTCTCCCCCTCTCTATTTCTTCTTCCTCTCTCTCTCTCTCTCTCTCTCTCTCTCTCTCTCTCTCCATTTTCTCCTTTTCGTCTCCCTTAATCTCTCTTTCCCTCTCCTTTCCCTCAGTCTCTTTCTTTGTCTCTCCCTCTCCTCTCTCAACCTTTCTCTCCTTCTCCTCTCCCTTAGTCTCCTCTTGCTGTTGTACTCTCCTCCTACCACTATCTGCTACAAGTAGTGTTGTTGCTGTGGAGAAGAACTCGAGTGTTGCTCCTTTGCCTTGCTGCCTCGAGTGCTGCTGCTCTGCCCTGCCGCTCGAGTGCTACTACTCTCCAACCCGAACATCCGCAATCTTCTCCCTCACGGCCTGCATTTCTCAGCTCTCTTCTCTCATCTCTCTTCTTACTTTACTTTCTATTTAATCTTTTCTATTTCAATTTTTTTTTCTTTTTTTACATTAGCTTTTATTTTTAAGCCCCTTTATTGAAGGCTTTTAAAGCCTAAATTTTTAATTAGTTTTTTTTCTTGTTTGAATTAATTATTGTCTGAAGTTTTGTTTTGAGGATTACTCAACTTAATTTGCACCTCTCTTATTTAAATTTTGTTTTAGGGCTAAATTAACTTTCTTAGTGCTTATTAGTAAAGATAGTTTTTTTTTTAGTATTTAGTAATTTGTTAAATTTTAATTTTGTCTGATCTCCATATTAAAACTTGTATCTTTATTTAGTAAACTTCAATTAGTGTTTAGCACATTTTATATTTATTTATTTGAATGTTGCAGGTCTATTTCTCTCATTATTTTGTGTTGAGTCTCGTTTTTATTTAGTTATTTTGTGCATGTTAAATATTTTAGTTAGGGTTTAAATTTCATAACAAAAATAGCAAAAATTCAAGAACTGAATCTGAACTGTGTTGAGTGAAAACTTCTTTTCTTAATTTCTTTTGAAATTACACAAAATTTGGAATTAAACCGCATTCCCTGAGGAGCCGATCTGGCCCTTGGGTTAATTATTACACGACCGAACTCTTATGCTTGGGATAGCTTTCGAGCTGCTCATTTTTAGAGTGAGTCTAGTTTTTTTGCGCCGTTGCCAGGGAGTGCCAGATTTAATTTCAAAATTTGTGTTTTTATAATTATTTTTTATATTTAATTCAAAAATATAAAATAGAAGCATAAAAAATAGAAATTGAAAAAAATAAAAATAAAAATAAAAAAATTGAAAAATTTGAGCATGCTTGTTTGCTGCTGTTTTGGTGAATTTCTACTGTTTGAATTGATATTTGATGCCTTGGGTCTGAGATCTTTCAAATAGATTGTCTAAAATTTCACTTAGCATCAATAGTGACACACAGAGCACATAATCTGATTGTTCTCCTGTTACTTTTATGAGTCATTCTTAAATTTATTTGAGTGATTTTTTGAACAAATTTTTGAGGGAGTTATGGCTGCACCTGCACCACGTACACTTCAAGATTTTCTGCAGCCTACACACACTTCTACACTTTCTTGCATTATTTTACCACAAGATGCACCAAACTTCACAATTAAGCATGGTATGCTATATGTGATACGCCAGTTTCACAGGATGGATTCTGAGAGTCCATATCAGCATTTGATAGATTTTGAGTTGGTCTGTACCACTTTCATTAATAGGGCTAGAACTTATGAGTATGTCAAATTCGCTTACTTACTTTTTCTTTGAAAGATAAGGCAAAATTCTGGTTTAATTCTCTGAGACCTAACTCTATTACTAGTTAGGCTAAAATGCAGTGTGAGTTCTTACAAAAATTCTTTTTTTTCTAGAGAACCCAGTACCTACAGGAGCAGATCGGTCAGTTCATGCAGAAAGGTGACGAGACCTTCCAGGCTTGTTGGGAGAGGTTCAAGGATCTAATGAATATATGTCCACATCACAGATTTGAATCTTGGAGGTTGGTCAATTATTTCTATACTACTTTTACCCCTTAATGTAAACAATTTGTCTAGACTATGTGCAATGGGGAGTTCTTCAGCAAGGAACCAGATCAGGCTCTATCATTTTTTGATTACTTAGTTGAAAGTGCCCAACAATGGATCACACGATATGATTAGGCACCAATGGCAGCACAACCTCTTAAAGCAATTGGTGGTGGAGGTAAATACGAGGTCAAAGAGGAGACTAATCTACAAGCTCTTGTTACTGCTTTGCTTAAGAAACTAGAGGTTATGGAATTAGAAAACGTGAAAACTATGAAATCAGTGGAGGTATGTTCTATTTGTGAGACCCCTGACCATAAAATTCATGATTGTCCGTTTCTACCGGTATGATAGGAGAGTAGATCTGATCAGATGTAATCAGCAAATTGGGTCAACAAATCTCAAAATTAGCCATTCTCGAACAGTTATAATCCAAGATGGAGGAATCATATGAACTTCTCATGAAGGAATGATCAGTCTGGTCCATCTTCCTCACAGTTTCAAAAACTTCCTCAGTCTTATGCACCACCTATGCAGTCATTATATCATCCAATTGTAGCTTCTTAACAGTAGTATCAATCGCAATAGATCTCTTAGAGCTACGCACCTCCAAGATTTTAACCTAATTTAGCTCCTATTTTATCAAAGAAACCTTCTAATGATGGCGTGGCATAGATAGTGAACACCCTTCAACAATTTATTCAGAATAACAATCAGACCATAGATGAGCTACGAAGCACTATTAATAAGATGAGCATACCATTGAATGCTTTAGAAAAATGATAATTTCTAGCAAAGCCTCAGCCTAATCCCCAGGTATTTTGACAACAACAACAACCACTACATAATGTTTCAGAGGATTCTTTTGAGTCAGCAAAGGCTGTCGTTACCATGAGGAGCGGAAAATAAGTTTCCCATCTAGAAATACCTATTGATCAACAAACAGTTGCTCCAACACTTGAAGTTGCAATTGAGATGGATGAAGCAAAAGAAAAACTAGATGAATCAAGCTTAGATTCAAAGAAGTCGGGTAATAAAGAGGATGAGACTATTAAGGAGTATCAACCTGTGGTACCCTATCGTTAGAGGTTGACATCTAGTCAGAGGAATAAGTATTACATAGAGATTCAAGAAATCTTCAAGCAGGTGAAGATCAATATCCCGCTTTTGGATACCATACAGACTGTATATGCAAAATTTATGAAAGACCTATGCATAGTGAAAAGAAAATTGAACATAGAGAAGAAGGCTTTCTTGACTGAGCAAGTCAATGCATTGATATTGAGTTAGACTCCTTGAGAAATCAAAGATCTTAGTTCTCTCACTATTTCTATCATGATTGGTGAATCTCATATTAAGAGACCTTTACTTGATTTGGGGAGTAGTGTGAACTTGCTCCCATTTTTTATATATGAGCAGTTGGGTTTAGGTGAATTGAAGAAAACATCCACGATGCTAAAGTTAAGAGACAGATCAGTGAAAGTTCCATGAGGCATTATTGAGGATGTATTGGTTCAAGTTGACAAGTTTAGACTTTGTTGTTTTGTACATGCAGCAGCCTACCTCCACCATATACTAGGACCCTATTATTCTTGGGGTTACCATTCCTTGCTACCTCCAATGCCTTGATTAATTGTTCAAGCGGAGTACTTAAGCTCACGTTCAGAAATATGACATTGGAGATGAGCGTGTTCAATGCTCACAAGAAGTCAAGTGGGTGTGATGATGCAGAAGCACATGCAATTGATTTAAAAGATGATTTGGATATTTCATAGCTATTTTCGGTACTTGATGTTGATGGTGCGTTTGAGAATGACTCTTCTGAACAACTTGAGGTATTTGATGAAAAAGCTCCTTTAAGTAGAGAGCTGCCAGAATCATAGGGGTAGTTCATAGAGATAGATGGTTCCCCTCACTTGTTGGATGCGAGTTACACTAGTAGTTGGCATAAGCCAACTTTTGAAGCTATTGACCTCCCAAAAGTTATGAAGTCATCAGGGGAATAAGTTTCGACACTTGAGCTAAATCCATTACTTGAAGAGCTGAAGTATGTTTTCCTGGGTCCAATAGAGTGCACATTCCTAGTGGTAATCTCTTCTCACCTTACTCTTAAACAAGAAACTGAGTTATTGTAGGTACTAAAGAAGCATCGAGGAGCGATAGGATGGACCATTGCAGATATCAAGGGTGTCGCAGCGTCCCGGGAGCGCGTGTGCCCCGGGCGGCGAAATAAAAATCATTTTAATATTTTCATGGAAAAAACATGGAATGTCGGAGTCTCCACTAACCTTTAGTGCGGTTAGAACACATGATTACTACCCTGTTAGGGGTAGAATCGGTCTACATTACCAGAGTTGGGGTCGGGAGTTCGGTTACGCGAGGGGAAGGTACGAGCACCCCCTACGCGCCAGTTCTTACGAACGGTACCTAATTAATTTGAAATTATCCCTAAGTTAATCTAATAATTCTTTAAATTACTCCTTTTTATGAATTTATAAATACATGTAAAAATAAATAAATAAATAAATAAAGATAATATATACATATATATTCCCTCAGAGCTTAGGGTACGTGATACCCGAAGGCTCATACCCCCGCAATAAAATCATAGGGATAAAAAATCAAAAATATTTTAATAAAATACATTCCCATATTTTGAAAATAGTATAAAAATTTTTAGTAGGAAAGTACTAGTATGGGAAGTTTTAATATATGATCATAGGATAATTAGCAACTACTAAAATATTCCAAATGTTAAAATAGGTAATGAAATACCATATATATTAAGATGCTACAAGAAGTAATACCCTATATATTAAAACACTTAAAATATCCCAATAAGTTATATATATGCTAGTACACTAAAAATACTATAATAAATAGTCTCCTATATATTGAAATACTAAAGGTCAACGCCAATCAATTATTCATGCTAATATACAAAAGTTACCATAATAAGTAGTCCTCTATTAAAATGCTAAGAATATCAATAATAGTAATAAAATACTCTAATACCATATATACTATGAAAAAATACCATAATAAACCCTACCCTATTAACTTACCAAATATAATGTAATTAAAGTTCTAATATATTAAATACACAATATTGCCAAAAGTACTAAGATACTAAACATATAATATAGCTAAAATACAATTATAATTCTAGGATGTTATATATAATACAACTAAAAATATCTAACCTACTAAAGTCCTAACATGCTATTCAATGTGATTAAAACTCTAAAAGACTAATGATATGATATAACTATGATTAAACATAAACCTTAGATGTCAACATATATACGATTACCTACAATAATATGTAACATAGAATAGAATACTAAAAATAATATTAAAATACAACCATATTATAAATACTAAATATGAATAATAATAACCCTACATGTGAACATTAATTATGAAAAAAATCCTAAAATCTAATATTAGAAATAACCCTATTGTGAACCTTGCATATAACATACATAAACATATGAATATCAAATAACACGGCTCTTAAGTAAATAAATACTATGATAATAAAAAATATCAAACACGTAATGAATACAAAGAAACGAACATCCTAGAAATACGTATTGAACATCATGAATAACATACACTTTATAACATAAGCATTAATATTCTAGTAAATACAACCACCATCCTAATATTAGGTATACGACTTGAATATTATGTACTCAAATAACTACAACATTTAAATACCAAAATTTATATTATAACTTTAAAACTCCCATATCAATATGATTAATGCGACAAGAATTTAAACTTTAACTATGAGAATGAATTTTAACAATAAAGATTCTACAACTATGTTTGATATCTAAAAATAAATGAATGAATAAATAACCATGAACAAATATCATAAAATTAACTTATTTAATATATACAATAAAGGGCCTAATCGTGGATATTAAAGAAATACACAACTAATGAAAATCTTACAAGTATTAATCTTTTAATTCATACACATAGATAATAAAGATTTAAACTTTGCATATTAAAACAGGACAAACAAAAATATACCAATGACAATGCAGTAAAAATATAACAGAGGTGAGTATATCAGTGAGTGCAAGTGGGTGCGTGTGTGTGTGTCTCGCGTGCATGAAACGGTGTGTGTGTGTACAGGAATTTACAGAAACAGGAGACAGGGGGGCTCACCGGGTGTTCTCGTGTTGCAGGGATGGCCGGAGGAACCAGTAGCCGTGAGTGGTGTCGCCGGAGTGCAGCAGTCTGGCAGTGGTTGCTGGTGGGGTCTGCGGAGTTGCAGCAGCAGAAGTAACAGGGCCACTGGGGGTGGCCGGAGTTGAGCGTGGCTGGTGCAGAGGGTCGCCGGATTGTGACGAGTGGTGGCTGGGTGCTTCTGTCGCCGGAGCTGCGAAGAGGGTGGTGGTAGTTGTTGGTGATTGCTGGAGGTTGGGCTGTGATGATTCTGTCGGAGCTGCTGGTTATGGAGACGCTGCCGTGATCTGCAGGGGCTGCTGCGGTGGGCTCTGTTCTGCTGTGGAGGGAGCCTCGGGTTGGCGGCAATGGTGTTGCCGGAGGCTGGAGACAGGCTCGGATGGAGGCTCGAGCGGAGGCTGTAGGGAGATCTTGGCGGTGGTGTTACAGCGGGTTGGCGGCAGGTGTGGCTGGAGTCGTGGCTGGAGGGGGCTCGGGTTGCCTGTAAGATGGAGATGGAGAAGAGAGGATGGAGGCTGGGAAGTTGGTGGCTCGCGGCTGTTTGCTGTGCGCACCCCCTGTTCGTGCGCTGCCCCCGGCTGTGTGCAGCGCCCCCCTCTTTGCTGTGGGAAGGAGCCTTTAAATAGGCTTCAACCCAAAAACCCTAGGCTAAAAAAAATAAAATAATAATAATAATAATAATAATAATAATAATACTAATAATAATAAAGTGGAAATAATAATAATAGTAAAAATATTGAAAAATAATAACAATAATAAATAATAATAAAAATAAAATAAGGTAATAATAAAGATAATAAAAATACCAATAAAAATAAAAATAATAATAATGATATTTAAAAAAAATAACAAAAATAATGAAAATAAATAATAATAGTAATATAATAATAATAACAATAGTAAGATAATAAAGTGATAATAATAATATTTAAAAATAATAAAAATAATAATAATAGCAAAATAATAATAATAATAATAATAATAATAATAATAATAATAATAATAGGAAATATAATAATAATGCTACTACTAATAATCATAGTAATAATAGTAAGAATAATAATAACAAAGTAACAATAATAGTATATAAAATAATAATAATATTAATAATAATGGTAATAATAGTAAATATAATAATAACATTGGGCCTGGATAAAAATGGGGTGTCTACAAAGGGTATCGACCCTTCGATTTGTACTCACAACATCTTCTTGGGAGGAGACGCTAGACCAATTTGTGATGCACAACGGAGAATGAATCCAACCATGAAGGAGGTGGTAACGAAAGAAGTGCTAAAATTATTAGCTATCGACATCATCTATCTAATCTCTGATAGCAAGTGAGTAAGCTCGACACAGGTAGTTCCAAAAAAATCTGGTTTGATCGTCATTGAAAATGTTAATGGAGAGTTGATCCCATCTAGGAAAGTAACTGATTGGAGAATGTGTATTGATTATCGTAAATTGAATTTGGTTAGCTGAAAAGATCACTTCCTGTTACCTTTCCAAGATTAGATACTTGAAAAAGTAGCTGGTAATTCCTTTTACTATTTCTTGGATGGATTTTCTGGTTATTATCAAATTGTTGTAGAACCTAAGAATCAAGAGAAGACTACTTTCACTTATCCCTTTGGTACTTTCGCCTTTCACAGAATGTCATTTGGTCTATGTAACGCACCTGCTACTTTCCAGCACTGCTTTATGAGTATTTTCTTTAATATGTTGGATGATATGTGTGAAATTTTCATGGATGACTTTTCTATGTTTGGTAAGTCCTTTAATATTTGTCTGAAAAATTTGACTGCTATTTTGAAATGATGTGAAGAAAATAATTTGCTTTTGAATTGGGAAAAATGTCAATATATGGTAAGTAGTGGTTTAGTACTTGGTCATTTGGTCTCTGAGCGTGGTATAGAGGTTGACAGGGCCAAGGTAGAGCTGATTTTCAAGTTACTTGTCCCTAAGATAGTTAGGGATATCCGTTCTTTCCTTGGTCATGTCGGCTTCTATAAGCATTTCATTCAGGGCTTTAGTAGTATTGCTAAACCACTGTATACTTTATTGCAAAATAAAACTGAATTTTTGTGGACTGATGAATTCCAATAGACTTTTGAAATACTAAAGGAACATTTGACTATTGCACCATTTGAAATCATGACTGATGCTAGTGATTTCGCTCTTGGTGCCGCCCTAGGTCAGAGAGTTGATAACATGTCGTCTATCATCTATTATGCGAGTCGTACTTTGAATGATGCTCAGAAAAATTATACCACCACTGAGAAGGAATTGTTAGTTGTTGTATTTGCTTTAGAAAAATTTCGTTCTTATGTCATTGGATCACCTATTATTATTTTTATTGATCACTTTGTTTTGAAATATTTGTTGGCAAAGAAGGATGCTAAACCTAGGTTGATCAGATGGATTCTACTTCTTCATGAATTTGACATCACCATTTGAGATAAAAAGGGAGTAGAAAATGTTGTAACTAACTATCTCTCTCGTTTGCAACTACTTGATGTGTTTGTATCTCTTTCTCCCTTAAATGATAATTTTCCCAATGAGCATCTTTTTGTAGTGCCACGCGCTCTGTGGTTTGCTGATATTGTGAACTACCTTGTCACCAACTGAATGCCAGAACATTGGTTAACTCAGGATAAGCATAAGTTCCATGCGGAGATATGCCATTATTATTTTAACAACCCATATATGTTAAAATACTACTCTGATCAATTGGTTTATAGATTTGTGCCTGATGATGAATTCATTTCTGTGATGCAGTTTTGTCATAGTGGAGCGTGTGGACGCCACTTTGCTGCAAAGAAAACTATTTCAAAAATTTTGCAAAGTGGACTCTACTAGCCTACTATGTTCAAAGATGTTGAAAATTTTTGTAAAACCTGTAAGGCCTGTCAAAAACTAGGGAAAATCATAGTAAAGAATGAAATGTCTATGTCTACTATTATAACTCTTAAAATCTTTGACTTTTGGGGAATTGACTTTATGGGACCTTTCCCAAACACTTTTGGAAATTCTTATATTCTAGTTGTTGTGGATCATGTTTCAAAATGGGTGGAAGCTATAACTTGTAGGAAAAATGGTCATAGGGCTGTCATCTAGTTTCTTAAGGAGTTATTTGCACATTTTGACATGCCCAAAGCAATCATTAGTGATGACAGGTTGCACTTTTGTAGCAAACCATTTGAATAAATAATGCAAAAATATGGAGTTACCCATAAAGTTTCTGCTCCATACCACCCTCAAACTAATGGTTAGACCGAACTAGCCAACGAAGAGATTAAGATCATACTTGATAAAACAGTTCATCCTAATTGAAAAAAAACTAGTCAGAAAAGCTGGTTGATGCTCTCTAGGCCTACCGAACGGCTTTCAAGACAAATTTAGGAATGTCTTCCTACAGGTTAGTTTATGGTAAGACATGTCATTTACCTGTTGAGATTCAACATTGTGCATTATAGGCTAATAAACAGATTAACTTTTCAATTGATGATGTCAATGGTTTGAGAAAGTTGCAGGTATGTGAGCTTAAAGAATCTAGGAGGGAAGCCTATGACAATGCTCACTTAGTGAAGGAAGGAATGAAGCTACTGCTTGACAAGAAAATCAAGGACAAACACATTTTCCCGAATCAACAAGTTCTTCTTTACAACTCCAAATTACATTTGTTTCCTAGGAAGCTGAAGTCCTAGTGGGGTGGCCCATACATCGTTAAATGCATTCATCCTCATGGCGCAGTAGACATTGTGGATTCAAAGAATGGTAACGGCTTCATGGTCAATGGATAGCGGCTCAAGCCTTTTATGACTTCCTTCAATCCAAATGAAAAGGTTTTGCTTCTGCAACACCCTAAGGAAGTTTTCTGATCTTTCTCTTTTACTACTTTTCTTTTTATTTTTTATTTTTTCTTTTTATTTTATTTGTTTCTTTATTTGCATTTTTCTTTTCTTTTTTGGTTGCATTAGTTAGTAGTGATTTTCTATGTTTTTCTATTAGCTTGTTTCCCCCTTGCATAGTTTTTCTATTTCCCCTATGCTTTCACATTGAGGACAATGTGTTACTTTAGTTGGGGGGGGGGGGGTGAGAATTTGCATGTGACACTCTACCTTCCACTTGCCGAGTTTTTATTATTTAAAAAAAAAATACTATTGAAGATGCATGATTATGCCATGATTAACACTGACTTATACCCTTCACATACTTGCATATAACCTAAGAGTTACACACTCAAGTTATTTGTGTAGTTTCTCTTTATATAGCTTTGTAATTCCATTAAGGTTGACTGGTAGTTCATTCGTGTGAATATGGCTATATAAACTCTTATATTTACATGGTATCTTGTGAGGCTAAATATATACATTAACATGATTCGTTACACTTAGGGTTCCTTATGAGCACTGAGAGAACACCCATGGCAACTATGACACCTTAGGAGGTATTCTTGAGCTATTTATCATTCTTTAGAGTGTTAACATCAAATCAAAGTTCATGAAACTCAGTTCTCTTTTCTTATGGACAATTCCTTGTACACTAGTCTCAATTTTTGACTTGCTAGCTTAGATGTGCATATAGTGGGGAGATAGAAACTTAGGTCTTATAGCCTACTCAAGATGTGAAGGCTGAGCCACCCTTAGAAATAGGCTTAGCTCATGGACTATTGTTTAAGCTTAAGTCACATGGGTGGTATGAAGACCAAAAAAGAAGTGTAATGATTGTCCTAATTGACCATGAAAAGAAAGAAAATAAAAATGAGCAGAAAAAAGAAAAAAAAAAGAAAAAGAGAAATAGAAATGCACTTGAATGAGGCGAAAGATTAATACCTACTCCACACAACTACAAAAAAAAAAAAAGTCAGGTACTCTTCAATCGCCTAATGCCTCAAATGTATTCACGTTGGGTTTGTGAAGAAGTTGATCTAGGGTGGCCTTGGTTGGATATGGCGAGTAGATGAGAAGATGCTAGGGTGAAGGACCCAACACCTCACAAATAGGTTGGATCCTTTTCAGAGTAGTCCACTCCACACATTTAGTGTTTGTTCCTTACAATATGTGGGATGTTTGATCATGATACTCCTCCTCATATATGATGAGTGAACCCATCATTTTTTAGTGTTTTTTATGGTATACCAATGAGGTTGAGTCAAAACAATTGTTTTGAAGGTGTACATGGATATCCTGAGTGTAACATGCCATACACATTACACATGCCTCAAGATTTCTCCTATTTATACCCAAATTTATATGGCTACATTAACTCTAAATTGTAATTGCTGGTTAACGTTATGTGAGTATACTATTTTTAATGGTTATATAATGATGAAACTTGCATGGGTGACTTACTTCAAAGTTTCTTGAATTATGTATAAATGAGCTAGTGTGTAATTTGGTTATATTCCTATGTGTGAAATAGTACGATTGCATTGCATGTGCATTCATTGGAACTGGTATCTGTGGGTATTGCCCTGAATTGCATTCACGTTGTTTGTTAGAGACTAGCAAAAAGTTAGTTGAGGGATGTGATTAGGCATCAAAGTTGCGTAATTAGGCGTTTAAAATTGTACATTCGAGATTATATTTTTGACAAAATGCCTAAGTATGTTCAATATTTTAGCACTGTGCCCAATTTGTAATAGTTAATTTTATTTCAAATAATTTATGGATTTTTGTATTTTATTATTGCAACAAGAAAAATTCTGGAAATCAAACTCAAGATTAGAATGTACGCGGGTCATGAGCATGAAGAAGTGTCGTGTGCGTGAGCATTAAATGAGATTACGCATCAAAGATAATTTTTGGAATTCGAACTATGTTCATGGAGAACCATGTACGTGAGCCGAAGTCCAAATCAAGACTGTGAGCATCTAGGGTTTTCCTGGACATTTAAAGGATAATTTTGGAAAACCAAGCCACGTCCAAAAATTTGGAAAGCCATGCACGTGATAAGGAGACGCCGCATGCACGTGAAGAAACACGCATTTAATGGGCCATGCAACATGAAAATTCATGTGGGCTTGAAATAAAAGGAAGTTGGGGAGATTATAAAAAACAAACTGAGCTGGGCTTCAAGAATGCAAGTGCATGCATGGGATGGGGCTTGAATTAAAGGCTGGGCTATAAGTGAGCTGGAGCAAGGACAAAGCAGTGGGTTGGGCTGTTGTGTGTGTGTGTTGAGAAAAAAAGTGAACAAAAAAATAAATAAAGAGAGGCCAGGTAATTATGTGATTCGGACATTAAAGAGAAAAGAGGAGAGGCCAGTGTGTGTGTGCACTGGGGGCGTGAAGAGGTAGCAAGGTAGCTGAATTGAAGCTTTAAAAAAGAGGGGTAGCTAGGGTTTTTAAAGTGTTGTTTTTAGTCTCTATCTATCAGCCTCCTTTCTATCTCACCCTCTTTTCTTTCTTCTCATCTCTCTCAACTCCCAACCTCTCTCTCTCTCTCTCTCTCTCTCTCTCTCTATCTCTCTCTCTCTCCTCTCTCTCTCTCTGTATATATATATATATATATATATATCTCCCTTTCTGTCCTTTTCTTCTCCCTTAGTCTCTCTTTCCCTATCCTTTACCTTAGTATCTTTCTCTATCTCTCCCTCTCCTCTCTCAATCTTTCTCCCCTTCTCGTCTCCCTCAATCTCCTCTTGTTGTTGTACTCTCCTCCTACTGCTATCTGCTACAACTGGTGCTACTAGTGTATAAGAGAACCCGAGTGCTGCTACTCTGCCTTGCCACCTTGAGTGCTACTACTCTGCCTTGCCACCCGAATGCTACTGCTCTATAACCCAAACTTCTGCAATCATCTCCCTCACGGCTTGCATCTCTCAACTCTTTTCTCACATCTCTCCTCTTACTTAACTTTCTATTTTATTTCAAACACCTTTTTTTTTTTTTTTATTAGCTTTTATTTTTAAGCCGCTTTATTGAAGGTTTTTAAAGTCTAAATTTTTAATTAGTTTTTTTTTCTTGTTTGAATTAATTAGTATCTTAAGTTTTGTTTGGGGGATTTCTCAACTTAATTTGCACCTCTCTTATTTAAATTCTGTTTTAGCGCTCAATTAATTTTCTTAGTGCTTATTAGTAAAGATAATTTTTTTTAGTATTTAGTAATTTGTTAAATTTTAATTTTTTCTAAACTGGTAACTTTATTTAGTGAACTTCAATTAGTGTTTAGCACATTTAGTGTTTATTTAGTTGAATGATGCCGGTCTATTTCTCTCATTATTCTATGTTGAGTACAGTTTTTATTTAGTTATTTTACGCATGTTAAATCTTTTAGTTAGGGTTCAAAATTTATAGAAAAAATATCAAAAATTCAAGAACTGAATTTGAACTGTGTTGAGTGAAAATTTCTACAAGACTCGTCGACAAGGTGACGTGTCTCGTCGATGAATTTAGCCATATAGATAGCTGAAACCCAGATTTTTAACTCAGCTTTCAGTGCAGAAAATTTCTCTCTCTCTCTCTCTCTCTCTCTATATTTCCCTCCCCCTCTCTCTTCGATCCTGGCTCTATTTCTCACCAAATTGAAGATCTGAGGCCACCACGACGCTCCTGGCAAAGTTCTCTATAAGTCTTCCGGAGCTGATCGTTGGTGGAGATGGTTTGAAATTCATCACAATCTCAGGGTAAGGTATTTTATCCAGTTTTTACCTTTCCTATAGTTATAGGAAACGTAGTATGCAATAAAATACTGATATTTTGTTCTAGGGGATGCTATTTTCAGGATGTTGAGTTAGGATCCCTGTGGGTATAAGGCCAGAGTGCAGTTGGGGTATTCCAGAGTTTAGGTAAGGGAAATAAGCTATGCTAGAAATTTTTATATGTAAAACAGAAAATTATGAATAAGTATTTATAAGTATATAGATCAGATTATTTTTCCAGAATAGCATGAATATTAATTTTACAACAGAATTACAGGAATTGAGCATGAGATTTTTAGTATCTAAATGTTTATTACAGTATAGTGTGTTGATCATGTAACAATACGGATAATCAAGTTATACAGATGAATAGCAGAAATGAAACTGATAATATTTTCCTTGAAAAACATGATTTCTAAACCATAACACTCAGAAATTTTATTCAGACAGATTATGTAGTTATAGCATCAAGATGCTACAATTAGATTGTTCAGATATTACAGATATTATATATAGGATATATAGATATTATATATATAGATATTATATACAAATATTTTAGATAGTACAGACAGAAATCACAGATGATACAGACAGATATTATATATATAAATTTCAGTCAGATATTTTAGATAATACAACTCAGAATTATAATGTTATGGTTGTTTTTTAAATCATGTTAAAAGAAGCAAGATGATCATATATTTATATATGCATACAGTATTACATGATATAAGACCCCTGTGGATATTACAGATAGAGATATATAGCAGAGCACGGTACTCTTGCTATTATAGACACGTGTAACCACATAACTTAGATAGTATGTGGATTCCGTCTAACCGTGTGAGGAGAGATTGCAGTCTCCCCAGCATGCTAGGTTGAGGTAGCTGGTTAGATGATGATAGAGGTTAGAGATGGCCCAGAGTGACTGAAGTGGGCTAGATTGGTACAATTGGCGGATGATAGAGATTGACCTGCCTGGTAGGCCAACAAGAGTAAGTCCAGCCTACGGGCCGCACAACCCTATCATGAGGGGATATATCATGATATATAGATCCCAAGGTATAGCAGAAGTTCCTATGTATAGATATATCACAAAGCAGTAGTTTATAATATTATATTAGCAATACGTTCAGATAGCAAACTCAGATACACAGTTGTATTTTAAAGATTATATGATATATATTCTGTACAGTTTATCATTTTTCTCAGATTACAGTATTAGTATTATTTTAGTATCTTAAATGATTAACTCAACCGCCACACACTAGTAATAGCATATTTCCACTTACTGAGCGTTGTCTCACGCCAGTGACTTATTGTTTTTCTAAAGATCTAGTTAGGTGAGCAGATCAGGCTCGCGATTAGAGATTGTCTTGAACTGCCCTAGCTGGAAGGGTAGGTATATTTTTTATGCTAGTGATTTGGGGTAGATTTCAGGTTATGGATGTTGTCACGGGATATTTTGTATAGTAGTTATATTCCAGAGCATTCTAGTTTTTTGGTATTGTATATAGCAGTTCCCAGCTTTGTACACTGCTGCTTAGTTATGTATGACAGACATAGTTTCTTCAGTGCTCTTTAAGCCTGAGTTATTTTCATTAGTATTTCAGACATATGACCTCTATGATATACAGATAAAAAAAATATATTAAATAAGTAGCAGGTCGTTACAATTTGGTATCAGAGCCTAGGTTGCTAGGTTATGTAGACTTTCGAATGCAGCGGGAACAATACCAGAAAATAAGAAAAGAATTTGAGGTTTGTTTTATGGTGTAGATATAGGATTTTCATGGTGGTTTCTGCATTTTTTTTGGGATGACAATTTCAGGAAAACCATAATAAACTATTGACGAGTCATGTGTTTGGCTTGCAGGATTGGATTTTGGGGTAAGAACAGGGGAGTTACTAATAGAGAAACTGAGATTTTAGTTAAATAAGATAAATTAGATCTACGCGGGAAATAGGATTATGAAATAAAATTTGTATTTTTAGGATTTATCCGGGTAGCAATGGCACAGATGCTGGAGGTGATAGACCCGGACCCTCCAATATGGCAGATGGAGATACAGATGCCATTTTACGTAGCGTCACTCAGCAGGTGATGGCTGAGATGGCCAGGAGTGGAGGAGAGCATGGCTGCACGATTGATCGCAGTTTACACGAATTAAGCCTCCATCCTTTACTGGGAGACCTGACCCAATTATAGCTGAGAATTAGGTTCAGGACGTGGAGGAGATTTTAGCAGTGTTGGCCTATACAGATGAGCAGAGAATGGTTTTGCATCGTTTAAGTTGAATGGAGAGGCAAAGCACTGGTGGAGATCAGTGCGTTTGATTGAAGAGGAGAGGCTAGATCCAGTGCCAGTATCGTAGAGTCGGTTTAAGGAACTATTCTTCGAGTGGTATTTCACTGCCGTCATTTGGAGCGTGAAGGCAGTAGAATTCTTGCATTTGACTTAGGGGTTGATGACAGTGACACAGTATGCTGCGCGATTTCTTGAGTTATACCGTTTCACCCCATATTTAGCACCAGACGAAGAGAAAAAAGCAAGAAAATTTGAAGAAAGTCTGAAAAAGAGTTTATTTGAGCAAGTTATTAGCTTTCAAGCTCAGAAGTTTGCAGAAGTAGTGGATAGAGTTGCTATTATTGAGAGTGGTATGTAGAGGAGTGCTATAGCTCAGGGTTAGAGGAAGAGGTCCGCGCCTCAGGATTTACAAGCGAGCTCTAACTGAGGGCCATGGAGAGAAGATTGCTATAGAGGTTGTCTGGGACAGATGTCAAACCATGGTGGTTTTTAGGGTGGACGGGTTGTTCCTACCTGTCTAAATGTGGCTGTAGACATCCAGGTGAATGCAGAATGGGAGAGGACTCTACTATCGTTGTGGGAGACCTAAGCATTGATCTTGGTCGTGTCAAGGATTGCCAGCTCAAGCACCAGCTCCCAGACCCTTTTGAGGTGATTATCAGGCCCCCCATGGAGGACAACAGAGGAATACGACACCAATGAGAGTGTACGCGTTGACTCTGATGCAGCTGGAGATGTAGTTACAGGTACCCTTACTGCTTTCCCATATATAGTTGTTGTTTTGTTTGATACAGGTGCCACCCACTCTTTCATTTCATCGGTTTATGCAAAATTAACGGGGTATGAGGCACAATTGCTAGATATTGGGTTAGTTGTAGCTACGCCAACTAGGTTAGTGATTTGATATAATTCTGGGTATGGATTGGTTGGCCGATAATCATACTAGTATTGATTGTCATTTGAAAGAAGTTATTTTCAAGCCCCCAGGTGAGCAAGAATTCATATTTCTTGGTTCACATGTCCGTTCTTCACCACAGCTTGTATAAGCTATTTAGGTCAGAAAATTGATTCAAGAAGGCTGCTAAGGATTTGTCGCCTACATTAAAGAATTGCCAAAAAAAGAATTGAAACAAGCTGATATTCCTGTGGTCAAAAAATTTTCAGACATATTTCCATAGGAATTACCTGGCTTGCCACCAGACCGTGAAGTTGATTTAAAGTGGATCTTTTATCGGGGTCAGCACCAGTATCTAAAGCTCCTTATTGGATGGCCCCAACCAAGTTAGAAGAACTGAAGAATCAATTGTAAGAATTACTGGATAAGGGATTTATCAGGCCCAATGTGTCGCCCTAGGGAGCACTAGTTTTATTTGTGAAAAAGAAAGATGGGACCTTAAGGATGTGTATAGATTACAGGGAGATAAATAAATTGACATTTTGGAATAAATATCCTCTTCCTAGGATCAACGACTTGTTTGATCGGCTCTAGGGGACTCAAGTTTATTCTAAAATTGACCTGCGGTCAGGTTATCATTAGGTGAGAGTAAAGGCAGAAGACATCTCCAAAACGGAGTTTCGAACAAGATATGGGCATTACGAGTTCCTAGTGATGCCATTTTGGTTGACTAACGCACCAGCAGTACTTATGGATTTAATGAATCAAGTGTTCCATCAGTGTATGGACCAGTTTGTGGTTGTATTCATTGATGATATACTGGTCTATTTGAGGAGTTTTAAGGCTGGTATTATAGACATTGAGAGAGAGAAAGTTATATGCAAAGTTTAAGAAATGTGAATTCTGGCTGAGACAAGTTTCTTTTCTTGGTCATGTGATCTCTGAGGTAGGTGTATCTATCAATCTAAGTAAGATAAAGGCAGTGGTTAATTGGGTAAGGCCTGGAAATTTTCAAGAGGTTAGGAGTTTTCTAGGTTTAGTAGGCTATTATCGGCATTTTGTGGATGGTTTCTCCAGGTTGTCAGGTCTGTTAACGTGACTCACAAGGGAAAATGTGAGATTTGAATGGACTGATGACTGTGAGCAGAGTTTTCAGGAGTTGAAATAGAGATTGGTTATTGCCCTAGTGTTGGCTATCCCATCAGGGGAGGACAAATATGTGATATACAGTGATGCGTCCCTGAAGGGACTTGGATGCATATTGATTTAGCACGGTAGGGTTATTGCATATGCATCTAGACAGCTTAAAGAATATGAGAAGAATTATCCTGTGCATGATTTGGAGTTAGCTGTTGTGGTCACTCTTAAGATCTGAAGGCATTATCTGTATTGTGGTAGGTGCGAAATCTTCATAGATCACAAGAGTCTGAAATATTTCTTCACCCAAAAGGAATTGAATATGAGGTAGAGAAGGTGGTTGGAACTTATTAAAGATTATAATTGCACTATTAATTACCACCCAGGGAAAACGAATGTAATAGCAGATGCTTTAAGCAGGAAATCAGTGGGACCAGCACTGGTAGCCATGGAGATTTAACACTAGATTCTGATGGATTTGGAGAGACTTAGTATAGAATTGATAGAAGATAGTCCGTAGGCATTTGTTTCCAGCCTAGTGGTACAACCTACGCTATATGAGATAATAAAGATAGCTCAGGGTGATGATGCAGATTTAGTTGAGGTTATGGTTAGAGTGCGGGATGGTTAGGGAGAGGAGTTCAGCATATCAGATGACAAAGCCCTGTAGTTCCATACTAGGCTATGTGTTCCTTTAGATACCGAGATCAAGAGAACTATATTAGAGGAGGTTCATAGATCCATAAACACTGTTCATCCAGGTAGTACTAAAATGTATCAGGATCTATGAGAGTACTTTTGGTGGAGTGGAATGAAGAGGGAGATAGTCGAGTTTATACAGCAATGCATGACATGCCAACAGGTTAAAACTAAGCACCAGAGACCAGCAGGATAGTTGCAGCCACTGTTTATCATAGAGTGTAAGTGGGATCACGTTTCAATGGATTTTGTTATGGGGTTACCACTAGTGCGACAAGGATTGAATGCAATTTGGGTGGTTGTTAATCATCTGACGAAGACCACCCATTTCATCCCTATTAAAGTCGGCTATTCCATGGACAGACTAGCAGAAATGTATGTTTAGGAGATAGTTTGTGTTCATGGAGTACCAGTATCCATAGTCTTAGACCAAGATCCTCGGTTTACTTCACGATTTTGGAAAAATTTTTAGGAGGCTATGGGTACATAGTTAGAATTTAGCATTGCTTTCCGTCCCTAGATAGAAGGTTAGACTGAGAGGACAATTCAGACATTAGAAGATATGCTTCAGGCATGCGTGCTAGATTTTGGAGGTAGCTAGACTCAGTTTTTACCACTAGTTAAATTTGCTTATAATAAACAACTACCAGGCTAGTATCGGCATGGCTCCATATGAAGCACTGTATGGCAGGAGATGTCGTTCTCCTCTTTTCTGGGATAAGGTAGGCAAGAGGCAAGTTTTGGGTCCAGAGATTATATAGTAGATGTATAATAAGGTCTGACTAATTAAAGAAAGAATCAGTACTGCACAAAATCGGCAGAAAAGCTACGCAGACACTCGTCGTCGAGAATTAGAGTTTGACGTGGGAGATCGAGTACTTTTTAAGGTAGCTCCTCTGAGAGGGGTTTCGAGATTTGGAAAAAAGGGCAAGTTGAGCCCTATGTATATTGGCCCTTTTGAGATATTGGATAAAGTAGGGTCAATAGCCTATAAGTTAGCTCTGCTGCCAAATTTATCCAGAATACACGACGTATTTCATGTTGCTATGTTAAGGAAATACATCTCAGATTCATCTCACATAATTCGCTATGCAGAAATAGAGCTTAAGGATTCATTCACTTATGAAGAAGTACCAGTACAGATATTAGACAGAAATACACAGACCTTGCGCACTAAAGAAATCCAGTTAGTAAAAATTTTGTTGAAGAATCATTACATAGAGGAAGCTTCTTGGGAGCTCGAGGAGTAGTTGAGACAAAAATACCCGTAGTTGTTCCACGAGGTTTAGAGGTAATCAGGTAAAGTATAATAGCTAGATAGTGTTTCTTTTGCAGGTACATGTATTGAATTGATATGTATTGAATTGATAAAAGTAGTTATTAGTTTTTATATATGTGTAATCTCCCAGAATCTGGAATGTAACCACGGTATTCCTCCTCCATAAGTGAGAGTAAGTAATAAAATAAGTAGATCATTTTCTTCAGAGAATGATGTATGATACAAATAATAAATTTTGAGGACGAAATTTTATAAGGAGGGGAGAATGTAATAACCCGAGAAATTTGTCCAAGCCTCATCGACGAACACAAAGGTCTCGTCGACGAGGGTTCTTCAGGATCTCATCGATGAAGACACGTATCATCGACAAGAAGATATGGAGAGAGGGTTTAAGGTAGACTAAAACTCGTCGACGAGGGTGCAAGTTCATCGACGAACTTTCTATAGGACTCATCGACGAGGTGACGTGTCTCATCGACGAATTCAACCCTGTAAATAGCTGAAACCCAGATTTTTAACTCAGCTTTCAGTACAGAAAATTCCTCTCTCTCTCTCTCTCTCTCTCTCTCTCTCTCTCTCTCTATGTTTCTATCCCCTTCTCCCTTCGATCCTGGCTCCACTTCTCCCTGGATTGAAGATCTGAGGCCACCACAATGCTCCTGGCAAAGTTTTCTGTAAGTTTTCCAGAGCTGATTGTTGGAGGAGATGGATTGAAATTCATCCCAATCTCAGGGTAAGGTATTTTATCCAGTTTTTACCTTTCCCATAGATAAAAGAAATGTAGTATGCAATAAAATACTGATATTTTGTTCTAGGGGATGTTGTTTTCAGGATGTTAAGTTAGGAACCTTGTAGGTATAGGGACAGAGTACAGTAGGGGTTTTCCAGAGTTTAGGTAAGGGAAATATTCTACGCTATAAATTTTTATATGTAAAATAGAAAATTATGAATAAGTATTTATAAGTATACAGATCAGATTATTTTTCCAGAATAGCATGAATATTATTTTTACAGCAGAATTACAGGAATTGAGCATGAGATTTTTAGTATCAAAATGTGTGGCATGAGTTTATTACAGTATAGTATGTTGATCATGTAACAATACAGATATTCAAGTTATACAGATGAATAGCAGAAATGAGACTGATAATATTTTCCCAGAAAAACATGATTTCTAAACCATAACACTCAAAAAGTTTATTCAAACAGATTATGCAGTTACATAATCAAGATGCTACAGTTAGATTGTTCAAATATTACAGATATTATATAAAGGATATATAGATATTATATACAGATATTTCATATAGTACAGACAAAAATCACAGATAATATAGACAGATATTACATATATATACTTCAGTCAGATATTTCAGATAATACAGCTCAAAATTATAATGTTATGGTTGTTTTTGAAATCATATTAAAATCAGTAGGATGATTATATATTTATATATGTATACTACTTACACGATATCAGATGCCTGTGGATATTACAGATATAGATATAGAGCAGAGCACGGTACCATTGCTATTACAGACACGTGCAACCACATAACTTAGATAGTATGTGGATTCTGTCTAACCGTGCGAGGAGACTTTGCAGTCATCCCAGCATGCTGGGTTGAGGTAGCTAGTTAGATGATAATAGAGGTTAGAGAAGGCCTGATGTGATTATAGTGGGCTAGATTGATACAGATTAGCGGATGATAGAGATTGACTTTCCTAGTAGGCCAACCAGTGTTAGTCTAGCCTAAGGGCCGCATAACCCTATCATGAGGGGATATATCATGATATACAGATCCCAGGGTATAGCAGATGTTCCTATGTATAGATATATCACACAGTAGCAGTTTATAATATTATATTAGTAGTACGTTCAGATAGCAAACTCAGATACACAGTTGTATTTTAAAGATTATATAATTTATATTTTGTATAGTTTATCAGTTTTCTCATATTACAATATCAGTATTATTTCAGTATCTTAAATGATTAACTCAACCACCACATATTAGTAATAGCATATTTCCACTTACTGAGTGTTGTCTCATCCCAGTGACTTATTATTTTTCAGAAGATCCGGTTAGGCGAGCAGATCAGGCTTGCGGTTAGAGATTATCTTGAGCTTCCCTAGCTGGAAGGGTAGGTATATTTTTTATGCTAGTGATTTGGGGTAGATTTCAGGTTATGGATGTTGTCATTGGATATTTTGTATTGTAATTATATTCCAGAGCATTATAGTTTTTCGATATTATATATAGCAGTTCCCAACTTTATACACCGCTACTTAGTTATGTATGACAGACAGAATTTCTTTAGTGCTCTTTAAGCCTGGGTTATTTTCAGTAGTATTTCAGACATATGACATCTATGATATACAGATAAAAAAAATGTTAAATACGTAGCAGGTCTTTACAATCTGGCCCTTGGGCTCATTATTATACAACTGAACTCCTATACTTGGGATAGCTTCCGAGCTACTCATTTTTATAGTGAGTCAGTGGCTATTAGAACATAATCCCCCCAAAATTTTAATAGTAAATGTGCCTAAAAATAAAGGGCTCGAGCAACTTGTAGCAAGTGCTTATGTTTACGCTCAACAATGCCATTTTGTTGTGGTGTATAAGTGCAACTACGTTGATGAATGACACCATTAGAACTACAAAAAATAGGCATGTTAAATTCTTAACCATTTTCGAATTGTAAGGTTTTTATATTGGCATTGAATTGAGTATAAACAAGAGCAACAAAAAAATTTCAAAAGAAAACAAGTATCAGCTTTATTTTTCATGAGATAAACCCAAGTACAACGACTGAAATCATCTACAATGGTAAGGAAAAAACTAAAACCTTCCATAGTAGCAATGGAGAAGGGTCCCCAAATATCACAATGAACTATCTCAAAAATAGAGGAACTAAAAGACTCACTTAGTGAAAAAGGTAAACATTGATGTTTAGAAAATGACAAATATCACAATGAGAATGTGATGAAATAGAAATGGAAGGACAAGAATTATGTAAAACAAGATGCTTGGAAGTTGGTACATGTCCTAAACGATAATGTCATACGTCAAAAGAAGAACAATTTGTAGTAGATGAAACAGAGGAAGCAAGAGAAGGTGAAGTAGTAGAGTGTGACCTGGATACCATATAATATAGGCCATTCTATAGTTTACCCCATCCAATCGTCTTCCAAGTGTGCAGGACTTGAACAATATAGTGTTAAGCCAAGAAAAAAACACAACAATTAAGTGAGGAAGTTAGTTTACTGATTGAAATGAGATTAAAAGTAAATGATGGAATACAAAGAACATTGGTGAGGACTAATGAATCGGTTAGAGCTATAGTGCCAATATGAGTGACATTAACCTTGAAACCATTGGGAATATTAACATGTGTATTTGATACTAGAGTGAAAGAAGTAAAATATGAAGTGGAATTGACCATATGATCAGTTGGATCTGTATTTAAGATCCAGGAAACATGATTTGAAGATGGATGTGATAAACTTGTCAAGAATGAAAAAAAAAAATTGAATGATGAGGTGAAAAAACTGAATGAGAAAGATCATTGTTGGCCTAACGTGACTTTCAAATCTTGTTTTGATGATAACAAATAAAGGATAATTTAACAAGTTGTGGTTTAAGTGATGATATTTCAGGGAACCTAGCATGACAAGTTCAAAAGGTTCAAGAATTAAAGGTTCAAGATCACAAGTACCATAAAGTTATACTTCATCAACAAGGTGATCAATAATAAAGCTCCAGAGGTCCAAGATGATCAAAGCATATGGAAGCTTAAAGCTCAAGACAAAGAGAACTCAAAGCAAAGATATACATGAAGACTTAAAGATTAGAGAGTTTTAAAGTTTTTAGGAAGTCTTATGTAAGTACTTCATTTGAATATCAAGTTGAATACTTTAAAGCTCGTTAGGGTTTATTATGGAATTAGAGACCTTATTTTGAAAACCCCAGAAAATGCTTTTTAAAAGTATTAAAGAAAGATGGCTAAGAGTTTTTGGAAACTAACCTTAAAAACAGTACTTAAAACTGTTCAGGCGACTGACCCGTGTTTGGTTAGGCGACTGACAAATTTACTGAGTTAAATTTGAACAGGCGATGAAGGATCAGGTGACTGACCTCTGGCACCTCGGGCGACTGACCTTGTTTTTTACTTGAAGAATACACTATGTTCAAAGGTTAGGCGACTAATCTCGATGGGTTCTGATGACTGGCCCTTGTAATGGCTAGTTTTTAAATAGCTTTTAAAATCCATATTTTTAGTTGCTTGTGCCCCAAACTTCATAAGTATGTGGTTTCTCAAATCAAACTAGACACCAAAAAGTTAAAATCTATTCTCAAGCTATATTGCTCATACTCTCTCAAAGCCTTCTTGCACTCATAATCTTGCTGAGATTTTCTAAGATATTCTGAGTCTTTTATCATTGATCTGAGAGCAAATCTTCGGAGTTCTCTTTTGAAGCAAAGGAAGAAATCCAGTAACATATTTTTTGAGCTTCAAATTCATTCTTCTTTGATATTTACTTTGAAGTATTAGTTGTTCTTAATCTTGTACTAACCAGCTTTATTTGAGAGTACTTCTTGTGCGTAAGAAATTTTTCTTCTTTCTTTGTTTTCTTAATGGTTCAGGGTTATTGGATTGTTGCATCAAGCGTGGGGTATCGCTTGGAGAGGGGGCTCCACCTTAATTGATGGAGGGATTGTAAAGGGTTTACTTCACCCATAAAGAAGCGTTATAGTGGAATCCTTAGGTGGTCTTCCCTAAGGCCAGGACGTAGGCTAGTATAAGCCGAATCTCATAAAAGCTCGGTCTCACTCTCTACCCTTGCTCTTTAATTTTTCTGCATATATAAATTGCGCTGGTTGTGTATCTAAGTGTAGGAAGTTGAAATATTAAGATTGAGAAACTTTTAATTAAAGGGAGTACGTTGATTGATCTTTTGCGGAAACCTTAAAGGGAGTACGTCAATTAATCGCTTGCGGAAACCTTGTTTAAAAGGAAGTGCATAAAATTCATATATACAGAGCTTTTATCAAACTGTACTTTCAGTTGTTCAAACACAGAATCATGGAAGTGCTGTTGCAGCTCATATATTGGTTAAGTAATTTGTGATTGGTGAATTGATTGATTGGGTATTAATTGACATTGATTACATTAAAAATCATTAGTTTGTGTTGATATTGATTAAATCAATTCATTGATTGAGTGTGGATTGTGTTAGGCTTAATTAAGCATTGAAAATCAAATCATTTTTATGTGATTGAGTGGGAATTTGTAAAAAGAGTTAAAAGGAATTTTTATAAACCCAATTGACCCCCCTCTTGGGACTACACCTTAGTTTTTCAATTTGTATCAAAGACAGGTTGTAGCAAATCTTAACCTAGTAGCTACACTAAGATCTTTATGGCACACCTAGGCATAGCTCCCTTTGCTGAGGGTCAATTCTCAACTAGGCCTCCTATCTTTTATGGTCTAAACTTTACTTTTTGGAAACGAAGAATAAGAATCTACCTTCAAACTATGGATTGGAAAGCATTGAGGGGTATCACACATGATGATCTTATCCTTACCAAACTTGTAGATGGAAAAGAAATACCCAAAGAAGAAAAAGACATGACCGAAAATGACCATAAGATGTTGCAAGTTAACTCAAGTGCTATAATCACTTTATATTGTGCTGTTGACATAAATGAATTCAATAGGGGTCATGGCATGCAAAACAGAAAAAGAGATATGAGACAAACTAGAGGCAACCTATGAAGGTACCGTTGATGCGAGAGATAATAGAATTGACATACTTACTAGAGAATACGAAGCTTTCAGGATGAATCCAGATAAATCTATTACAAATATGTGCACTAGGTTCACTCATATCATAAACTCCCTTAATGCCTTAAGGAAAACTTACTTTACTTATGAGATAATCCAAAAATCCTTAAAGGTCTTCCACCCATTTGGGAATCCAAAGCCACAGTTATAACAAAAGGAAGAAACCTTAAGAATACCCCACTAAATGAACTGATTGGATCCCTTATCACCTATGAGATGGCTATGAATGAAAGGATTGTTGAAAACAAAAACAAGAAATCTATAGCCCTTAAGGCTGCTAAAGAAAGCTATAGTGAAGAAGAGGAAGATGTAAGTGATTTAGATGATGTAGAATTAGCCTTCATTACTAAAAGACTTGGAAAATTCTTCATAAGAAATAAGAAGTTTGCTAGAAATTTTAGAGGTTCAAAATCTGGAAAAGGAGAAATAAGTAAAAAAAGTAAAATAAGAATAAAAATGAACCCCTCTACTTGTTACAATTGTAAAAAGGTTGGACATAATAAACCTGATTGTCCACAGCTGAAGAAAGACAAGAAAAAGAAAAAGAAGGCAATGAAAGGTATTTGGGATGATACAAGCTTAAGCGAATCGGAGAACGAATCAAGTGAACAAGAGATGGCCAACATATGCTTCATGGCTTATAATGATGAGGTAAATTCCTATTATATTTCATCTGAAGAATCAAGTGATAAATCATGTAGTGATTCATGTGATAGTATTATGTCATACAAAGAAATTCAAGATGAATTATTTGCCATGTACAATAGGTTCATAAAAGTAACTAAAAGGATCATTGCCTTAAAAGAACAAAATGAATTACTTTAAAATCAACTAGATGCATCAAAATTAGTTGAAAGAGAAAAAAAAAAAAACTCACATATTGATGAGCTTATGAAGAAAATAAATGACATATCTCAAGATTTAGTTAAAATACAAGTAAATGGTGAAAGTAAGGAAGACTTAGAAATAAAAGTCCTTAAATGTAAAATTGAAGACAAGGAGAAAATCATTTACAATTTTACTAAAAGAACGGAGAACTTTGAAAAATTGCTTGGAAAAAAAAATGTCATTAGATAAAGAAGGAATGGGATTTAATGGAGTTGAGAACAAAAACAAAAAGAAGAATCTTTATATAGGATACTTTGTTAAAGAATCAAAGCATTATGAAAGCACATTTTCAACTCATATTTATCAACACACCACATGCTTCTTAAGCAAGAAAAAGGGACACAGAAAATTTGATTGTCCATATAAAGGAAAGAATGTGAGAGTCAAGAAAGTTTGGAGAATTAAAGAAAACAAATCTGAAATAAAGAAACCTAAGAAGGTTTGGCTACGTAAGAGTAATGTATTGAACCCTTCTGGTAGGTTTGCCTTAGGACAACCACATCTAAAGACAAATGGTACTTGGACCACGGGTGTTCTAGGTACATGACTGAAGATAAATTCAAGTTCACCTCATTAAGGCTAAAAGATGGTGGATACGTTACATTTGGAGACAATGCCAAAGGCAAAATCATTGGGATCGGTAAGATAGGCAAAGAACCTTCACTCACCATTGATGATGTGTTATTGGTAGATGGATTAAAACATAACCTATTAAGCATAAGCCAATTAAGTGACAAAGGATTTGATGTAATTTTTATGCAAGACAAAGGTATTGTTGAAGATAGAGAAAAACAAAATATTCTATTCACTGCTAGAAGAATCGACAATGTATATTGCATAAATTTTGCAAAGTTAAAATCTCAAAACATCGCATGCTTAGCAACTATGAATGAGGCAAGTTGGTTATCGCATAGAAGGCTAGGTCATGCTAGTATGGACTTACTATCAAAACTAGTTAAGAACTTAGTTGGAGGACTACCTAGTACAAAGTTTGTTAAAGATAAATTTGTGATGCTTGTCAATTAGGAAAACAAAGTAAGACTAGCTTTAAGAAGAAGAAACACATCTCCACTAGAAAGCCCTTTGAGCTTATTCACTTAGATTTATTTGGTCCTACTAGGACTCAAATTATAGGACGAAGCAATATGCTTTCGTCATTGTTGATGACCACTCCAGATTTACCTAGGTACTCTTCCTAGCCTCAAAAGATGAAGCATGTAATACATTGATAAACTTGTGCAAAAGACTTCCAAATGAAAAGGCTATGGTGTCTTAAACATTATAAGTGAACAAAGAAGAGAATTTAATAGTAAAGATGTTGAAAAATTTTGCAATGAACATGGAATTAGACATATCAGTACCTAGAACTCCACAACAAAATGGAGTTGTTGAAAGAAAGAATAGAACCCTTTAAGAAATGACTAGGACAATGTTAAATGAAAACAAACTAGCTAAGTACTTTTGGGCTGAAGCAATTATTACCGCATGTTATGTTATAAATAGAGTGTCCATTAGATCAAGCCTAAATAAAACTCCCTATGAATTATGGAAAAGAATAAGACCTAACATAACTTACTTTCATGTTTTTGGATATAAGTGTTTTGTACTTAATGACAAAGATGACTTCTAGAAATTTGATGCTAAGTCAAATGAAGATATCTTTCTAGGATATGCAGCAAATAGCAAAGCTTTTAGAATCTATAATAAGAGAAGACTAACAATTATTGAATCAATCTATGTAACCTTTGATGAATCTAATCCTTTAACAAAAGAAATTGAGAATGAAGAAAAATATGATACTTCACAAAAATTAGAAGATCTAGAAATCAAAGAAGAAAAAGAAGAGAAAAATGAAGAAACTCCAAAGGATGATCCTATAGAAAATTCTGAATTGCCAAAAGAATGGAAATATGTAAGAAATCATCCTAAAGATCAAATCGTAGGAGAACCTTCTCGAGGAGTAACTACTAGATCATCATTGAAGAACTTATGTAATCACTATGCATTTTTATCACAAGAAGAACCTAAAAACATAGAGGAAGCTTTAAGTGGTGATTCTTTGATAATAGCTATGCAAGAAGAGTTGAATCAATTTGAAAGAAATAGAGTATGGAAATTAGTTCCTAGACTCGATAACCACTCAATAATTGGAACTAAATGGGTATTTAAGAATAAAAAGGATGAAAATGACATAGTTGTAAGAAATAAAGCAAGACTTGTAGCTCAAGGATACAATCAAGAAGAAGGAATGGATTACGATGAGACTTTTTCTCCCGTAGAAAGAATGGAAGCTATTAGAATGTTGTTAGCATATGCATCTCATAAAGAATTCAAACTATATCAAATGGATGTAAAAAGAGCCTTTTCTAAATGGTTTCATAAATGAAGAAGTTTATGTGGAACAACCTCCTGGATTTTAGGACATAAACAATCCCGATCACGTATTTAGATTAACAAAAGCATTGTAAGGGTTAAAACAAGCTCCTAGAGCTTGGTATGAGAGATTGAGCGGATTCTTACTAGAAAATGGCTTCTCAAGAGGAAACGTGGATAGCATATTTTTCATTAAAACAAAAAATAAAGACATGCTTATCATACAAATCTATGTTGATGATATTATATTTAGTGCTACAAATGATGAATTATGTAAGGAATTTGAAAAATGTATGCAAGAAGAGTTTGAGATGAGTATGATGGGAGATTTAAATTACTTCCTAGGATTACAAATCAAGCAAGCTAAAAATGGAACGTTTAGAAATCAATGAAAATATATAAGAGACATGCTTAAAAAGTTTGACATGGGAGGAAGTAAGCCCATAGGAACCCCCATGAGTACCTCTATAAGTCTTGACAATGATGAAAAAGGAAAATCAGTAGATATGAAACACTATAGAGCTGTGATAGGAAGTTTGTTATATTTGATAGCTAGTAAATCAGATATAATGTTTAGCGTATGTATGTGGGTCCAGTATCAATCAACTCATAAGGAATCCCATCAGATAGCCGTTAAAAGAATCCTAAGATACATGATAAGAACAATTGATTTAGGACTTTGATACCCTAAGGAAGCTGGATATGAAATGATTAGTTATTAGGATGCCAACTACGCGGGTTGTAAGATTGATAGAAAAGGTACAAGCGGGACTTGTCACTTTCTAGGATCTTCTCTTGTCTTTTGGCTCTCCAAGAAACAAAATTTTGTTGCTTTATCAACCATTGAAGCTGAGTATGTGGCAGCAGGAAGTTACTTTGCACAAACACTTTATATGAAACAACAATTAAAAGACTTTAATTTAGAGTACTCAATCATACCAATTAAGTGTGATAATACAAGTGCAATAAATATTTATAGAAATCCGATATCACACTCAAGAACTAAGCATATTGATATAATACATCATTTTTTAAGAGATCGTGTACAAAAGGAAGACATACTACTTGAATTCATGAATACAAACGATCAATGAGCGGATATTTTCACAAAACCCCTTCCTGAGGAGAGATTTATATCTATAAAAAAAGAACTTGGTTTATTACATAGTAAGGAAGTTTTTTGGGAAGAGTTCATATTTAGTGAAGAAAGAATATTTAGAAGATTGAGAGGGTCAAGCGACTGAGCTTGGAAGCTTAATCAACCGAGCAGTGTAAAATGGAAGGTCAAACGCCTAAGCCTTCTAACCTCAGGTGACTGATATGGCACTACCTGTTGAAAATTGACTTTTATAAAATGTCAGGCGACTGAGCCCAAACCCTCAGGCACCTTAACTGATGGATCCTATATATTTTAAGCACGAAAAAACACTAAACTTTTCAGATCCCAGGTTACTAACCTCTGTTCCATCACTCACCCGAGCCTCCTTCTCTTAGTCTCCCTTGATTCTTGGCTTAAAATCCTTCAAATCAAAGCCTCACAATCACTCTCCTACATATTTTCCATCGATTTCTAGGGTTTCACTTGGCTGGTTCGGTTGATTCCTTAAAATCAAGATGCCTCACACCAAAACTACGGCAAACCAAGGTGCTTCTTCAGGGAGAGATGATGGTAACATCGAATAATGGCTCGTAACTCCTCCATCAATGCATTGATACCGAACTCATCTTTGTTCTATGAAACCAAACTTCGGTAAAATTCTTTGTTAGCCTAACAAGGCTTTCACTTCTTGTTTTGATGATAACAAATGACGAAAATGTTAATGACATTATGTGTTCAAGTAATGATGTTTTTAGGAATCTAAAAAAATCAAACTCAACAAAGCTTCAAAAGATCAATAACAAGCTTAAAGGTGTATGTTGTGTCATGAAGTGATCAAACCAAGAAGCACAAAGACATCTGAAGATGAAATGAACCTAAAGCTTCAAGATGATCATGAAGTTTAAAAGAACAAGAAGTGTTCATATTGTTAGGAAATCTTCATGAAAGTACTTTAAAATTAAAAATGTCATTGTGAATGAAATGAAGCTCATTAGGGGATAAAGATGGACTTAGAGACTTTATTTTAATACCCCAGAAATTTTTTTTCAAAAATAAGAAAGCAAAGAAACCAAATATCTTTGAAAAAGAAAGAAGGAAAGTGATTTTGTACAATCCAGACAACTGAGGTTAAATCCTCAGGCAACCGAAGATTTTTGCTGAAGAAAACCAAACAGGTAGTGTATCTTCAGGCGCCTGACCCTGTGTCTTCAGGCTCCTAAACCCACTTTAGGCTACTGAGATTGCACTTCAGGCAACCGAAGTACGGCGACAGGCAGATTTTTCAAACTTCTCTTTTTCAAATTTAATTGAATTTGTTAAACCAAGTGTAATCCTAAGACGGGGGTGAATTAGGTATTTAAAAAATTCTTTGACACTTATTTACCACTTAAACCCTTCTTATATATTTACCAATGAATTCTTGTTACTCAATTACTTATGTGTAAGGCTATCCAACCTATATAGGCAATATACACAATTTAAATGCAGTGCTGAAAATAAAAAGTAAAGGGAAGAGAGAAGACAAACATGGTTTTTACGAGGTTCAACCAACTTGGCCTACGTCCTCGCCTTGAGCAACCACTTAAGGATTTCACTAAATCCTTGCTCCTTAAATTGGGACGGAACTTCCTTTACAATCCACTGCTTACAAAAGGCACAACTCCCTCCTACTCCACTGCTTACAAGAGATATAACTCTCTCCTCACACACCGAACCGTGTATACAATAGAATCTGAAAAATAACACTCAAAAATGCTTCTAACAAAAGTGTGTGAGTACAAATCAAATTCCTAACAAATTAACATATGATTAAACTTGAAGCTCATGAATGTGTGAAAACGATATAATCATTTTATGTATGATATACTTCAACACACAAGCCCTCTTTAACCAAAACTCCCACGTAATGATATATTTAAAATGCTTTGGAGTATACTAGGGTTCTAGTTCACTTTGTAAAGATGCACACATATATCAAATGTGAACTTGATAAAAGCCTTATCTTAAATATTTTATCAATCTATATCGAAAAGCTTTCTATCAAATATTTAATCACAACTCGATCTTTGTAATATGTAAATGTATATGATATGTAATTCAAAGAACAAAATCCAGAGTATAAGATTTTCCAAACAAGATATCCCTTAATAAAATAGATATTTATGGATACCAAGGATATATTCTCAAGTGTTTTAATATATATAAAACATGAATCCTATAACTGAATGCACACTTGAATCAAACCATTAAATCAATAACACAACCTTAATCAAGTAACGATCTTGTTTAAAATAAATATGTATATGTATATGTATAAGCAATTTCAAAATCAACCTTTTAATACCTAACCAAAAATAGATTTTTCAATAATATGCTCTATGAAAACTATATATATACTCTTGAATCAAAAACAATCAATTAATAGTTAAACAACTTTCAAGTAATGATCTTTTCAAAAACAATTTTTTATATGTATGAACACACACAAGATCAAACTTTTCTAAAGATAATCAAGAACAAGTAATGAGATGAGAAGTTCTTGAAGATAATAACTTGAATGATCAAACCTCAATACTAGAATGAGAATTCAGACGAGTAAACAAGTTCCCTTTGAGATTCTGAGTTGATTTGCCCAATCTTGGTGGTTAGAGATTTGAAGTGTAGGCAATCGTATAGCAATAGTAGCAAGTTTTCAATGTTCTTTCAACAATATGTATTCTTCTCTTTCTTGAGTGTCTTAGCTTGGTTCTAGGGTGGGTCTAGATATTTAGTATTTATAGTGTCTTACCCTTAGGATTGATCTCAACTGTTGGATCAAAGAAATAGCTTGCGAGTTTGTTTAATAAAAATCTGATTTTTAAACTTCTCGCTACTTCAAGCTACTAAAGTTGAAGTTCAAGCTCCTAAAGTGACTTCAGGCGACTGAAGTTCTAGTTCATGCAACCAAAGTACCTCGGCCTTCTTGTTGTGTTTTCCCATTAATTCTTTAGGCTACCGAACTTAATCTTCAGGCTACTGAGGGTGAGTTCAGGCTACTGAAGTTCCCTTTTCTCAATTTTCCTTTTTTTTTTTTTAATTTAAAAATCTATTTTACTTTCTTTCTTGGCTCTTTTATAAAGGTACTTTCCAAGTTTTTAAGAATATTTCTAAATCGATGAAAGTCCCCTAATGATATACATGAAATGCATGAATCCTAAAATCATTCTAAGTTATGTTGAGCCTCAAATAAAATCATATGAAAATATAAGTACATAAGTTCTAAATACCCATTCCCAAGATGTTCTTGAACTTTGCCGCTTGCATCTTGATTCTCGTACTCTTTGAGTTCTATGGATCTTGCCAAGATGTATCAGCTTTACTTTATAGCTTCCATGACTCATTATCTTTCTATGCGTGCTTAATATGGTTCATGTTCACAAACTCAATGCACAGATCAAATACAAAGTAATTTGTCATTATCAAAACCGGATTGGACTCATTGAGTCAATAGACTTGCGCCCTAATATTTTTGGACACTTTGGGGGCACTCCTAGTAAACTTGGGGAACATGAATGAAAGTGTTTTTAAAGCCTATATATATACATGGTTTATGAGAATCAAAATACACCAAACATTGAAAAATTCTTTCAAGATCTCTTTCACTCAAAGCTTCTTGCTATTTATTTTAAAGCTCTGAATTGCTGCAAAATTTCTGAGAAATCTCTTAGCTTTTATAGCTTCTCTGAAGTATTTGATTTAAGTTCTTGATCCTCATCAAAGAGAAGTAAACCAGTGATATTTATATTGAGCTTCTTACTTCATTCTTTTGATATTTTGAATTTGAATTATATTAGTTTCTAAAGTGTACTAATCAGCTCTTTGTGTGAACATTATTTGTACCCATCTATTTGATTTATTTCTTGTAGATTGACGATTCCAAGGGTTGTTTGGATCGTTGGCTAAGTAAGTGAATAGTGCTTAGAGAGGCGGGCTCTAGCCTAGTTAAGGAGTGACCGGACGCGGGGATATCATTTGGAGAAGGCGGGCTCTAGCCTTACTCAAGGAGTGTTGTAAAGGTATTGTTCTGCCCGTTAAAGGAAAAGGTTTAGTGAATCCTTTGGTGGTTTGCCAAAGGCGAGGATGTAGGCTGGGTATAAGCCGAACCTCGTAAAAACCTCCGTCTCACTCTCTTTTTCCCTATTCTTTATTTTCAGTACATATTTAAATTGCGTGAATGGTTTAAATTTAAAATCATATAAACTACGTATATTTGGAAATCAAGTAAACCTTAAAGTTTGATTTTGATTTGGGTTGTGGAAACCGAAAGGGAGTACGTTGGTTGAACCATTTTTTTCAGAAACCATACGGGAGTATGTTACTTGTCTAAACATCCCAAAGATAAATTAACTTAAGAGTTTATTTGAATTCTAAAGTTTGGAAAGAGTAATTGGATTTTATATTGAATATCATATTAAAGAAGAAATTTCATATATATAGGGCTTTGTTTAAAACTCACATTCACCACAGGACTGAAAACATCGAAAGTTGAAAGTTACATATATTACATTGATTGTGATTGGATGATATAAATATTTGTTTTATATTCCAAGAGTCTTAAATCTTGAATGATTTCATCAATCTAATAGTACTGCAGTGAACTTATATTTAGTAAATAAATTGTCGTTATGTTGGTTTGGAAATTGTGATTAATTGTTTGACTGTTTTTACTTTCAAAGTGTGGTTGAAGATTGAATGTTTAATTGTGTTTAATTGTGATGTTGATTGATTGTTCAAAATAAATCAAGTTCTTGTTTGATTGACAAAATAAATAAATAAGACAAAGAATTGGTTAAATATTAAAAGAAGTTAAGGACTTTAAAAGAACTAAAGAGAAAGTTTTAAAAAGCTAATACACCCCCCCCCCCCTTTTTGGGAAGCTATTCTTAATTTCATTCTTGATACCTCCTTCTTTCGTTCAAAATTTCACGACATCCTGCCAATGTTTTAAGAAACTAGCTGGAAAAATTTTTTCGTTTATCAATTGAAAGGCTTATATCCAAACTTAGTGAAGATATTTTATGCAAATATGATACATGGAGAAGACGTACTTACCACTGATGTTAGGGGAAAGAGGATAGTCTTAACCCTACAAACTTTGGCTTCAATTTTGCATATTAGCTTAAGAGAATTTGAATGTCCAGCACTTGCTCAAACTTGGATTATGGAGCAAGGTTTCACTCCTAAAGAATTTCTGCCACTAATAATGGTAGAGGAACTGGTATACTTTAGACATCCTCCAATGTATAAGTAGCTGAACCTTCAAGCTCAAATCCTCCAAAAAATAATCAAAAACAATATCCTAGCCCAAGCCGACTCATATGATCACATATCCTATGTTGATTGTTTTGTGTTATGGTGCTTGCTGAAAGGGAAGAAACTCGATCTATCTAGCTTAATTTTGAAATGGATGTGGGCTAAATTAGAAGCTCATCGAGTCACTCTTCCATATTGTGGTGCTCTAAACCTCCTCTTTGCACATCTTAGTGTCACTGCTCCTACCGAGTTGTTCATTAAACGAACTCGGTATGATCATTTTAATTCTACGACCTTGAAGCAAATGGGATATGAAAAGCATTAACAGGGTTGGTTTTTGATAGGAGGAAGACCACAAAGGCCAGCAATTGTACCTCCACCTCCAGATCATCAACAAGAACCTCCATCTTGTACTCCCTGGTTTGTACCCTTCTACCATGAGTTCACTACATTCAATAGAGACATGCGTTTAGGACTCTAGTCACTTCAGGAGAACATATGTTCACTCCACACTACTTGCTCCTCACTTGACCAACGCCTTACTCGCATAGAGCAGTATAGGGCTATTTCTTCTTGGAGTGTTGATCCCATGGATACCAACTCTGCCCCTTGTAGCAATGATTCATCTGATGAAGAATTTGAAGAAGGAAGTGAATAAGGTACTAAAGAAGATGTTGCAGCTGATGATGATAATGCTTCCGATGATGATTAATTTCTTTGTCATTGTGTGTTGTATTGCAGTAATATCTATGTATTGGCTTTGCACTTTTGTTTCTTTCTTTGTTTTTCCATTTGGCTTGTAACTCCCTATGGTCCTAACCTTTTGTACTCTTGATGCACTACATGACTATGCTTATTGTTATGTTCTATTCTAATACTCTTTGTGACTATGCTACTTATTTTTGATTGATGTCAAAGGGGGAGAGATATCTTAGAAAGCAAAAATGAGAGCATGGCAACAATGAGAACACATAATTTTGAACATATGACATGGCATAGGGGAGAAAGCTCAAATGAGGATATAAGCATATGCAACTTAAGATAAGCTATAATGCCAACTATATGAGATAATACATTAAATATTGGCTTGAGATATGATCCTAATACTAATATGTTGAAATGAGCTATAATGCACTAATATTTGATTATGACATATTGATTTTTGAACTTATAATTGAAATCATCATTTTAATACATATTGTTAAAAGTATGCTTATTGTAAGGGGGAGCCTTATCATGGTTCTCTCATCTTTGCTCCTTATTTGTCATCATCAAAAAGGGGGAGATTGTTGACCTAACATGACTTTCGAATCTTGTTTTGATGATAACAAATAAAGGATAATTTAACAAGTTATGGTTTAAGTGATGATATTTCAGGGAACCTAGCTTGACAAGTTCAAAAGGTTCAAGAATTAAAGGTTCAAGATCACAAGTACCATAAAGCTATACTTCATCAACAAGGTGATTAATATTAAAGCTCAAGAGGTCCAAGATGATCAAAGCATATGGAAGCTTAAAGCTCAAGACAAAGAGGACTCGAAACAAAGATATACATGAAGACTTTAAGATTAGAGAGTTTTAAAGTCTTTAAAAAGTCTTATGTAAGTACTTCATTTGAATATCAAGTTGAATACTTTGACGCTTATTCAGGTTTATTATGGACTTATTGACCTTATTCTGAAAACCTCAGAAAATGATTTTTAAAAGTATTAAAGTAAGATGGCTAAGGGTTTTTGGAAACTAACCTTAAGAATAGTACTTACAACTGTTCAGGCGACTGACCTATGTTTGGTCAGGCGACTGACAAATTTACTGAGTTAACTTTGAACAGGCAGTGGGATCAGGCGATTGACTCTATTTTTGACCTAAAGAATACAGTGTGTTCAAAGGTCAAGTAACTGACCCTCATAACAACTAGTTTTTAAACATCTTTTAAAATCCAAATTTTGAGTTGCTTGTACCCCAAACTTCGTATAAACTTGGGAAACACTCCAAGTAAATTGGCCAACATGAATTTATACTTTTTTGAGCCTATAAATACATGGTTTCTCAAATCAAATTAGACATCAAGAATTTAAATTCTATTTTCAAGCTATATTGCTCATACTCTCTCAAAGCCCTCTTACACTCATAATCTTGTTGAGATTTTTCTGAGATATTCTAACTCTTTTATCACTGATGTGAGAACAAATCTTCTAAGTTCTGATTTGAAACAAAGGAAGAATTCTAGTGACATATTATTTAAGCTTCAAATTTATTTTTCTTTGATATTTACTTTGAAGTATTAGTTGTGCTTAATCTTGTACTAAAAAGCTCTATTTGAGAATACTTCTTGTACACAAGAATTCTTTTTTGTTTCTTTGTTTTCTTGATAGTTCAGGGTTATTGGATCATTGTACCAAGCGTGGGGTATCTCTTGGAGAAGGGGTTCCACCCTAATTAAAGGAGGGATTATAACGATTTGCTTCGCCCATAAAGAAGCGTTATAGTGGAATCCTTAGGTGGTCTTGCCGAAGGCGATAACGTAGGCTGGTATAAGCTGAACCTCATAAAAGCTCGGTCTCATTCTCTACCCTTACCCTTTAATTTTTCTACATATATAAATTTCCTAGTTGTGTATCTAAGTGCAGGAAGCTTAAATATTAAGATTGAGAAACTTTTAATTAAAGGGAGTATGTTGATTGATCTTTTGTGGAAACCTTTAAGGGAGTACATTGATTAATCGCTTGCGGAAACCTTGGTTAAAAGGAAGATCTTTAGTGGAAACCTTAAAGGGAGTACATTGATTAATTGCCTGCAGAAACCTTGGTTAAGAGGAGGTGCATAAAATTCATAAATACGGGGCTTTTATCAAACTCTACTTTGAGTTATTCAAACACCGAATCGTGGAAGTGCTGTTGCAGCTCATATATTGGTTAAGTAACTTGTGATTGGTAAATTGATTGATTGGGTATTGATTGACATTGATTACATTAAGAATCATTAGCTTGTGTTAATATTGATTAAATCAATTCATTGATTGAGTGTGGATTGTGATAAAGCTTAATTAAGTATTGAAAATCAAATCATTTTTGTGTGATTGAGTGGGAATTTTTAAAAAGAGTTAAAAGAAATTTTTATAAACCCAATTCACCCCCCCCCCTCTTGGGAACTACACCTTAGTTTTTCAATCACTTGCCATGTTGGCAGCAGTGTGAGAAGTAGTGTTGTTGAGTTTGTCTTTTGAAGAATTAGAATTTAGTAAAGAAACTAGTTGCTGATACTGCTATTGTGTTATAGGTATCTTGGGAACTTCTCTGAGTTCCTTCTGTGAAGAAATAGCAGTAGCTTGATTAACATATGCAAAATTTGACTTAGGATTTTTGAACTTGAATCCAGGTGGAAATCCATGAAGGCAATAGCATTTGTCTTTTGTATCATCAATATTTTTACAATAACTACATATTGGTTTCTCTCTAGCCTTACCAGATTGTTTAACATCAATAAAATGGCTGGCTAATGCAGCAGCATCAGGTATGAAAGCAGAGGTGGAAATACTTCGTTGATGCTCTTCTTGAAGAACCAAAGAAAAAAACTTATTTGTAGCAACCCGTAAAATTTTGCTTAAAATTCTCTGATACCACTTGTAATAACCTGAACATTTTATATTATAATAATCATTGAAATAGATAGTGGAAGACCTTAAATGCAAATTACCAGAGTACTAAACTATCCCAATACAACAATACCAATCTCATTATCACAATAAAGATCTAAACTCATTAAGAAACATAAATAAAATAATACAATTCTACACACGATCTTTTATCTCACCCACGCTTCACTACACTACTCTGATCACTGTTATACTCCACATGACATCTCAAAAATGTTGGATAATCATAAGGTGAGACACCTCTCACTAAGACGGAATAGTTTATTATCAATGTGTGGAAACATAAGTTTTAGTGTAGTAAAAACACCTCCAATAATTAACTTAACTTTAATTGAGTAATCATGTAAAACTGTACTTAGACCTATATATTTAAAAATACTTACTTTCTTCTCAAAACATGCTCTCACTTAATAAATTTCCTTGTATGCGTAAATTCACATATATATACATACATATATATATATATATATATGTATATATATGCATAAAAGAACATCCCTGAATGGATAATCACATAACATCATGTAATCATCCCACATGATCAAGTTGTGCGACCCAAAGGCGGGACTTAGCTTTGACTGTCCTACCACCAAGCTAAGTCTAAATTCCTTCTCTACAGTACAATTTTCCTACCGCAACTTGGTTTGGACTCCAGGGGCTGTCCACAACACTTCACATGCCAAATCGACTTCCATTACCAACACTCTTTCTGAACAGTGTGGTTGCACTGATAAATCTCTATAGCTATGGTATTGAGCATCCACCACATCTGGTTCATCAGGGTTCTAAAAACATATCATTGCAATTTATGCAATAAAATAGTATCATAATTTCATCATTTTCTTAACAAACAGTTTGCAATAAAATTACCTCAATATTTTCCATAAATCATGTAATAAAAACAATACCATAAAATTCCAAATTTGCTCAATTATGCAATAAAATAACTCATGCCATACAATTTATATAATAATTAAAATTTCACAGCTTGCCTATAAAATTATATATATCTGGTAGATTTAAATAAAAAAAATGCGGGTATGATCAACTCCCCATACTTAAATTTAATCCCCAATATATTTTGAAGAACCCTATGTGATCAAATCCCCACAGTATAATTCAACTCAAATATATTTAAATCAAAGCTGACATAATATCCTCATAAAATTTAATGAGTTAAATTTTAAAATAAAAACTGACATAATATTCCCATAATCATATACTCAAATTTAATAGACTAAATTTTAAAATAAAAACTGACATAATATCCTCTTAATCATGTACTCAAATTTATCCGGTTAGATTTTTAAAATAAGAACCTGACATAATCTAGTCCACTTACTCTAACCCTAAAGCTGTGCCTACGGCGTGTGGATGATGAAATCTCTCCGATTAAATCCTTTAAGAGCGGAGCTGAGACCTAAGAATGATGTTAATTTTTCAATTTGCTCAAGAAATGCATGAGAAATTAAGAGAGAGAGAGAGAGAGAGAGAGAGAGAGAGAGAGAGAGAGAGAGAGAGAGAGAGAGAGAGAGAGAGAGCAGGGAGAGAGTATAGAGAAAAGGGCAGAATTTGATTCCTGAAGTATCAGGAATGATCCTAATACTTTTATATAAATTATATATTATATTACTATATTATTATAATTTAATTTTTCATTAATTAATTTTAATTTAAAATTTTTTTATTTTTTTTAAATTTTTTTAAGGATTACTACATTAATCATGTATAAATATTTTTGGGATCATTACATTACTAATGGGAGGAAGAGGATCCATCAATAAGATTTGGCCACGGATAGGTGAATAAGACTCATTGGGGTCCATTAAAAACTTCATCACATATTCCTACTACTAATAATCAACTAAAGTCCATAAGGCGCCACAAGAATAGCTTGGTAGGGGTCGGTAGTTGGTTAATTCACTCCATAAACCTTTGAGATGAGTAAAATAATGGCTTATGGACATATGATCTTGAGCTAAGGAAGCTACAGATTTTTGCAATTAAAAAATTCGAGTCTTTTTCCTTGAGAGAAATGTTCCTTCAGATCACTCCAAACCTCTTCAGCAATATCAATAAAGATGATACTTGCGGCAATTTCTTTTGAAACAGAGTTAAGCAGTCAAGAGAAAACTAGGTTATTACAACGAATCCACGAAGAATAAAGTGGATCTAAGGAATTAGGTTTCAGAAGAGTTCCATCAAAAAATGCAGTCTTATTCTTTGTATTGAGTGCTATTAACATAGAACGACTCCAAGTGTTATAATTTTCTCCACAGAGAAGTTAAGAGACGAGAATCATACCAAGTTTTTCATTGTGATGCAAGAAGTAAGGACTAGTAGGATCCTCAGAGGCGTTGAATAGTGAAGACGATGAAAAAGACTCCATTGATGAGAAGCACTGACTTACTCTAAAAATGAACATTGCAAAGACTATTGCAAGTATAGGAGTTCTGTTGCATAAGAATTAGCCCAGAAGGCTAGATCATCTCCTCAGGGAATGCAGATTAATTTCAAATTCGTGTTAAAATAACAAGGAGAAAATAAGAAAAAAATTTAACAATTACTGAACATAGTTCAGATTCATATTTCTAGGTTCTTGAGAATTTGTAACGAAATTAGAACAAAACCAAACCTAAACTAAAAGCATAACACGCATAAATAATAAATTAACTATAATGAAATTAGACAAATTATGCCAACCTAATGTAACTAGTATAATCCATTCAATGACTCATTCAACCATTCAAATAAACAATAATGAAATTAAACAAACAAAAAAACAAAGTCTTTAAGCATTCAAATAATAAACTAAGAAAGAAAACTTTATTAATCTCATAAAGACATTCAACAATTAAATAAACTTACTCCACAATGTCTTAAACCAAAATAAACTAAACATAAACAAAGTCTTAAACAAAAATAAACTAAACTTAAACAAAGGCCTAAACAAAAATAAACTAAACTTAACAAAGGCTTAAACAAAAATAAACTCAACCAAATGCATAAAAAAAATAAATTCACATTAAAATGAGCTTAAATGAAAATCTATCCAACAATAATAAGTTCCAACAAATATTAAAATAACATTAAAGTAAAGCATAAAAGAAACATTCATTAAATAAATATTCAACCATGAAATTTCCAACCCAATTGTTAATTTAAATAAAAACAATCCGACAAGAACTTTAACAAAATAAACTGAACTCAAACAAAAGCTTAAATGAAAATAAACTTAAACAAAATATTGTAATACCAATAAAGTAAAGAACAAAAAATAAATAAACAAGGAAAAATGAAGAGAGAGAGAGAGAGAGAGAGAGAGAGAGAGAGAGAGAGAGAGAGATGAAAGAGAAGATGGTGGAATGGTTCTTCCCAGCTACTGCTCCAAGTCCCTTG